>NC_090443.1:1028610606-1028919260 GCF_031143425.1 Pleurodeles waltl | reverse complement strand
AAAGTCTTGCAAAAGTGTACAAAAGCCCACGCAGCTACAGTTCACGCAGTACACAGGATTACTGTCTGGCGTGGGGAGGCAAGGACTTACCTCCACCAAATTTGGACAGAAGGGCCACTGGACTGTCGGGGACACTTGGGTCCAGCTCCTGTGTTCCAGGGACCACGCTCGTCAAGATGAGAGGGGACCCAGAGGATGGGTGATGCAGAAATTTGGTGCCTGCGTTGACAGGGGGAAGATTCTGTCAACCCCCGGGAGATTTCTTCTTGGCTTCCAGTGCAGGGTGAAGGCAGACAGCCCTCAGAGCATGCACCACCAGGAAAAAGTCAGGAAAGCTGGCAGGATGAGGTGCTACAATGTTGCTGGTAGTCTTCTTGCTACTTTGTTGGCGTCCTGGAGCAGTCAGCAGTTGATCCTTGGCAGAAGTCGAAGAGAGAAGTGCAGAGGAACTCTGGTGAGCTCTTGCATTAGTTATCTGAAGAGAAACCCACAGGAGAGACCCTAAATAGCCCTCAGAGGAGGATTGGCTACCTAACCAGGTAAGAGCCTATCAGGAGGGGTCTCTGACGTCACCTGCTGACAATGGCCACTCAAAGGACTCCATTGCGCCCTCACACCTCTGCATTCAAGATGGCCGAGGTCTGGGACACTGTGGAGGAGATCTGGGCACCACCCCTGGGGTGGTGATGGACAGGGGAGTGGTCACTCCCCTTTCCTTTGTCCAGTTTCGTGCCAGAGCAGGGGCTGGGGGATCCCTGAACCTGTGTAGACTAGTTTACGCAAGGAGGGCACCATCTGTGCCCTTCAAAGCATGTCCAGAGGCCAGGAGAGGCTACTCCTCTCAGGCCCTTAACACCTATTTCCAAAGGGAGGGGCTGTAACACCCTCTCTCCGAGGAAATCCTTTGTCCTGCCTTCCTGGGACTGGGCTGCCCAGGCCCCAGGGGGGCAGAAACCTGTCTGAGGGTTGGCCGCAGCAGTAGCTGCAGAGAAAACCCCAGAGAGCTAGTTTGGCAGTACCCGGGGTCCATGCTGGAGCCCTGGGGATGCATGTACTTGTCCCCCCAATTGGGGTGACAATTCCATGATCCTAGACATGTTACATGGCCATGTTCGGAGTTACCATTGTGAAGCTACACAGGTATTGACCTATATGTAGTTCACACGTGTAATGGTGTCCCCGCACTCACAAAGTCTGGGAAAATTGCCCTGAACAATGTGGGGGCACCTTGGCTAAGTGAGGGTTAGGCATCTAGGTGACTTATAAGTTACTTAAGTGCAGTGGTAAATGGCTGTGAAATAACGTGGACGTTATTTCACTCAGGCTGCAGTGGCAGTCCTGAGTAAGAATTGTCTGAGCTCCCTATGGGTGGCAAAATAAATGCTGCATCCCATAGGGATCTCCTGGAACCCCAATACCGTGGGTACCTAGATACCATATACTAGGGAATTATAAGGGTGTTCCAGTATGCCAATAAGAATTGGTCAAATTAGTCACTAACCTGCAGTGACAATTTTAAAAGCAGAGAGAGCATAAACACTGAGGTTCTGGATAGCAGAGCCTCAGTGATACAGTTAGGCACCACAAAGGGAACACATACAGGGCACATTGTATGAGGACTGGGGTCCTGGCTAGCAGGATCCCTGTGACACAGGCAAAAACAAACATATATACAAGTAAAAATGGGGGTAACATGCCAGGCAAGATTGTACTTTCCTACAACAAATACTTTACACATGCCTTCTAAGTTAAGCCTGACTGCTCAGTGCCAAGCTACCAGAGGGTGGACACAGGATAATTTGGATTGTGTGTGACTTACTCTGACTAGAGTGAGGGTCCTTGCTTTGTCAGGGGTAACCTGACTGCCAACCAAATACCCCATTTCTAAAAATGCCCAATAGAGGAGGTCACTATAAAACGGAGAGGGTGGGAAGAACTCTTGATAGTAGGTATAATACCCCGCCTAATTCAGGACATGATCACAGGAACCGACTATTACGATTTCTATAAATTATAGGAAAGCATAAACGGAGACCATAGAAAAGATCCTTGGCCCGAGGAAGCTCCTTTTTCCCATATCACAATTAACCAGGGTTAAGGTGAAACCGAAGGCAAGAGAAAAGAGAACAGAGAAGGAAATATCAAACGGATGATAGAAACAATTCTCTTCCTTTGTTCCCCACAGAAAAGACTGCTTTATCGAGTCCAGCGCCCTTCAGAGTCAGTCAGAGGGAAGATCCCGTGTTGAAACACGCTTGGGCTTCTGCGGTCATAGAAGCAACGGGATAGGTGGGTCCTTATTTCATTATCCAAAACAGTCTACTGTATAGGATCGTCCAGCATGATAACATAAAAAAAAACAATTAGTAATACTCACCCCGCTTCATTTAGCCCATGGTGAGGTTCGGGGAGGACACTATGGGTGGGAGAAAACCGAGGAGTACCTTCTCCGTCGGTTTTATTTGCCACAGGTTTTTTCTGACATACGCATATTTTGTGCCCAATATCCAAAGTGGCAATTCATTAACCCTGGAATGGTCCGAAAAGCCCCACTCTACCCCTTACCTGTTATTGATGTCCCTTTTTCTCATGAAGGAATGGATTTAGTGGGACCTTTAACCCCCTCATCCCGTGGGTACATGTACATCGTAGTCCTCGTTGATTGCGCTACTCGTTATCCTGAAGCTATTCCTCTAGCAAGCATGACCACCAAAAGTGTGGCTCATGCTATGATTGGATTTTTTTCTTGAGTGGGATTCCCCAAAAAATGATTAACAGATCAGGGTACTCCTTTTACGTCCCGCCTTATGTCCCAAATGAACAAGTTACAAACCTTCGGTAACGCTTTTTCTGGTGGATACATTAGCTACCTGTGGATTCCTCACCTAATGAATTCTCCCCATGCGTAGCATTCGACGGAAACTTCTCTGAAGCTCGGCACGTCGGTGAGGACGTCACAATTGCCCGACCACGCGGCCCCGCCTGACGTCATTGTGGCAATAAGAGGCCCTCACTGGTGTGCTGACGTCAGTTTACGCCATTGTTGACGTGCCTTTGAGATATATAGAAAACATCGACAACCTAAACACTCCATGATCATAAACAATAAACCTTTATAGAAAACCTTTATATCAAACTTTTACAGAGCTCCGTAAAAAGAGTATACCATCATGAACAGTTTGAAAACTTGCAAATAACCAGAATTGCAACTATGAATATATATACATATATAGAAATATAGAAATTAAGACACTGAAGTGCAGACCCAAGGCGATCCCGGTATGACCAGACTGACAATGGGGAGGCGGGAGGGACCGTGAGGAATCCACAGGTAGCTAATGTATCCACGAGAAAAAGCGTTAACGAAGGTAACAAACTTGCTCTTCTGATGGATACAACTACCTCTGGATACCTCACCTAATGAATAGAGTCCCAAAGCAGTACCACCTCGGAGGAGGGTGTCCCTCTGGTCACACCAGGAACTCCTGCAGCAAAGACCGTGCAAAATGGCCATCCCTCCGCACCTCCGAATCCAGACCATAATGCTTTACAAAGGTGTGGAGGGAAGACCAAGTCGTGGCCTTAGAGATATACGCCACCGGAATACCTCTGGCCAGAGCCGATGAGGTCGACTTGGCCCTGGTGGAATGGGCTCTGATCCCATCAGGAGGATCCTTCTTCGCCAATGAGTAACATATTTTAATACAAAGAACAACCCATCTGGACAGTGTTCGCTTGTGGACGGTGTAGGAGGCTGGCCTGGCTTGTAGTGAGTACCAAGGGGTACTTACACCTTGCACCAGGTCCAGGTATCCCTTATTAGTGTAGAGGGGTGTCTAGCAGCTTAGGCTGATAGAAAATGGTAGCTTAGCAGAGCAGCTTAGGCTGAACTAGGAGACGAGTGAAGCTCCTACAGTACCACTAGTGTCATATGCACAATATCATAAGAAAACACAATACACAGATATACTAAAAATAAAGGTACTTTATTTTTATGACAATATGCCAAAGTATCTCAGTGAGTACCCTCAGTATGAGGATAGCAAATATACACAAGATATATGTACACAATACCAAAATATGCAGTAATAGCAATTGAAAACAGTGCAAACAATGTATAGTCACAATAGAATGCAATGGGAGCACATAGGGATAGGGGCAACACAAACCATATACTCTAGAAGTGGAATGCGAACCACGAATGGACCCCAAACCTATGTGAGCTCGTAGAGGGTCGCTGGGACTGTAAGAAAACAGTGAGGGTTAGAAAAAGAGCCCACCCCAAGACCCTGAAAAGTGGGTGCAAAGTGCACCTAAGTTCCCCAGAGAGCACAGAAGTTGTGATAGGGGAATTCTGCAAGAAACAACAACACCAGCAGTGCAACAACGATGGATTTCCTGACGAGGGTACCTGTGGAACAAGGGGACCAAGTCCAAGAGTCACGATCAAGTCGGGAGTGGGCAGATGCCCAGGAAATGCCAGCTGTGGGTGCAAAGAAGCTGCCACCGGATGGTAGAAGCTGTGGATTCTGCAAGAACGACAAGGGCTAGAAACTTCCCCTTTGGAGGATAGATGTCCCACGTCGTGAAGAGTCGTGCAGAAGTGTTTCCGTGCAGAAAGACCGCAAACAAGCCTTGCTAGCTGCAAGGGTCGCGGTTAGGGTTTTTGGATGCTGCTGTGGCCCAGGAGGCACCAGGGTTTCGCCAATTGTGTGAGGAGACAGAGGGGGCGCCCAGCAAGACAAGGATCCCTCTCAGAAGCAGGCAGCACCCGCAGAAGCGCCGGAACAGGCACTATGAAGTGGAGTGAACCAGAGCTCACCCGAAGTCACAAAGGAAGGTCCCACGACGCCAGAGGACAACTCAGGAGGTCATGCACTGCAGGTTAGAGTGCCGGGGACCCAGGCTTGGCTGTGCACAAAGGAAATTCTGGAAGAGTGCACAGGAGCCGGAGCAGCTGCAAAACACGCGGTTCCCAGCAATGCAGCCTAGCGTGGGAAGGCAAGGACTTACCTCCACCAAACTTGGACTGAAGAGTCACTGGACTGTGAGAGTCACTTGGACAGAGTTGCTGAGTTCAAGGGACCTCGCTCGTCGTGCTGAGAGGAGACCCACAGGACCGGTGATGCAGTTCTTTAGTGCCTGCGGTTGCAGGGGGAAGATTCCGTTGACCCACGCGAGATTTCTTCGGAGCTTCTAGTGCAGAGAGGGGGCAGACTACCCCCACAACATGCACCACCAGGAAAACAGTCGAGAAGGCGGCAGGATCAGCGTTACAAGGTCGCAGTAGTCATCTTTGCTACTTTGTTGCAGTTTTGCAAGCTTCCAGCGCGGTCAGCAGTCGATTCCTTGGCAGAAGGTGAAGAGAGAGATGCAGAGGAACTCTGATGAGCTCTTGCATTCGTTATCTAAAGAATTCCCCAAAGCAGAGACCCTAAATAGCCAGAAAAGGAGGTTTGGCTATTTAGGAGCGAGGATAGGCTAGCAACACCTGGAGGAGCCTATCAGAAGGAGTCTCTGACGTCACCTGCTGGCCCTGGCCACTCAGAGCAGTCCAGTGTGCCAGCAGCACCTCTGTTTACAAGATGGCAGAGGTCTGGAGCACACTGGAGGAGCTCTGGGCACCTCCCAGGGGAGGTGCAGGTCAGGGGAGTGGTCACTCCCCTTTCCTTTGTCCAGTTTTGCGCCAGAACAGGGCTGGGGGATCCTTGAACCGGTGTAGACTGGCTTATGCAGAGATGGGCACCATCTGTGCCCATGAAAGCATTTCCAGAGGCTGGGGGACGCTACTCCTCCCCAGCCCTGACACCTTTTTCCAAAGGGAGAGGGTGTAACACCCTCTCTCTGAGGAAGTCCTTTGTTCTGCCTTCCTGGGCCAAGCCTGGCTGGACCCCAGGAGGGCAGAAACCTGTCTGAGGGGTTGGCAGCAGCTGCAGTGAAACCCCAGGAAAGGCAGTTTGGCAGTACCCGGGTTCTGTGCTAGAGACCCGGGGGATCATGGGATTGTCTCACCAATGCCAGGATGGCATTGGTGGGGCAATTCCATGATCTTAGACATGTTACATGGCCATGTTCGGAGTTACCATTGTGAAGCTATACATAGGTAGTGACCTATGTATAGTGCACACGTGTAATGGTGGCCCCACACTCACAAAGTCCGGGGAATTTGCCCTGAACAATGTTGGGGCACCTTGGCTAGTGCCAGGGTGCCCACACACTAAGTAACTTAGCACCCAACATTTACCAGGTAAAGGTTAGACATATAGGTGACTTATAAGTTACTTAAGTGCAGTGGTAAATGGCTGTGAAATAACATGGACGTTATTTCACTCAGGCTGCAGTGGCAGGCCTGTGTAAGAATTGGCAGAGCTCCCTATGGGTGGCAAAAGAAATGCTGCAGCCCATAGGGATCTCCTGGAACCCCAATACCCCTGGTACCTCAGTACCATATAATAGGGAATTATAAGGGTGTTCCAGTATGCCAATGTGAATTGGTGAAATTGGTCACTAGCCTGTTAGTGACAATTTGTACAGAGAGAGCATAACCACTGAGGTTCTGGTTAGCAGAGCCTCAGTGAGACAGTTAGGCATCACACAGGGAACACATACATATAGGTCACAAACTTATGAGCACTGGGGTCCTGGCTAGCAGGGTCCCAGTGACACATAACAAACATACTGAAAACATAGGGTTTTCACTATGAGCACTGGGCCCTGGCTAGCAGGATCCCAGTGAGACAGTGAAAACACCTGACATATACTCACAAACAGGCCAAAAGTGGGGGTAACAAGGCTAGAAAGAGGCTACTTTCTCACAGACGGCCTTCCCCTTCCTCTTCCCCACGTATCGGATAAAGAGTTGTTCATCCAACCGGAACTCTCTCGTCCTGTCAATATAAAAGCTGAGAGCCCTCCTGGGGTCCAGACGATGGAGTCTTTCCTCCTCCTTAGATGGGTGCGGAGGAGGGTAGAACGACGAGAGAGTAATGGATTGTCCCAAATGAAACAGAGACACTACCTTGGGGAGGAAAGCCGCCCTGGTCCTCAAAACCACCTTGTCCTTATGAAAAGTCGTAAATGACGGGTGAACAGAAAGGGCCTGTAGTTCACTAACACGTCTAGCCAACTTAATGGCTGTCAGAAACACAGTCTTGAAAAACGATACCTCAAGGGACAAGAATGAAGAGGCTCAAAGGGAGAGCCCATTAAAAAAGTTAACACCAGATTTAAGTCCCACTGCAGCATGATAAAAGGAGTGGGAGGAAACCTATTAGTAAGCCCCTTCAAAAATCGTAAAACCAAAGGAGATTTGAACAAAGAGGGTTGATCTGGAAGACATAAGAAGGCCGAAAGATAGCCTTTAACAGTGGCCACAGCACAACCACGCTGTGCCAACGACAAAGCAAATAACAATATATCTGAAAGATGGGCACTTAAGGGATTAATATGCTGCTCTCCACACCAACGAACAAATTTAGCCCACCTACTAGCATAGATCGATTTGGTGGAGTGTCGCCTGGCCAATAAAAGAACGTCCACCACCTCTGGTGGGAGAGAAAAAGCACTCAGGTTGCCCCGCTCAATCTCCAGGCATGAAGGTGCAGGCTCTGGAGGTGGGGGTGTAGAACCTGCCCCTGCAACTGCGAGAGGAGGTCTGCCCTGAGAAGGAGACGGAGCGGAGGGCACAGCGAGAGTTGGAGTAGGTCTACATACCACACTCTTCGTGGCCAATCCGGTGCTATTAGAATGACTTGGGCCCGGTCTTGGTGAATCTTCCTCAAAACCCCAGGAATCAAGGGTATGGGGGAAACGCGTAATGCAACTGGCCGCACCAGGACATCTGACACTCCCCCCCCCAATGCTCCTTGCATCGGATACTGAAGGCTGCAGAACGACGGACAGTGCGCGTTCTCCCGAGTGGCAAACAGGTCTATTCGGGGAAAACCCCACATCCGAAAGTTGTACAGAATCAGATCTGGATGCAGACGCCACTCGTGGTCGTCCGAGAAGAAACGTCTGAGACTGTCCGCCCGCACATTTTGAACCCCGGCCAGATGGTTTGCTACTACGCAAAGCCGAGCCCAGGACCAGAGTCGCAGAGCCTCTCTGCAAAGAAGGTACGACCATACACCCCCCTGCTTGTTGATATACCACATCGCGGTCGTGTTGTCCGTTAGGGTCTGAACCGACTGACCGCGAAGGGAAGGGAGGAAGGTCTTGAGGGCCAAACGAATCGCCTGCAGTTCCAGCAGATTGATATGAAACATCTGCTCTACTGAAGACCAATGACCCTTGATCTCCAGATCCCTCAGATGAGCTCCCCACCCTAAGGTGGAGGCATCCTGTATCACCGTGGTCACCGGAGTTGGCAGCGAAAACGGTTTTCCTTGAGAAAGGTTGCTGTCCGCAGCCCACCATCGGAGATCTGCTGCAGTGTCTCTGGAGATCTTTATCGACTCCCCGAGATCTCCTCTGTGTTGAAACCACTGCCTGCGGAGGCACCACTGAAGAGCCCTCATATGCCAGCATGCATGAGTGACCAAGAGAATGCTAGAAGCAACAGGCCGAGCAGTCAAAGGACCTTGAGGACTGGAACTACCGCTCCTTCATGAAACATCGGAATCAATGCCTGAATGTCCTGTATGCGCTGTGGCGGAGTAAAGGCCCGATTCAATGTCGTGTCTAGTACTGCCCCTATAAACAGGAGGCATGGAGAGGGCTCTAGGTGAGACTTTGGCACATTTATTGAAAAACCCAGACTGAACAACAACTGGGTTGTCAGCTGCAGATGACGCAACACAAGCCCCGGAGACTTGGCTTTGATCAACCAATCGTCCAGGTAAGGGAATACTGCTACCCCTTTCCTCCTGAGGTGTGCTGTAACAACCGCCATCACCTTTGTGAAGACCCGAGGTGCGGAAGTAAGACCAAAAGGAAGGACCGCAAACTGGTAGTGCTGCGATCCTACCACAAACCGGAGATACTTCCTGTGCGACTTGAGAATGGGAATGTGAAAATAATCATCCTGCAAGTCGACCAACACCATCCAATCCTCCTCGTTCAACGCAAAAAGCACCTGTACTAGAGTCAGCACTTTGAATTTCTCCTGTTTGAGGAACCAATTCAAAACCTTCAGGTCCAAGATAGGTCTCAGACGACCATCCTTTTTGGCAATCAGAAAGTACCTGGAATAGCACCCCTGACCCTTCTCCTGCTCCGGAACCAACTCTACTGTGCCCTTCAACAACAGGGAGAGAACCTCCTGTTCTAGCAACAGGAGATGATCTTCTGAACAAAAGGAAGGACGGGGAGGGAAGGGAGGAGGAATCTCCCGGAATGGAAGAGCATAACCTTTTCTCACCACACTGATGACCCAGGAATCTCATGTTATGGACTCCCACATGGGAAGAAAAAGAGAAAGCCTCCCCCCTACCGGAGAGACATGGGAGACGATGACAAGAGGACTAGGGCTGCTTTCCTTGTGGCAACCCTCCAGAGGAAGAGGAAGAGGAAGGGTGCTGCTGCTGGGTGGCCCCTCTAGTGCGGACCCTACCCGGCCCCCTAAGCGATCGATAAGGGAGGCTCGAAGACTGCTGCCCCGGCTGATGTGACCTCCCACAAAAGGAAGCTCCTCCTCCAAAAACTCGCAGCCGCCTGAATGATCGAAACGGGTCGGAAGCAGCCTGCAGACCCAGTGACTTAGCAGTGGCCCTACATTCCTTAAAGCGCTCTAGCGCAGAGTGCGCTTTAGATCCAAAAAGTTTTGCCCCATCAAAAGGCAAATCCAACAACGTGGCCTGGACGTCCGAAGAAAAACCAGAAGTGCGCAGCCACGAATGACGCCTGGTAGCCACTGATGTCCCCATGGCTCTTGCAACAGAGTCCATGGTATCCAGCCCTGACTAAATGACTTGCGTAGCCGTCGCCTGAGCATCCGAGAGTAGGCTATGCAAGACCTGGGGCATGTCCGGAACAACAGTCTTTGCCGCATCCATTATAGAGTGTATGTACCTGCCAAGAATACAAGTAGCATTGGCAGATTTTAGCGCCATGCTACACGACGAAAACACTTTCTTGGCCGACTGTTCTATGCGCTTGGATTCCCAGTCAGATGGAACACCCGGAAAAGAACCAGGGGCAGACCTCGAAGAAAAGGATGCCTGCAGTACCAGACTCTCTGGCAAAGGATGTTTCGGCAAAAACTCCGGGTCCCCTGGTGCAGACCTATAACGCCTGGCCACTGACCTACTGACAGCTGAAGAGGTGAAAGGCTTCTTCCACACCTCTTCGATTGGTTCCATAAGAGCCTCATTAAATGGCAAAAGAGGATCCCCCATGGCTGTAGCAGGGTGCAGAACTTCCGTCAACAGGTTGGTTTTAACCTGACCTGTAGGTAAGGGAAGTTCCAAAAAAGTTGCAGCCTTTCTAATTACTGAGTGGAAGGTGGCTGCCTCCTCCGTGTATTCTCCTGGGAGTCCAGATCCCATTCTAGGGAAATATCAAGCCTACTTGCTGTATCCAGTCCTGGGAACTCACTCTGGGGATCAGTGATCTTCCCCTCTTCAAGGAATTGTTGCCGGTATTCTCTTTCTTCCAGCAACCTGAGGGCCTTCCGCCTGGATCTCAACTTGGCCTCCAGCCCCGGCGTCGACATGGAGAGCAAGGACGTCGGTGAATGGCGCCGGGAAGGCGTCATGACAGGATCTCTGGATCCACCCGATGCTGCAGATGGATCCACCGGTGCCATGGACAAAGCGCCTGCATCCGACTATGCCATACGGCCTCTAGGTTCCATCTCCTCCGACAACAGCGTTGAAGGTATCTCCCTCGACATCGACAGCTGCACTGCCGGCAGAGGCACCTGGCTAGAGTCTCCAGCCAGACAGAACGGCATGAACGGCATCGGCCTGTATGGAGCCAGAATGCCGAGATTGAATGCCAGGGGACCGGTGGGGCCAGCCGGTGCCCCACCTCCCGGAGCCATATTTTGGAATATGGCAAACATGGCATTGAGAAATGCCGCCGGATCCGTCCCCGGAGCCGGGAACGAAGGATAGCCTTGAGGAGCCGGAGCCGACGCTGGGCTGGACTCTTGCGTGCCTGGATGCGCCGGAGAAACCAGATGACTTTGAGGCTCAACAACCTTGAAGACTGACGGCGCCGGGGACGTCTGCAGAGTCAGTGGCTGTGGGGACACCGTCGGACTCACTTCCCAAGACTTACGGCACCGAGTCGATAGATACCTTGACTCCAACCGACTCCTGGACCGACGCCGAGAGTCACAGTGACGCCACTTCTTATGAGACGACTTCCCTGAAGACGATCCATGGTGCAACTTCCTCTCCTTCTTCGACTTAGCTAAAAATAGCTTAGCCTCACGCTCCTTCAACGCCTTCGGAATCATCTTCTGAAAGGAACCGCATTCTTGGACGTCATGATCCGAACTGAAGCACCAAAGGCAGTCATTGTGAGGATCAGTCACCGACATCCGACCTCCAGAGTCCCTGCAGGGCTTAAAACCCGATTTCTTTGGAGCCGACATCGAGAAAAACACAAAGTATCCCCTCCGAAGAGCGAACGATACAGGTAGGCAGAAAAGTACCCGTTATCGAAGGCACGGGAAATAGGGAACGGACGTCAGCACGCCGGCGAGGGCCTCTTATTGCCAAGATGACGTCAGGCGGAGCCGCGTGGAGTCGGGCAATTGTGACATCCTCGCCGACGTGCAGAGCTAGAGAGAAGTTTCCGTCGAATGCTACGCATGGGGAGAATTCATTAGGTGAGGAATCCACAGGTAGCTGTATCCATCAGAAATGTCAATTACTTGGAGTAAAACACATTTGCACCGCTGTATATCATCCTCAAACAGACAGATTGGTAGAAAGATATAACCATACAATCAAAACACACCTAAAAAAACGATATTGGACTCAGGAAGGGTTTGGGATAAGAAGTTACCGTTGGTCTTATATGCCATCCGAACTCACGTTCAGGCTTCAACTGGACATAGTCCATTTGAATTAGTTTTTGGCAGACAAACTAGAACTCTTCTGGACATGGCTGCTGAAAAATTAGGGGAGTAGGAAACAGAATGCAAAGATATACTTGAATATACTCAACAGTTGAAGGACCATATACAAACCCTATGGGAAGATGTCAGATCTCATTTAGAAGAGGCTCAAGAAAAACAAAAGAAACACTATGATACAGGTAAAACTTTGAAAGAATTAACCATAAGAGATAAAGGGGGTGATTCTAACATCGGCGGGCGGCGGAGGCCGCCCGCCGAAGTTCCCCCACCAAAATACCGCTCCGCGGTCTAAAGACCGCTGAGGGTATTTTGGGATTTGCCCTGGGCTGGCGGGCGGCCGCCAAAAGGCTGCCCGCCAGCCCAGGGCAAATCGACCTTCCCACGAGGACGCCGGCTCAGAATTGAAACGGCGTAGTGGGAAGATGCGACGGGAGCAGTGGCACCCGTCGCGTATTTCAGTGTCTGCATAGCAGACACTGAAATACTTTGTGGGGCCCTCTTACGGGGGCCCCTGCAGTGCCCATGCCCTGGGCATGGGCACTGCAGGGGACCCCAGGGGCCCCGTGGCACCCCCTACCGCCATCCTGTTCCATGGCGGTAGGGGGTGTCAGAATCTGTAGGGCAGCGGAAAACCGGCAGGAGACCGCCGGTTTTCCTTGTCTGACCGCGGCCGAACCGCCGCGGTCAGAATGCCCTGCGGGGCACCGCCGGTCTGTCGGCGGTGCTCCCGCCGACCCTGGCCCCGGCGGTCTGAGACCGCCGGGGTCAGAATGACCCCCAAAGTGTTAGTTCTTTTACCCAGCACCGATAATAAATTGTTAGCAAAATGGCAAGGTCCCTATGAAGTAATGGAGAGAATAAACCCCGTCACTTACCGACTGCAGATGTCGGAATCACCAAAGAAAACCCAGATATATCATATCAATCTTCTTAAGAAATGGGAGGAAGGAGACATGCAGATCCCGACTGGGGACTCTGTCTTACTCATAAATAGCATAAAAACTCTTGAGATAAATTTATGTCCTCAGCAGAAAGACTTGCAAGAGTGGGTACCACATATTAACCCAGATCTACCCAATAAGAAAATAACCCAACTTATAGAGGTATTAAAACAACATAGGAAACGCTTCTCAATAAGTCTTGGAAAGACCCCTTTGATCCAACACAACATCTTTCCAAAAGAAGGGAGAAAAGTCTGTTTAATGCCTTACCGCATACCAGAGGCCTGTAGAAAAAGTTGTTGAACAAGAAGTGCAGAACATGCTAAATACCGGTATAATTGAACCTTCTACAAGTCCATAGTGTTTTCCAGTGGTTTTAGTTCCGAAGCCCAACGGAACGATCCCTTTTTTGTACTGACTTCCGACAACTCAACGGCATTTCAGACTTTGACGCCTATCCAATACCCGGAGTAGACAAATTAATTGAACAATTACGAAAAGCACGATACCTGTCCACGTTAGAGGTCACAAAGGGGTATTGGCAAATACCTTTTAACCCGAAAGATAAAGAGAAAACTGCTTTTTCCACCCAGTCAGGATTATACCAGTTTACGGTGTTACCTTTTGGCCTACACGGAGCCCCCGCCTCCTTCCAAAGCTTAATGTACAGAATATTAAGGCCCCATACAGGTTATGCCGCAGCCTATCTAGATGACATAGTCATCTATAGTGAAACTTGGGAACAACATTTAAAACACCTATCTAAGATATTTCACACTCTACTAGAAGCAGGATTAACAGCTAATCCAGAGAAATGCAAACTGGCAAGGGACTCTATTGCCTACCTTGGATATAATATAGAAAATGATATATGCGACCCCAAGTCGACAAAGTTGACGCCATCACTAATATACCACCCCCTAAAACAAAGAAAGAAATACAGTCATTTTTAGGAATGGTTGGATAGTATCGATGTTTCATTCCGAATTATTCCACCCTTGTGGCTCCTTTGACTAATCTCCTAAGAAAAGAGCAATCGAATAAGATTGGTGAATTAACAGTGTAGGAAGTTGGCTCTGTATGTACTATTTCAAAGTAAGAAATAGCATGCACAGAGTCCAAGGGTTCCCCTTACAGGTAAGATAGTGTCAAAAAGAGATAATTCTAATGCTCTATTTTGTGGTAGTGTGGTCGAGCAGTAGGCTTATCAGAGGGTAGTGTTAAGCATTTGTTGTGCACACACAGGCAATAAATGAGGAACACACACTCAAAGACAATTCCAGGCCAATAGGTTTTTATATAGAAAAATATATTTTCTTAGTTTATTTTAAGAACCACAGGTTCAAGATTTACAAACAATACTTTAAATGAAAGGTATTTCACTTAGGAACTTTAGGAACTTTGAATTAGCAAAATAGCATATACAGTTCTCACACAAATGGCAATAAGCTATTTTAAAACTGGACACACTGCAATTTTCAACAGTTCCTGGGGGAGGTAAGTGTTTGTTAGTTTTGCAGGTAAGTAAACCACCTACAGGGTTCAAAGTTGGGTCCAAGGTAGCCCACCGTTGGGGGTTCAGGGCAACCCCAAAGTTACCACACCAGCAGCTCAGGGCCGGTCAGGTGCAGAGGTCAAAGTGGTGCCCAAAACGCATAGGCTTCAATGGAGAAGGGGGTGCCCTGCTTCCAGTCTGCCAGCAGGTAAGTACCCGCTTCTTCGGAGGGCGGACCAGGGGGGTTTTGTAGGGCACCGGGGGGGGACACAAGTCAGCACAAAAAGTACACCCTCAGCGGCACGGGGCGGCCGGGTGCAGAGTGCAAACAGGCGTCGGGTTTGCAATGGAGTTCAATGGGAGACCAAGGGGTCTCTTCAGCGATGCAGGCAGGCAAGGGGGGGGCCCCTTGGGGTAGCCACCACCTGGGCAAGAGAGAGGGCCACCTGGGGGTCGCTCCTGCACTGGCGGTCGGATCCTTCCGGTCCTAGGGGCTGCGGGTGCAGTGTCCTTACCAGGCATCGGGTCTTTGAAGCAGGTAGTCACGGGGAGCCTTGGGATTCCCTCTGCAGGCATCGCTGTGGGGGCTCCGGGGGGTCAACTCTGGCTACTCACGGGCTCGCAGTCGCCAGGGAGTCCTCCCTGTAGTGTTTGTTCTCCACAAGTCGAGCCAGGGGTGTCGGGTGCAGAGTGCAAAGTCTCACGCTTCCGGCGGGAAACGTGTGTTCTTTCAGAGTTGCTTCTTTGTTGCAAAGATGCTTCTTCCTTGGAGCAGAGCCGCTGTCCTCGGGAGTTCTTGGTCCTTTTAGATGCAGGGTAGTCCTCTGGGGCTTCAGAGGTCGCTGGACCCTGTGGAACGCGTCGCTGGAGCAGTTCTTGTGAAGTGGGGAGACAGGCCGGTAGAACTGGGGCCAAAGCAGTTGGTGTCTCCGTCTTCTCTGCAGGCTTTTCAGCTCAGCAGTCCTTCTTCGTCTTAGGTTACAGGAATCTCTCTTGCTGTGTTCTGGGAGCCCCTAAAGAACGAGTTACTTACCTTCGGTAACGACTTTTCTGGTGGATACATTAGCTACCTGTGGATTCCTCACCTAATGAATACTCCCATGGCGCCAGCATTCGACGGAAATCTTCTTACTAGTCTCTGCACGTCGACGAGGACGTCACTCTAGCCCACGCGACGCCGTCTGACGTCATACAGGCAATAAGAGGTCCTCGCCGACGTGCCGATGACAGTACCAACATTTTTTACGTGCATGAGAATAATAATAATACAATGTAATGAAAGAGCAAAGCAACATCTCTTAATATTGTAAATCACACAACATTGCAATAAAATAGCTGTAGATTTAATATAACCTTTTTTTTTTTTTTTTTTAAACAAATAAATATATTTATACATACGAATCATGTATATACACAATATATATAGATTTATATATAAATATACACATATATACAAATATCATATATGCAAAATGTATTGCAACTTTGAAGACCAAAAGGAGCACACTCAAGGATTGCTTGGAGAGACCAAAAAGGCAACGGGGAGGCGGGTGGGACCGTGAGGAATCCACAGGTAGCTAATGTATCCACCAGAAAAGTCGTTACCGAAGGTAAGTAACTCGTTCTTCTGATGGATACAATTACCTGTGGATTCCTCACCTAATGAATAGAGTCCCAAAGCAGTACCACGCCCGGCGGTGGGTGCCTAAATGGTCAAACCAAGAAATCCTGCAGCACTGACCGTGCAAAATGGCCGTCCCTTCTAACCTCAGAATCCAAACAGTAATGTTTTGCAAAAGTGTGAAGGGACGACCAAGTTGCGGCCTTGCAGATGTCGACCACAGGAACACCTCTGGCCAAGGCCGAAGTGGCCGACTTAGCTCTGGTGGAATGAGCTCTAATGCCCTCAGGAGGATCCTTCTTTGCCAAAGAGTAACAGATTTTAATGCAAAGAACAACCCACCTGGATAGTGTTCTCTTGTGGACTGCCTTTCCTCTCCTCTTGCCCACGTATCCAATAAACAGCTGATCCTCCAGCCTGAAATCCTTTGTTCTATCAATAAAGAAGCTCAACGCCCTCTTTGGGTCCAGACGGTGCAGTCTTTCTTCCTCTTTGGAAGGATGAGGCGGAGGATAGAACGTGGACAAAGTAATTGCCTGAGCCAAATGGAAGGGTGAAACAACCTTCGGGAGGAAAGCAGCCTTGGTCCTCAACACCACCTTATCCCCATAAAAAGTTGTATAAGGGGGCTTTACTGATAAGGCCTGCAACTCACTCACTCTCCTTGCTGATGTTATAGCTATCAGGAAGACTGTTTTTAAAACCAAATACCTTAAGGGGCAAGAATGCATAGGCTCAAAAGGGGACCCCATAAGGAAAGTCAGGACCCAGGACAAATCCCATTGAGGCATAACGAATGGTTTTGGAGGATATTGATTCAGAAGACCTTTCAAGAATCTGAGAACAATAGGGGATTTAAATAACGATGGTTGGTCTGGAAGACAAATGAAGGCTGACAAGGCCGACAAATAACCCTTAATGGTAGCCACTGCACAACCTTTCTGCGCTAGAGACAGTGCAAAAGACAAAACATGTGACAGATGAGCATGTAAGGGATCAATCTGTCTCTCTCCACACCACATAACAAATTTAGACCACCTTTTAGCGTAGATAGATTTAGTGGAGTGTCGCCTGGCCGCTAAGATAACATCCACTACATCAGGCGGGAGAGAGAAGGAACTCAGGTTGCCCCGTTCAATCTCCAAGCATGTAGGTGCAGACTCTGGAGGTTGGGGTGTAAAACCTGCCCCTGCGACTGCGAGAGGAGGTCTGCCCTGAGAGGGAGACGGAGCGGAGGGCACAGTGAGAGTTGGAGAAGGTCGGAGTACCATACCCTCCTTGGCCAATCCGGAGCTATTAAGATGACTTGGGCCCGGTCTTGGCGAATTTTCCTCAACACTCGAGGAATCAAGGGTATGGGGGGAAACGCGTAAAGCAACTGGTCGCACCAGGTTATCTGAAACGCGTCCCCCAACGCTCCCTGCATCGGATACTGGAGGCTGCAGAATAACGGGCAATGCGCGTTCTCCCGAGTGGCAAACAGATCTATCCGAGGAAACCCCCACATCTGGAAGATTAAACAGACTTGATCTGGATGGAGACGCCACTCGTGGTCTGCCGAGAATTGGCAACTGAGACTGTCCGCACGTACATTCAAGACCCCGGCCAGATGATTTGCCACCAAGCAAATCTGATGGTCCTTTGCCCAGGACCATAGCCGAAGAGCTTCTCTGCAGAGAAGGTACGACCCTACTCCTCCCTGTTTGTTTATGTACCACATCGTGGTAGTATTGTCCGTCAGAACCTGTACCGACTGACCACGAAGGGATGGGAGGAAGGCCTTGAGAGCCAGACGTACAGCCCGTAACTCCAACAGATTGATATGAAACACCTGTTCCTCTGGAGACCAAAGCCCTTTGATCTCCAGATCCCCCAGATGAGCTCCCCATCCTAGGGTGGAAGCATCCGTTATGACTGTGGCCACTGGTGGCGACTGCGCGAACGGCTTTCCCTGTGAAAGATTGTTGCCCGCAATCCACCACTTCAATTCCACAGCAGCATCTCTGGAGATCTTGACAGTACCTTCTAAATCTCCCTTGTGTTGAGACCACTGCCTTCGGAGGCACCACTGAAGAGCCCTCATGTGCCAGCGAGCATGCGTGACCAACAGAATGCAGGAGGCGAACAGACCGAGCAGACGAAGGACCTTGAGGACTGGAACTACCGCTCCATTTCGAAACATTGGAACCAATTCCTGAATATCTTGAATCCGCTGAGGCGGAGGAAAGGCTCGACTCAATGATGTATCCAGTACTGCCCCTATGAACAGGAGGCGCTGAGAGGGCTCCAGGTGAGATTTGGGCACGTTCACCGAAAAGCCCAGGTCGAACAACAACTGGGTTGTTGACTGCAGATGATGCGACACAAGCTCCGGGGACTTGGCTTTGATCAACCAGTCGTCCAAGTAAGGGAATACTGCTATCCCCTTCCTTCTGAGCTCCGCCGCAACCACTGACATCACCTTTGTGAAGACTCGAGGTGCTGAAGTAAGACCAAATGGGAGGACCGCAAACTGATAGTGCTGCGACCCTACCACAAACCGGAGATACTTCCTGTGCGACTTGAGTATCGGGATATGAAAGTAAGCATCCTGCAAGTCGACAGACACCATCCAATCTTCCTTGTTCAACGCCAAAAGCACCTGTGCTAGGGTCAGCATCTTGAACTTTTCCTGTTTGAGGAACCAATTCAAGATCCTCAGATCCAGGATTGGTCTCAACTGACCATCCTTTTTGGGAATCAGGAAGTATCTTGAGTAACAACCTCGACCCTTTTCCTGCTCTGGGACCAACTCTACCGCGCCCTTTGAAAGGAGGACTTGAACCTCCTGTTCTAGCAACAGGAGGTGTTCTTCTGAACAATAAGATGGGCGGGGCGGGATGAGGGGCGGGAACTCCCGAAAGGGAAGGGCGTAGCCTTTCCCCACAATGCCGAGAACCCAAGTGTCCGTTGTGATAGACTTCCACTTGTGGAGAAAATGCTGTAATCTTCCCCCTACAGGAGAGGAGTGAGTGGGAAACGGTGGAAGCCTAAGGCTGCTTCCCCTGCTGCACCCCTCCAGAGGACGAGGAAGAGGCAGAGTGCTGTTAAGAGGCTCCTCTGGTACGGGCCCCACCCCTCCCCCTCCCTCAAAATGACCTATAGGGGAGGGAAGAGGCGGGTTGCTGGAACCTCCCCCGAAAGGAAGAGGAAGAAGAGCCACGCCCAAATCCCCGAAACCTCCTGAAAAATCTAGAAGAGGCAGAGGAAGAAGGAGCTTGCAGTCCTAACGATTTGGCTGTGGCTGTGCTCTCCTTAAATCGTTCCAAGGCCGAATCTGCCTTGGCTCCAAACAGTCTGTCCCCATCAAACGGGAGGTCCAGCAGGGTCGACTGCACATCCGCAGAAAACCCTGAGTTTCGGAGCCAGGCCTGTCTTCTTGCCACCACAGCCGTGCCCATCGCCCTGGCCACCGAGTCGGTCGTGTCCAGCCCAGACTGGATAATCTGGGTCGCGGCAGCCTGGGCGTCCGAGACCACATCCAAGAGACCCTGGGGGAGCTCCGTAAATGAAGACGAAATATCATCCATCAGAGCATGGATGTACCTCCCCAGAATGCACGTTGCGTTGGTGGCCTTCAACGCCAAACTGCATGACGAAAATATTTTCTTGGACTGCGCATCCAGTTTCTTGGAGTCTCTGTCTCCAGGCACCGTCGGGAAGGAACCAGGCGCTGACTTTGAGGAACAGGAGGCTTGCACCACCAAGCTCTCCGGCGTAGGGTGTCTAGAGAGAAAGCCAGGGTCAGATGGTGCAGCTCGATACCTCCTGGCCACAGCCCTATGAACGGCCGAGGAAGACACCGGCTTCTTCCACACCTCCAACACCGGATCCAGCAAAGCCTCATTAAATGGCAAGAGAGGCTCAGCTGCAGCAGAGGCCGGATGCAATACCTCTGTCAGCAAATTCTGCTTCGCCTCTGCCACCGGCAAAGGCAGGTCCAAAAAGCTCGCTGCCTTCCTCACCACAGCATGAAAGGAAGCAGCCTCCTCCGTATATTCCCCTGGAGATGAAAGGTCCCACTCAGGGGAAGTGTCCAGCCCACTGGCTGTATCCAGACCATGTAGTCCGTCTCCAGAGTCCTCAATCTCTCCCTCCTCTAAGACTCGCTGGTACTCCTGCTCTTCTAAAAGACGGAGAGCACGCCTCCTCGAATGAAGTCTCTCCTCGATACGCGGAGTCGACATGGCCTCCGCCGACGTCGAAGAACGGCGCCGATCTCCAGAAGCATCTGACGCCGCGTCCGGCGCCACAGGCAGCTTCGGCGCCGAGGCAGGAGCCGGAGGACGAGGTCTTGGAGCCGATGGACCAACCGGAGTCACAGGGCAAAATCCTGACTTCGACGGAAGGGCAACCTCCGGGGCCGAAACATCCGAAGCCACCGGAGCGGCCACCAACGCCGGCACCGGCGCCGAGCCCACATTCCCAAAAGGGAGAAAGGGCACAAACGGTGCCGGCCGAAGAGGCGCAGGATCACCCAACGAAAAGGCCAAGGGCCCCGAAGGACCAGCCGGAGCAGCTCCTGGAGCCATCTGCTGAAAGATGGTATACATCGCATTAAGAAACGCGGTACTATCGGCTCCAGGAGTGGGAAAAGCCGGATACTGGGGTGCCTGGATCGAGGGCGACCCCGACGCCGGCCTCGACGTCTTCGACGCCGGAGAAAACACAAGAGGCTGCACCACCTCAATCACCGACGCCTGACCAGGCGAAGTCGGTGACGCCGGAGAGGGCAACGGCGTCGATGGATGCGGCGTGACCGTGGGGCTGACCTCCCAAGTCCTCCGACGCCGAGCCGAAGGTGACCCCGAACGAGACTCCTTGCTGGAATGACGTCGTGAGTCTCTACGGCGCCGGGAGTCTCAATGACGCCGGTGAGACCTTGGCGAAGAAGACTTCATATGATGTTTCTCCTTTTTCTTTGAATTTGCCATGAATAACTTGGCCTCACGCTCTTTGAGGGCCTTCGGATTCATGTGTTGACATGAATCGCAAGTCGAGACGTCGTGGTCGGAGCTCAAACACCATAGACAGTCGGAGTGAGGATCTGTAACTGACATCTTGCCCCCACACTCTCGACAGGGCTTGAAACCCGACTTCCTCTGAGACATTATTACCGCAGAGAAGACTACGCAGCAGACAATACACTGTAACCACGAAGGTAACAGTAGCTCCCTCGAAGATAACCGTTTCGAATGCACGGAAAAAAGGGAACTGTCATCGGCACGTCGGCGAGGACCTCTTATTGCCTGTATGACGTCAGACGGCGTCGCGTGGGCTAGAGTGACGTCCTCGTCGACGTGCAGAGACTAGTAAGAAGATTTCCGTCGAATGCTGGCGCCATGGGAGTATTCATTAGGTGAGGAATCCACAGGTAGTTGTATCCATCAGAATGCTCGATTTAGGGGTGTGTTTAGGTCTGGGGGGGTTAGTAGCCAATGGCTACTAGCCCTGAGGGTGGCTACACCCTCTGTGTGCGTCCTCCCTGAGGGGAGGGAGGCACATCCCTAATCCTATTGGGGGAATCCTCCATCTGCAAGATGGAGGATTTCTAAAAATCAGAGTCACCTCAGCTCAGGACACCTTAGGGGCTGTCCTGACTGGCCTGTGACTCCTCCTTGTTTTTCTCATTATCTCCTCCAGCCTTGCTGCCAAAACTGGGGCCGTGGCTGGAGGGGGCGGGCAACTCCACTAGCTGGAGTGCCCTGGGGTGCTGTAACAAAGGGGGTGAGCCTTTGAGGCTCACCGCCAGGTGTTACAGTTCCTGCAGGGGAAGGTGAGAAGCACCTCCATCCAGTACAGGCTTTGTTACTAGCCACAGAGTGACAAAGGCACTCTCCCCATGTGGCCAGCAACATCTCTGGTGTGTGGCAGGCTGCTAAAACTAGTCAGCCCACACTGGTTGTCGGTATGGTTTCAGGGGGCATCTCTAAGATGCCCTCTGGGGTGTATTTCAAAATAAAATGTACACTGGCATCAGTGTGCATTTATTGTGCTGAGAAGTTTGATACCAAACTTCACAGTTTTCAGTGTAGCCATTATGGTGCTGTGGAGTTCGTGCATGACAGACTACCAGACCATATACTCTTATGGCTACCCTGCACTTACAATGTCTAAGGTTTCGCTTAGACACTGTAGGGGAATAGTACTCATGCACTTATGCCCTCACCTACGGTATAGTGCACCCTGCCTTAGGGCTGTAAGGCCTGCTAGAGGGGTGACTTATCTATAACTATAGGCAGTGTGAGGTTGGCATGGCACCCTGAGGGGAGTGCCATGTTGACTTAGTCATTTTATCCCCACCGGCACTCACAAGCTGGCAAGCAGTGTGTCTGTGCTGAGTGAGGGGTCCCCAGGGTGGCATAAGACATGCTGCAGCCCTTAGAGACCTTCCCTGGCATCAGGGCCCTTGGTACCAGGGGTACCAGTTACAAGGGACTTACCTGGATGCCAGGTGTGCCAATTGTGGAAAAAAAAGTACAGGTTAGGGAAAGAACACTGGTGCTGGGGCCTGGTTAGCAGGCCTCAGCACTTTCAAATCATAACTTGGCATCAGCAAAGGCAAAATGACAGGGGGTAACCATGCCAAGGAGGCATTTCCTTACACAACCCATCCCAAACGAAAGAGGATGAGACTAACCGTTCCCAAGAGAGTCTTCATTTTCTAAGTGGAAGAACCTGGAAAGGCCATCTGCATTGGCATGGACAGTCCCAGGTCTGTGTTCCACTATAAAGTCCATTCCCTGTAGGGAGATGGACCACCTCAACAGTTTTGGATTTTTACCTTTCATTTGCATTAGCCATCTGAGAGGTCTGTGGTCAGTCTGAACTACAAAGTGAGTACCAAAGAGGTATGGTCTCAGCTTCTTCAGGGACCAAACCACAGCAAAGGCCTCCCTCTCAATGGCACTCCAACGCTGCTCCCTGGGGAGTAACCTCCTGCTAATGAAAGCAACAGGCTGGTCAAGGCCATCATCATTTGTTTGGGACAAAACTGCCCCTATCCCATGTTCAGAGGCATCAGTCTGCACAATGAACTGCTTGGAGTAATCTGCAGCTTTGAGAACTGGTGCTGTGCACATAGCTTGTTTCAGGGTGTCAAAGGCCTGTTGGCATTCTACAGTCCAGTTTACCTTCTTGGGCATTTTCTTGGAGGTAAGTTCTGTGAGGGGTGTCACTATAGATCCATATCCCTTCACAAACCTCCTGTAGTTCCCAGTCAAGCCAAGGAATGCCCTGACTTGAGTCTGGGTTTTTGGAGCAGCCCAGTCCAGAATAGTCTGGACCTTGGGCTGGAGTGGCTGAACTTGGCCTCCACCTACAAGGTGTCCCAAGTAAACCACAGTTCCCTGCCCTATCTGGCATTTGGATGACTTGATAGAGAGGCCTGCTGCTTGCAGAGCTTTCAAAACCTTCTACAGGTGGACCAGGTGATTCTGCCAGCTGGAGCTAAGGTCAGCAATATCGTCAAGATAAGCTGCACTAAAGGACTCGAAGCCAGCAAGGACTTGATTCATCAACCTTTGGAAGGTGGCAGGGGCATTCTTTAAACCAAAGAGCATAACAGTAAACTGATAATGTCCATCAGGTGTGGAGAATGCTGCCTTTTCTTTTGCTCCTGGTGCCATTTTGATTTGCCAGTACCCTGCTGTCAAGTCAAAGGTACTTAAGTATTTGGCAGCACCTAGTTTGTCTATCAATTCATCTGCCCTTGGAATGGGATGGGCATCTGTCTTGGTGACAGAATTAAGTCCTCTGTAGTCCACACAAAACCTCATCTCTCTCTTTCCATCTTTGGTGTGAGGTTTGGGGACTAAGACCACTGGGCTAGCCCAGGGGCTGTCAAAGTACTCAATGACTCCCAATTCCAGCATCTTGTGGACTTCCACCTTGATGCTTTCCTTAACTTGGTCCGACTGTCTGAAAATGTTGTTTTTGACAGGCATGCTGTCTCCTGTGTCCACATCATGGGTACACAGGTGTGTCTGACCAGGTGTTAGGGAAATGAGCTCAGCAAACTGTTGCAGGACCTTCCTACAGTCAGATTGCTGTTGGCCCAAGAGGGTGTCTGAATAGACCACTCCATCAACTGAGCCATCTTTAGGGTCTGTGGAGAGGAGTACAGACAAGCAGCACGGCGGTCACCGCCAACAGAGAGGCGGGAGACTAAGTACCGCCCACAGTATTACAACAGGCCAATCCGCCACCTTTTCGGGGCGGATTCTCCGTGGATAAAAACACGGCGGAAACAGCTTTGGCAATGGGAAAACGTTCACCTGAACACACTCCACGAGGAAGGAGGATACCATGGAGCCGGAACTCCAAATACTCCCTGCGATTGTGTTCCTGCGCCTCTACGAACATCAGCAACGGCGGCGCCGAAGACAACGGTGAGTACTGCACCTATGACATAGGGGAGGGGGAGGCAAAAGTCAGGGACACACACACGCAAAACCCCCACCCTCGCACACTACAACACACACACCAATGCATAACCAAACATCACAGGAACAACAAAAGGAAATGAAGTACAACCATTGTAATGTATCAAAATACAGTAAGCACATATATACATAAATATATACATATTCCAAATATATACATCACGATTAGTAGTGCACTTATGCACATTTCAATGTCCGTGGACCACTGGGCCCAAAATGCATGGGCGAGGCCCACACACGATACCTGTCCAGAAACGGAGAGAACACTGCAGGGGCATCAGATAGAAATACAACAGGCACCTCAGGAGGAAGGGAAGGGGGGGCACCTCAGCCGGATGACAGCACCACGCTAGATCCACGACGAGGCTCCATGCCCAATGATGTATCCTGGGGAATGCAAAGCCACAGTCTCACAAGTCTTTGCAGTGGGTGGATTGCCCACTGTTTTATCCTGGGGAGTGCAAAGCCACAGTCTCACAAGTCTTTGCAGTGGGTGGGTTGACCACTGTTTTATCCTGGGAAGTGCAAAGCCACAGTCTCACAAGTCTTTGCAGTGGGTGGGTTGTCCACTGTTTCATCCTGGGGAGTGCAAAGCCACAGTCTCACAAGTGGATAACAGTCTCCATTGGGTTTGGAGGGGGACTGGTGCCCACAGTGCATCACGCTTCCCGTGACGGTCCCAGTTCCATCACTGCCTTTGCCACACATGGGCTAACGATGCTTGAGTTGGCGGTGCTTGGCCTATTCAGCGGTGCTTGCCATGTTCAGCGGTGCTTGCCATGGCAGTCTTTGACCTGTTCAGCGGTGCTTGCTATGTTCAGCGGTGCTTGCCATGTTCAGCGGTGCTTGCTATGTTCAGCGGTGCTTGCCATGGCAGTCTTTGCCCTGTTCAGCGGTGCTTGCTATGTTCAGCGGTGCTTGCCATGGCAGTCTTTGCCCTGTTCAGCGGTGCTTGCCCTGTTCAGCGGTCTTTGCCCTGTTCAGCAGTGCTTGACTTTGCTGTCTCTGACCTGTGCAGCGGTGTGTGCCATGGCGGTCCCTCACTGCCCAGCAGGGCTGTGGCTGCCGGGGCCCTCCTGGGCACTGACTCTGACGGTGGTCTCCTGACCAGTGATGATTGTGCTGCCCTCCTGGGCACTGACTCTGGCGGTGGTCTCCTAACCAGTGACGATTGTGCTGCCCTCCTGGGCACTGACTCTGGCGGGGGTCTCCGGACCAGTGACGATTGTGCTGCCCTCCTGGGCACTGACTCTGGCGGTGGTCTCCTGATCAGTGACGATTGTGCTGCCCTCCTGGGCACTGACTCTGCCGGTGGTCTCCTGACCAGTGACGATGGGGCTAGTTGTGGCGTCCTGGGCAGCGGGGAGGATGGCGGCCTTCTCCGCCGTGCTGCTCTTCCCAGACTTTGGCGACTTCTTCTGCCCCCTCCCCACCTTGGGAGGAGTCACAGCTGACTCGACGCTCCCCCCAGGACCCTTGTGAGTGGATTTGCCTGCAGGAGTCTTCACCCTCTCCCGTCGGGCACTGTCTAACTTCTGGTGCTTCACAGGTGGTGGACTGGCAGTGCTTTGGCTCCGTGTCACACTGGCTGCCCTGGTGCCCGGTGCACTCCACATACCTCTAACAGCCACCACTGGTACCGGACTTTTTTTGGCTGAGGTGCTACTACGGGACCTATGAATTGGAGGGGGGGGGGTGGGACAGAGGTCAAGGTTGCTCAGGAAAATTTTCTGACGAACACTGGGACGGGTAGCTGGAGGGGGTCTGGGAGTGGAGGAAGAGGAGGAGGTTGTAGGAGGTGTAACTTTTGATGCTTTGGGTGCAGGTGCATGTTCTGGAGGCTGTCGTGAGGTGGATGGATGTTGGGTGTGTGTGTGTGTGCCCAAGTTTCTGTACTTTGGGAGGGGGCGTCACAGACACACTGGGAGAGGACACAGGGGACGTGTAAATGGTAGTGGGGTGGTGAGTGCAGGTGAGCGGGGTGTGGTGCTGGGTGTTCTGGTGCAAGTCCTAGTGGCTGTAGTGGTAGTGCATGCAGGTGAGAGTGTAGACGACACTGGGAGGGAGGAGGGAGACGACGAGGAGGGGACACAATGGAGGCAGCGGATGTTGCTGTGTCTGTATGTGGGTGATGCTTGTGTGAGTGCCTGTGGGATGTGTGGTGCCTATGTTTGCCTGAGCTGCCGTTGTGTGTTGACGTGTGTGCAGGATGGTCTGATGGTGTGCTTGGGATAGGCTGAGGTACAGGGGATTGGGTCTGGGTGGAGGAAGTTGGAGGGGGGAGGCTAGACACAGGGACAATGGCTGCCATCAGTGCTGAGGCCAGAGATTGCAGGGATCGATGATGGGCAGCCTGACCAGAATGAATGCCCTCCAGGAATGCATTAGTGTGTTGCAACTCCCTTTCTACACCCTGGATGGCATTCACAATGGTAGACTGCCCAACAGTGAGTGACCTGAGGAGGTCAATGGCCTCCTCACTGAGGGCAGCAGGGGTGACAGGGGCAGGGTTGAGGTGCCTGGGGCGAAGGTGATGCCCATCCTCCTGGATGAGCGGGCACGGGGCGAACGCTGAGGGGCTGCTGGGAGGGCGGTGCTGGTAGGGGGGGTGGCGGCTGTACCTGTAGGAGTGGGGGGCACAGATTTTACTGCCACCACAAGGGAGCTCCCATCGGAGGACGGGTCCGGGTCGCTGGTTGCTGATTCGGTGACCGCCGTGAAGCTCCCCTCGCCCTCCGTCCCACTGGTGTATTCAGAGTCCGTGGTGTGGCCCTCCATGGCCATGTGGGATGCAGCCCCCTTGTGCTCCGGCGCCCCTGTATCTCCGCCTGATGATGCTGATGCACAAGAGAACAGGGAGAGCACAGAAAGGGGTGGGGAAACAGAAGAAAGGCAGGTTGAGTGCATGGCTTACCGCTACCGTTGGCGGACAATACAGACACAGCAGCCCCCTGCACTACGCCGCGCTCCTGGGCTCTACAGATGTAGTTCCTGGGATATGGCCTACATGGCTATGATAGACATCTGCACACATAGATGACACGGGGCATGTATACCTGTATTTGGCACTCTACAGAGGTGGGGTGGAGTGCCACATGGCCTGCATTATGGAGGGGCCTAGCCTACGGAACTCGCCCTGGCCTAGGAAAACCCCCAGCCCTCCTCCCCCACTAAGACCCCTCCACTGCGCGCAAAGTCATGAGAATGTGAGTGTACTCACCCCCTTGTGTCTGCTGTGATGCCCTCATGCGCCCATCCAACTCAGGGTAGGCCACCGCCAGGATCCGGAACATCAGGGGGGTCATGGTGCGACAGGCACCCCTCCCACGTTGGGAGGCCATCCCCAGCTGAGCCTCCGCCGTCTTCTTGCTCCAGCGGCGAATGTCCTCCCATCTTTTACGGCAGTGGGTGCTCCGTCTCTGGTGGACCCCCAGGGTCCGGACGTCCTTGGCGATGGCACGCCAAATATCCTTCTTCTGGTGGGCGCTGACCTACATGACATGTACAGGGGAAGAAGAGAAGTCATTACCAACTGCACCGTCAAAGTGAGCGGCCCACATCTCTGCCCTTGCCATGTGGCACATACATTCACACTCCTTCATGCTCGCAGAACTCCACCCCCTTCCTACTTACATCCAGCCCTCTCCACCCAGGCATAGCCCATACAACTTGCACCCTATGTACTCACCTGTTGGTCTGGAGGACCGTAGAGTAGCGTGTACTGGGGGAGGACCCCGTCCACGAGCTTCTCCAACTCCTGTGCAGTGAAGGCAGGGGCCCTTTCCCCAGATGCACGTGCCATTGTCTCTTACAGACCGAGTTCACAGCAGCACTTGCAGTGTAGGTCCTCTCCTGTCGAATTCAGGTATCGAGTGATTGAACAGATAGAAAATGCCGGTGACGTCCGCGGCGGTGCGTATCATCACCGCCGGCGCACTTCGTCATTGCCTCCTGGGACCCATAGGGTACTATGTTAACCAATGCAGCATTGCGCCGCGGTCTACGACCGCCTACTGCGACGGTGTACAACGCCAGCGCAGTTACCTCACATCCCATTGTCCCACTTTAGAGGTCAGGCATCTGACATTTCAGGGGCCCACATGGCTTCATTTTCAACTGCGTCAAACATACCTAGGCCTGGAGTCAACACACATACAGAAAGTGTTTGGTATTTTGTGTTGTGTTCTGTGTAGCTGTGGGTACATACCTCTGAACTGGTTGACTCTGTGGTCGCTGTTGTCCTTCCTAGGCAACGTCAGCTGGGACATGTGAGGAGATGGCGGAATCCTCCGGTGTACCGACCGCTGGTGGACCTGTTGACAATGGAAGAGCGACATTTAATCATCACCTACAGGTTTGACCGTGCCACAATCCAGGAACTGTGTACCCAGTTGGAGCCAGACTGTATGTCACCAATCGGCCATCCCACAGGAATCCCCCCTCAAGTGCAGGTGCTATCAGTGCTCCATTTCCTAGCAAGTGGGTCATTTCAAACAACAGTGGCCATGGCATCAGGGATGTCCCAGCCTATGTTTTCCAACGTGTTGTCCAGAGTGTTGTCTGCCCTGCTGAAACACATGAGGAGCTACATCGTTTTCCCTCAGGTGGAGGATTTGGCTACAGTTAAAGGTGACTTCTATGCCCTTGGACATATCCCTAACATCATAGGTGCCATTGATGGGACCCATGTAGCTCTGGTCCCCCCCCCCTACAGGAGTGAACAGGTGTACAGGAACCGGAAGAGTTATCATTCGATGAATGTACAGATGGTATGTTTTACAGACCAGTACATCTCCCAGGTAAATGCTATTTTCCCTGGCTCAGTGCATGACGCCTACATCCTGCGGAATAGCAGCATCCCTCATGTGATGGGTCAACTCCAGAGGCACCGGCTGTGGCTATTAGGGGACTCTGGTTACCCCAACCTGTCATGGCTACTGACCCCAGTGAGGAATCCCAGGACAAGGGCAGATGAACGCTACAATGTGGCCCATGGGCAGACTAGGAGGGTGATCGAACGCACCTTCGGCCTCCTGAAGGCCAGGATCAGGTGCCTTCATATGACAGGTGGTTCCCTATTCTACTCACCAAGGAAGGTGTGCCAGATCATCATCGCCTGCTCTATGCTTCACAATCTTGCTTTGCGACGCCAGGTGCCTTTTCTGCAGGAGGAAGGTCCAGATGACAGTGTTGTGGCAGCTGTGGAGCCTGTGGACAGTGATGAGGAGGAAGCTGAGGAAGAAGACATTGACAACAGGGACTCTGTCATACAGCAATATTTCCAGTGACACACAGGTGAGAACAATTTCTTTACTAGTACATTTTCTTTCACACTTCTACCTCTATCCTGTCTGTCAATTTGAAGCAGTATTTGGTAACTGAGTTGTACATTTCCATTACGGTTTCACAGGTGTGGTTACCAACGTGGGTCATCTGCTTGCATCCTTCATCGACTTGTGATGTGTGACATAGGTATGTTTACATTACATTCTTAGAAAGGATTTTGTCATTGTCCTAGATAATACAAATTTTAGAAATCACAGACTGACTCCAGATTGTTTTGTGGTTCAAGGGTGTTTATTGACGTACTAATTATTGGAGGGGGTGGCAAAATGGTGAGGGGGGATGGTAGAGGAATGTCCATGGCAGAGTCCAGTCTATTAGTCTCACAGGTGCACTGCCCATATGGGCATAGGAAGTGGAGCTGGGGCAGTTCGAATATGGACAGGGTGACAATGTGGGACCGTGGGATGCTAATCAGGGTGGTCTCATTTCTTGGCGGGGGTCTTGCCATCGTGCTCTGTCCTGTTCCTGGATCTCAGGGACCGCTTGCGGGGTGGTTCTCCGTCTGCATGGGGTGGGGTGCTGGTGCGGTGGTCCTGTGGCGGGGGGTCCTGTCCACTAGTGCCGGCGGAGGTGGTGGGCAGTTCATCGTCCATGCTAGTGTCAAGAGCCCCCTGGAGTGCCACGGTGTCCCTCATGGTGTTCTGTATGTCCTTCAGCACCCCTACGATGGTGCCCAGGGCGGAGCTGATGGTTCTGAGCTCCTCCCTGAAGCCCAAATACTGTTCCTCCTGCATGCGCTGGGTCTCCTGAAACTTGGCCAGGACCATAGCCATCGTCTCCTGGGAGTGGTGGTATGCTCCCATGATGGAGGAGAGGGCCTCGTGGAGAATGGATTCCCTTGGCCTGTCCTCCCCCTGTCGCACAGCAGCCCTCCCAGTTCCCCTGTGATCCTGTGACTCTGTGCGCTGGACCGTGTGCCCACTACCACTGCCCCCAGGTCCCTGTTGTTGTTGGGGTGGTGGGTTATCCTGGGTTCCCTGTAGTGGTGGACACACAGCTGATTGACGTGTCCTAGGGACGGAGGTATGGGCCCGCTGGGTGGGTGCTGTGCTGGTGTTACCAGAGGGTGGAAGGTCAGTGTTGGGCTGTGCCTGTGCGAGGGGAACCGACTGTCCCGAGGCCCACGATGGTCCGGGCTGGTCATCTGGATCCAGTTGGCCAGAGCTGCTGTCGTCACTGTGGGCCTCTTCTGTGGGTGGGGTAGAGATGTCTGGACCCTCTTGTCTGGTGACGTTAGGTAGTGGTCCTGCAGGGGTATAAAAGCATGATTATTGCATCTGTGTGTGTCATGGTGTGCAATGGGTGGGTGAGCGTGTACCCCAGTGCTAGCATTCCTGTGGGGGGCTTGTGTGATGATGGTTAGGGGGTGTTATCAGTATGTGCAGTGGGCATGCTTTAGTGATGGGTGTCCATGCTTTGTTGTGTCATGCAGGGCTTGGTGTTGGGATGTGTGGTTTGTGTTATTAGTACATTAGTGAGGATTTGGCGTGATAGGGGAGGGGGTGAGGGTGGGGGTGTGTGATAGCATGCAGGTAGGGTGGGGGATATGATAGTTAAGATTTGACTTACCAGTGTCCATTTCTCCACCGACTCCTCCGAGGCCCTCAGGATGCATAATGGTCAAGACCTGCTCCTCCCATGTTGTTAGTTGTGGGGGAGGAGGTGGGGGTCCGCCGCCAGTCTGCTGAACCGCGATGTAGTGCATGGAGACCACGGAACGCACCTTCCCCCGTAGGTCGTTCCACCTCTTCCTGATGTCCTCCCGATTTCTTGGGTGCTGTCCCACTGCGTTGACCCTGTCCACGATTCTTCGCCATAGCTCCATCTTCATAGCTATACAGGTGTGCTGCACCTGTGATCCAAATAGCTGTGGCTCTACCCGTACAATTTCCTCCACCATAACCCTGAGCTCCTCCTCCGAAAACCTGGGGTGTCTTTGGCGTGCCAGGGGGTGGTGTAGGTGATGTGTGGGGTGGTGTATGTGGTGATGAGTGCGGTGATGTGTAGTGGCGTGTGGTGTTTTGTGCGTGGATGTTGTGTGGGTGATGGTGTTGTGCGCCTCTGTGTGGTGGGGTTGTCTATTGCTGTGCTCTCTGTGTCGCCTTCGTCTCAGATTTTTGGCCGTAGGGGGTTGGGGGTGATGTGGGTGTGTGTTTTATATTGTGTTGGGTCTGTGGGAGTGGTGTGTGTATGTGTATGAGGTGTGTGTATTTGGAATTGTCCTATGTGGCGGTGTTTTAGAGATGTGTGTGTATTTTGAGCGCGGCGGTGAGTACTGCCAATGGAATACCGCGGTTGAAAGACCGCCGCGTGGATTCGTGGGTCGTGATAGCATGGGCATGTTTCTGTTGGCGTGACGGTGGAGGTTTTGTTATCGCCAGTTTATCACTGACCTTTGGTGTGGCGGACTTGTGTGGGTGTCTGAATTTCGGCGGATTCCGAGATGTGGGTCATAATAGCTGTGGCGGAATTCCGCGGCCGCGGCGGTGTATTGGCGGTCTTCTGCACGGCGGTAAGCGGCTTTTACCGCCAGGGATGTAATGAGGGCCTATGTTTCTAAAAGTTGGAATACTTTTTTAAGCATCTAAAACTATCTCTAGAACTTAATTCAAACTTTTACAAAACTTTTAAACTCTAAAAGAAATGCTAACAGGGACTAACACAAGGCCCTAGAAGGACTTTAAAAAATTTAGAAAAATAGCTCAAATTTAAAAAATCTGTTTCTAATGACAATTTTTGGAATTTAGTCGTGTGATCAGGTATTGGCTGAGTAGTCCAGCAACTGCAAAGTCTTGTACCCCACCGCTGATCCACCAATGTAAGAAGTTGGCTCTGTATGTACTATTTCAAAGTAAGAAATAGCATGCACAGAGTCCAAGGGTTCCCCTTAAAGGTAAGATAGTGGCAAAAAGAGATAATTCTAATGCTCTATTTTGTGGTAGTGTGGTCGAGCAGTAGGATTATCAGAGGGTAGTGTTAAGCATTTGTTGTACACAAACAGGCAATAAATGAGGAACACACACTCAAAGACAATTCCAGGCCAATAGGTTTTTATATAGAAAAATATATTTTTTTAGTTTATTTTAAGAACCACAGGTTCAAGATTTACAAACAATACTTTAAATGGAGGTATTTCACTCAGGTATCTTAGGAACTTTGAATCATCACAATAGCATGTACAGTTTTGGCAAAAATAGCAATTAGCTATTTTAAAAATGGACACAGGGCAAAAATCAACAGTTCCTAGGGGAGGTAAATATTTGTTAGGCTCACAGGTAAGTAAAGCACTTACAGGGTTCAAAGTTGGGTCCAAGGTAGCCCACTGTTGGGGGTTCAAGGCAACCCCAAAGTTACCACACCAGCAGCTCAAGATTTACAAACAATACTTTAAATGAAAGGTATTTCACTTAGGAACTTTAGGAACTTTGAATTAGCAAAATAGCATATACAGTTCTCACACAAATGGCAATAAGCTATTTTAAAACTGGACTCTGCAATTTTCAACAGTTCCTGGGGGAGGTTAGTGTTTGTTAGTTTTGCAGGTAAGTTAACCACCTACAGGGTTCAAAGTTGGGTCCAAGGTAGCCCATCGTTGGGGGTTCAGGGTAACCCCAAAGTTACCACACCAGCAGCTCAGGGCCGGTCAGGTGCAGAGGTCAAAATGGTGCCCAAAACACATAGGCTTCAATGGAAATAGGGGTGCCCCGGTTCCAGTCTGCCAGCAGGTAAGTACCCGCGTCTTCGGAGGGCAGACCAGGGGGGTTTTGTAGGGCACTGGGGGGACACAAGTCAGCACAAAAAAAAAGTACATCCTCAGCGGCACGGGGCGGCCGGGTGCAGAGTGCAAACAGGCGTCGGGTTTGCAATGGAGTTCAATGGGAGACCAAGGGGTCTCTTCAGCGATGCAGGCAGGCAAGGGGGTTGCTCCTCGGGGTAGCCACCACCTGGGCAAGAGAGAGGGCCACCTGGTGGATGCTCCTGCAATGGAGGTCGGATCCTTCCGGTCCTGGGGGCTGCGGGTGCAGTGTCCTCACCAGGCAGTCGTGGTCAGGGGGAGCCTCGGGATTCCCTCTGCAGGCGTCGCTGTGGGGGCTCAGGGGGGTCAACTCTGGTTACTCACGGGCTCGCAGTCGCCGGGGAGTCCTCTTTGTAGTGTTTGTTCTCCACAAGTCGAGCCGGAGCGTTGGGTGCAGAGTGCAAAGTCTCACGCTTCCGGCGGGAAATGTGTGTTCTTTCAGAGTTGCTTCTTGTAGGAAGTTGGCTCTGTATGTGCTATTTCAAAGTAAGGAATAGCATGCACAGAGTCCAAGGGTTCCCCTTAGAGGTAAAATAGTGGTAAAAATAGATAATACTAATGCTCTATTTTGTGGTAGTGTGGTCGAGCAGTAGGCTTATCCAAGGAGTAGTGTTAAGCATTTGTTGTACATACACATAGACAATAAATGAGGTACACACACTCAGAGACAAATCCAGCCAATAGGTTTTTGTATAGAAAAATATCTTTTCTTAGTTTATTTTAAGAACCACAGGTTCAAATTCTACATGTAATAGCTCATTCGAAAGGTATTGCAGGTAAGTACTTTAGGAACTTCAAATCATCAAAATTGCATGTATACTTTTCAAGTTATTGACAAATAGCTGTTTTAAAAGTGGACACTTAGTGCAATTTTCACAGTTCCTGGGGGAGGTAAGTTTTTGTTAGTTTTACCAGGTAAGTAGGACACTTACAGGGTTCAGTTCTTGGTCCAAGGTAGCCCACCGTTGGGGGTTCAGAGCAACCCCAAAGTCACCACACCAGCAGCTCAGGGCCGGTCAGGTGCAGAGTTCCAAGTGGTGCCCAAAACACATAGGCTAGAATGGAGAGAAGGGGGTGCCCCGGTTCCGGTCTGCTTGCAGGTAAGTACCCGCGTCTTCGGAGGGCAGACCAGGGGGGTTTCGTAGGGCACCGGGGGGGACACAAGTCCACACAGAAATTTCACCCTCAGCAGCGCGGGGGCGGCCGGGTGCAGTGTCGAAACAAGCGTCGGGTTTGTAATGGAAGTCAATGGGAGATCTAGGGATCTCTTCAGCGCTGCAGGCAGGCAAGGGGGGGGTTCCTCGGGGAAACCTCCACGTGGGCAAGGGAGAGGGACTCCTGGGGGTCACTCCTCCAGTGAAAGTCCGGTCCTTCAGGTCCTGGGGGCTGCGGGTGCAGGGTCTCTCCCAGGTGTCGGGACTTTAGGTTCAAAGAGTCGCGGTCAGGGGAAGCCTCGGGATTCCCTCTGCAGGCGGCGCTGTGGGGGCTCAGGGGGGACAGGTTTTTGTACTCACAGTCTTAGAGTAGTCCTGGGGTCCCTCCTGAGGTGTTGGATCGCCACCAGCCGAGTCGGGGTCGCCGGGTGCAGTGTTGCAAGTCTCACGCCTTTTGCGGGGAGCTTGCAGGGTTCTTTAAAGCCGCTGGAAACAAAGTTGCAGCTTTTCTTGGAGCAGGTCCGCTGTCCTCGGGAGTTTCTTGTCTTTTCGAAGCAGGGGCAGTCCTCAGAGGATGTCGAGGTCGCTGGTCCCTTTGGAAGGCGTCGCTGGAGCAGGATCTTTGGAAGGCAGGAGACAGGCCGGTGAGTTTCTGGAGCCAAGGCAGTTGTCGTCTTCTGGTCTTCCTCTGCAGGGGTTTTCAGCTAGGCAGTCCTTCTTCTTGTAGTTGCAGGAATCTAATTTTCTAGGGTTCAGGGTAGCCCTTAAATACTAAATTTAAGGGCGTGTTTAGGTCTGGGGGGTTAGTAGCCAATGGCTACTAGCCCTGAGGGTGGGTACACCCTCTTTGTGCCTCCGCCCAAGGGGAGGGGGACACAATCCTAACCCTATTGGGGGAATCCTCCATCTGCAAGATGGAGGATTTCTAAAAGTTAGAGTCACCTCAGCTCAGGACACCTTAGGGGCTGTCCTGACTGGCCAGTGACTCCTCCTTGTTATTCTCATTATTTTCTCCGGCCTTGCCGCCAAAAGTGGGGCCGGGCCGGAGGGGGCGGGCAACTCCACTAGCTGGAGTGTCCTGCTGGGTTGGCACAAAGGAGGTGAGCCTTTGAGGCTCACCGCCAGGTGTGACAATTCCTGTCTGGGAGAGGTGTTAGCATCTCCACCCAGTGCAGGCTTTGTTACTGGCCTCAGAGTGACAAAGGCACTCTCCCCATGGGGCCAGCAACATGTCTCGGTTTGTGGCAGGCTGCTAAAACTAGTCAGCCTACACAGATAGTCGGTTAAGTTTCAGGGGGCACCTCTAAGGTGCCCTCTGTGGTGTATTTTACAATAAAATGTACACTGGCATCAGTGTGCATTTATTGTGCTGAGAAGTTTGATACCAAACTTCCCAGTTTTCAGTGTAGCCATTATGGTGCTGTGGAGTTCGTGTTTGACAGACTCCCAGACCATATACTCTTATGGCTACCCTGCACTTACAATGTCTAAGGTTTTGTTTAGACACTGTAGGGGTACCATGCTCATGCACTGGTACCCTCACCTATGGTATAGTGCACCCTGCCTTAGGGCTGTAAGGCCTGCTAGAGGGGTGTCTTACCTATACTGCATAGGCAGTGAGAGGCTGGCATGGCACCCTGAGGGGAGTGCCATGTCGACTTACTCGTTTTGTCCTCACTAGCACACACAAGCTGGCAAGCAGTGTGTCTGTGCTGAGTGAGAGGTCTCCAGGGTGGCATAAGACATGCTGCATCCCTTAGAGACCTTCCTTGGCATCAGGGCCCTTGGTACTAGAAGTACCAGTTACAAGGGACTTATCTGGATGCCAGGGTCTGCCAATTGTGGATACAAAAGTACAGGTTAGGGAAAGAACACTGGTGCTGGGGCCTGGTTAGCAGGCCTCAGCACACTTTCAATTGTAAACATAGCATCAGCAAAGGCAAAAAGTCAGGGGGCAACCATGCCAAGGAGGCATTTCCTTACACAACCCCCCCCCAAACGAAAGAGGATGAGACTAACCTTTCCCAAGAGAGTCTTCATTTTCTAAGTGGAAGAACCTGGAAAGGCCATCTGCATTGGCATGGGCAGTCCCAGGTCTGTGTTCCACTATAAAGTCCATTCCCTGTAGGGAGATGGACCACCTCAACAGTTTAGGATTTTCACCTTTCATTTGCATCAGCCATTTGAGAGGTCTGTGGTCAGTTTGAACTAGGAAGTGAGTCCCAAAGAGGTATGGTCTCAGCTTCTTCAGGGACCAGACCACAGCAAAGGCCTCCCTCTCAATGGCACTCCAACGCTGCTCCCTGGGGAGTAACCTCCTGCTAATGAAAGCAACAGGCTGGTCAAGGCCATCATCATTTGTTTGGGACAAAACTGCCCCTATCCCATGTTCAGAGGCATCAGTCTGCACAATGAACTGCTTAGAATAATCTGGAGCTTTGAGAACTGGTGCTGAGCACATTGCCTGTTTCAGGGTGTCAAAGGCCTGTTGGCAGTCCACAGTCCAGTTCACTTTCTTGGGCATTTTCTTGGAGGTGAGCTCAGTGAGGGCTGTCACAATGGATCCATACCCCTTCACAAACCTCCTGTAGTACCCAGTCAAGCCAAGGAATGCCCTGACTTGAGTCTGGGTTTTTGGAGCTACCCAGTCCAGAATAGTCTGGATCTTGGGTTGGAGTGGCTGAACTTGGCCTCCACCTACAAGGTGTCCCAAGTAAACCACAGTTCCCTGCCCTATCTGGCATTTGGATGCCTTGATAGAGAGGCCTGCAGATTGCAGAGCCTTCAAAACCTTCCTCAGGTGGACCAGGTGATCCTGCCAGGTGGAGCTAAAGACAGCAATATCATCAAGATAAGCTGTGCTAAAGGACTCCAAGCCAGCAAGGACTTGATTCACCAACCTTTGGAAGGTGGCAGGGGCATTCTTTAAACCAAAGGGCATAACAGTAAACTGATAATGCCCATCAGGTGTGGAGAATGCTGTCTTTTCTTTTGCTCCAGGTGCCATTTTTATTTGCCAGTACCCTGCTGTCAAGTCAAAGGTACTTAGAAATTTGGCAGCACCTAATTTATCAATGAGCTCATCAGCTCTTGGAATTGGATGAGCATCTGTCTTGGTGACAGAATTGAGCCCTCTGTAGTCCACACAAAACCTCATCTCTTTCTTTCCATCTGTGGTGTGAGGTTTGGGGACCAAGACCACTGGGCTAGCCCAGGGGCTGTCAGAGCGCTCAATGACTCCCAATTCCAGCATCTTGTGGACTTCCACCTTGATGCTTTCCTTAACATGGTCAGACTGTCTAAAGATTTTGTTCTTGACAGGCATGCTGTCTCCTGTGTCCACATCATGGGTACACAGGTGTGTCTGACCAGGGGTTAAGGAGAAGAGTTCAGGAAACTGTTGTAGGACTCTCCTACAATCAGCTTGCTGTTGGCCAGAGAGGGTGTCTGAGTAGATCACTCCATCTACTGTACCATCTTTTGGGTCTGATGACAGAAGATCAGGGAGAGGTTCACTCTCTGCCTCCTGATCCTCATCTGTTACCATCAACAGATTGACATCAGCCCTGTCATGGAAGAGCTTAAGGCGGTTCACATGGATCACCCTCTTGGGGCTCCTGCTTGTGCCCAGGTCCACCAGGTAGGTGACCTGACTCTTCCTCTCTAGCACTGGGTAAGGGCCACTCCATTTGTCCTGGAGTGCCCTGGGAGCCACAGGCTCCAGAACCCAGACTTTCTGCCCTGGTTGGAACTCAACCAGTGCAGCCTTTTGGTCATACCAAAACTTCTGGAGCTGTTGGCTGGCCTCAAGGTTTTTGGTTGCCTTTTCCATGTACTCTGCCATTCTAGAGCGAAGGCCAAGTACATAGTCCACTATGTCCTGTTTAGGCTCATGGAGAGGTCTCTCCCAGCCTTCTTTAACAAGGGCAAGTGGTCCCCTTACAGGATGACCAAACAGAAGTTCAAAGGGTGAGAACCCTACTCCCTTCTGTGGTACCTCCCTGTAAGCGAAAAGCAGACATGGCAGGAGGACATCCCATCTCCTTTTGAGTTTTTCTGGGAGCCCCATGATCATGCCTTTTAATGTCTTGTTGAATCTCTCAACTAAGCCATTAGTTTGTGGATGGTAAGGTGTAGTGAATTTATAAGTCACTCCACACTCATTCCACATGTGCTTTAGGTATGCTGACATGAAGTTGGTACCTCTGTCAGACACCACCTCCTTAGGGAAACCCACTCTGGTAAAGATACCAATGAGGGCCTTGGCTACTGCAGGGGCAGTAGTCGACCTAAGGGGAATAGCTTCAGGATACCTGGTAGCATGATCCACTACTACCAGGATATACATATTTCCTGAGGCTGTGGGAGGTTCCAGTGGACCAACTATGTCCACACCCACTCTTTCAAAGGGCACCCCCACCACTGGAAGTGGAATGAGGGGGGCCTTTGGATGCCCACCTGTCTTACCACTGGCTTGACAGGTGGGGCAGGAGAGGCAAAACTCCTTAACCATGTTGGACATATTGGGCCAGTAGAAGTGGTTGACTAACCTCTCCCACGTCTTGGTTTGTCCCAAATGTCCAGCAAGGGGAATGTCATGGGCCAATGTTAGGATGAACTCTCTGAACAGCTGAGGCACTACCACTCTCCTAGTGGCACCAGGTTTGGGGTCTCTGGCCTCAGTGTACAGGAGCCCATCTTCCCAATAGACCCTATGTGTTCCATTTTTCTTGCCTTTGGACTCTTCAGCAGCTTGCTGCCTAAGGCCTTCAAGAGAGGGACAGGTTTCTTGTCCCTTACACAGCTCCTCCCTTGAGGGTCCCCCTGGGCCTAAGAGCTCAACCTGATAAGGTTCAAGCTCCAAAGGCTCAGTTCCCTCAGAGGGCAGAACTTCTTCCTGAGAAGAGAGGTTCCCTTTCTTTTGCTGTGTTGCAGTTGGTTTCCCAACTGACTTTCATGTTCTCTTGGTAGGCTGGGCCATTTTTCCAGACTCCAGCTCTACTTTTTCACCCTGTGCCTTGCACTGTGCTCTTGTTTTCACACACACCAGTTCAGGGATACCCAGCATTGCTGCATGGGTTTTTAGCTCTACCTCAGCCCATGCTGAGGACTCCAGGTCATTTCCAAGCAGACAGTCCACTGGGATATTTGAGGAGACCACCACCTGCTTCAGGCCATTGACCCCTCCCCATTCTAAAGTAACCATTGCCATGGGATGTACTTTTCTCTGATTGTCAGCGTTGGTGACTGTGTAAGTTTTTCCAGTCAGGTATTGGCCAGGGGAAACCAGTTTCTCTGTCACCATGGTGACACTGGCACCTGTATCCCTCAGGCCCTCTACACTTGTCCCATTAATAAAGAGCTGCTGCCTGTATTTTTGCATGTTAGGCGGCCAGGCAGCTAGTGTGGCTAAATCCACCCCACCCTCAGAGACTAGAGTAGCTTCAGTGTGGACCCTGATTTGCTCTGGGCACACTGTTGATCCCACTTGGAGACTAGCCATTCCAGTGTTACCTGGATGGGAGTTTGGAGTGGAACTTTTCTTGGGACAGGCCTTGTCTCCAGTTTGGTGTCCATGCTGTTTACAGCTATGACACCAGGCCTTTTTGGGATCAAAGTTTTTACCCTTGTACCCATTGTTTTGTGAAGAGGCTCTGGGCCCACCCTCCTGTGCAGGTTTTTGGGGGCCTGTAGAAGACTCTTTACTATTTTTAGTTTTGGTTGTCTCATCACCCTTCTGCTGGGGAGTCTTTGTGACCCCTTTCTTTTGGTCACCCCCTGTTGAAGTCTTGGACACCCTTGTCTTGACCCAATGGTCCGCCTTCTTTCCCAATTCTTGGGGAGAAATTGGTCCTAGGTCTACCAGATGCTGATGCAGTTTATCATTGAAACAATTACTTAACAGGTGTTCTTTCACAAATAAATTGTACAGCCCATCATAATTATTTACACCACTGCCTTGAATCCAACCATCTAGTGTTTTCACTGAGTAGTCAACAAAGTCAACCCAGGTCTGGCTCGAGGATTTTTGAGCCCCCCTGAACCTAATCCTGTACTCCTCAGTGGAGAATCCAAAGCCCTCAATCAGGGTACCCTTCATGAGGTCATAAGATTCTGCATCTTTTCCAGAGAGTGTGAGGAGTCTATCCCTACACTTTCCAGTGAACATTTCCCAAAGGAGAGCACCCCAGTGAGATCTGTTCACTTTTCTGGTTACACAAGCCCTCTCAAAAGCTGTGAACCATTTGGTGATGTCATCACCATCTTCATATTTAGTTACAATCCCTTTGGGGATTTTCAACATGTCAGGAGAATCTCTGACCCTATTTATGTTGCTGCCACCATTGATGGGTCCTAGGCCCATCTCTTGTCTTTCCCTCTCTATGGCTAGGATCTGTCTTTCCAAAGCCAATCTTTTGGCCATCCTGGCTAACTGGATGTCCTCTTCACTGGGGTTATCCTCAGTGATTTCAGAGTTGTTGGTCCCTCCTGTGAGGGAACCAGCATCTCTGACTATTATTTGTGGAGTCAGGGCTTGAGAAGCCCTGCTCTCCCTAAGTAGGACTGGAGGGGGGGAATTTCCCTCCAAGTCACTATCTTCATCCTCTGAGTTGCCATCCTCAGAGGGGTTGGCCTTTTCAAACTCTGCCAAAAGCTCCTGGAGCTGTACTTTGGTAGGTTTGGGGCCCATTGCTATTTTCTTTAGTTTACAGAGTGACCTTAGCTCTCTCATCTGTAGATGGAGGTAAGGTGTGGTGTCGAGTTCCACCACATTCACATCTGTGCTAGACATTATGCTTCTAAAAGTTGGAATACTTTTTAAGAAACTAAAACTGGTTCTAGAATCTAATTCAAACTTTTACCAAACTTTTAAACTCTAAAAGAAATGCTAAACAGGATCTAACACAAGGCCCTAGCAGGTCTTTTAAGAATTTAGAAAACTTTTCAAATTGCAAAAATCAATTTCTAATGACAATTTTGGAATTTGTCGTGTGATCAGGTATTGGCTGAGTAGTCCAGCAAATGCAAAGTCTTGTACCCCACCGCTGATCCACCAATGTAGGAAGTTGGCTCTGTATGTGCTATTTCAAAGTAAGGAATAGCATGCACAGAGTCCAAGGGTTCCCCTTAGAGGTAAAATAGTGGTAAAAATAGATAATACTAATGCTCTATTTTGTGGTAGTGTGGTCGAGCAGTAGGCTTATCCAAGGAGTAGTGTTAAGCATTTGTTGTACATACACATAGACAATAAATGAGGTACACACACTCAGAGACAAATCCAGCCAATAGGTTTTTGTATAGAAAAATATCTTTTCTTAGTTTATTTTAAGAACCACAGGTTCAAATTCTACATGTAATAGCTCATTCGAAAGGTATTGCAGGTAAGTACTTTAGGAACTTCAAATCATCAAAATTGCATGTATACTTTTCAAGTTATTGACAAATAGCTGTTTTAAAAGTGGACACTTAGTGCAATTTTCACAGTTCCTGGGGGAGGTAAGTTTTTGTTAGTTTTACCAGGTAAGTAGGACACTTACAGGGTTCAGTTCTTGGTCCAAGGTAGCCCACCGTTGGGGGTTCAGAGCAACCCCAAAGTCACCACACCAGCAGCTCAGGGCCGGTCAGGTGCAGAGTTCCAAGTGGTGCCCAAAACACATAGGCTAGAATGGAGAGAAGGGGGTGCCCCGGTTCCGGTCTGCTTGCAGGTAAGTACCCGCGTCTTCGGAGGGCAGACCAGGGGGGTTTCGTAGGGCACCGGGGGGGACACAAGTCCACACAGAAATTTCACCCTCAGCAGCGCGGGGGCGGCCGGGTGCAGTGTCGAAACAAGCGTCGGGTTTGTAATGGAAGTCAATGGGAGATCTAGGGATCTCTTCAGCGCTGCAGGCAGGCAAGGGGGGGGTTCCTCGGGGAAACCTCCACGTGGGCAAGGGAGAGGGACTCCTGGGGGTCACTCCTCCAGTGAAAGTCCGGTCCTTCAGGTCCTGGGGGCTGCGGGTGCAGGGTCTCTCCCAGGTGTCGGGACTTTAGGTTCAAAGAGTCGCGGTCAGGGGAAGCCTCGGGATTCCCTCTGCAGGCGGCGCTGTGGGGGCTCAGGGGGGACAGGTTTTTGTACTCACAGTCTTAGAGTAGTCCTGGGGTCCCTCCTGAGGTGTTGGATCGCCACCAGCCGAGTCGGGGTCGCCGGGTGCAGTGTTGCAAGTCTCACGCCTTTTGCGGGGAGCTTGCAGGGTTCTTTAAAGCCGCTGGAAACAAAGTTGCAGCTTTTCTTGGAGCAGGTCCGCTGTCCTCGGGAGTTTCTTGTCTTTTCGAAGCAGGGGCAGTCCTCAGAGGATGTCGAGGTCGCTGGTCCCTTTGGAAGGCGTCGCTGGAGCAGGATCTTTGGAAGGCAGGAGACAGGCCGGTGAGTTTCTGGAGCCAAGGCAGTTGTCGTCTTCTGGTCTTCCTCTGCAGGGGTTTTCAGCTAGGCAGTCCTTCTTCTTGTAGTTGCAGGAATCTAATTTTCTAGGGTTCAGGGTAGCCCTTAAATACTAAATTTAAGGGCGTGTTTAGGTCTGGGGGGTTAGTAGCCAATGGCTACTAGCCCTGAGGGTGGGTACACCCTCTTTGTGCCTCCGCCCAAGGGGAGGGGGACACAATCCTAACCCTATTGGGGGAATCCTCCATCTGCAAGATGGAGGATTTCTAAAAGTTAGAGTCACCTCAGCTCAGGACACCTTAGGGGCTGTCCTGACTGGCCAGTGACTCCTCCTTGTTATTCTCATTATTTTCTCCGGCCTTGCCGCCAAAAGTGGGGCCGGGCCGGAGGGGGCGGGCAACTCCACTAGCTGGAGTGTCCTGCTGGGTTGGCACAAAGGAGGTGAGCCTTTGAGGCTCACCGCCAGGTGTGACAATTCCTGTCTGGGAGAGGTGTTAGCATCTCCACCCAGTGCAGGCTTTGTTACTGGCCTCAGAGTGACAAAGGCACTCTCCCCATGGGGCCAGCAACATGTCTCGGTTTGTGGCAGGCTGCTAAAACTAGTCAGCCTACACAGATAGTCGGTTAAGTTTCAGGGGGCACCTCTAAGGTGCCCTCTGTGGTGTATTTTACAATAAAATGTACACTGGCATCAGTGTGCATTTATTGTGCTGAGAAGTTTGATACCAAACTTCCCAGTTTTCAGTGTAGCCATTATGGTGCTGTGGAGTTCGTGTTTGACAGACTCCCAGACCATATACTCTTATGGCTACCCTGCACTTACAATGTCTAAGGTTTTGTTTAGACACTGTAGGGGTACCATGCTCATGCACTGGTACCCTCACCTATGGTATAGTGCACCCTGCCTTAGGGCTGTAAGGCCTGCTAGAGGGGTGTCTTACCTATACTGCATAGGCAGTGAGAGGCTGGCATGGCACCCTGAGGGGAGTGCCATGTCGACTTACTCGTTTTGTCCTCACTAGCACACACAAGCTGGCAAGCAGTGTGTCTGTGCTGAGTGAGAGGTCTCCAGGGTGGCATAAGACATGCTGCATCCCTTAGAGACCTTCCTTGGCATCAGGGCCCTTGGTACTAGAAGTACCAGTTACAAGGGACTTATCTGGATGCCAGGGTCTGCCAATTGTGGATACAAAAGTACAGGTTAGGGAAAGAACACTGGTGCTGGGGCCTGGTTAGCAGGCCTCAGCACACTTTCAATTGTAAACATAGCATCAGCAAAGGCAAAAAGTCAGGGGGCAACCATGCCAAGGAGGCATTTCCTTACACTTCTTTATTGCAAAGATGCTTCTTCCTTGGAGCAGAGCCGCTGTCCTCTGGACTTCTTGGTCCTTTTAGATGCAGGGTAGTCCTCTGGGGCTTCAGAGGTCGCTGGACCCTGTGGAACGCGTCGCTGGAGCAGTTCTTGTGAAGTGGGGAGACAAGCCGGTAGAACTGGGGCCAAAGCAGTTGGTGTCTCCGTCTTCTCTGCAGGTTTTTCAGCTCAGCAGTCCTTCTTCGTCTTAGGTTGCAGGAATCTCTCTTGCTGTGTTCTGGGAGCCCCTAAATACTCGATTTAGGGGTGTGTATAGGTCTGGGGGGTTAGTAGCCAATGGCTCCTAGCCCTGAGGGTGGCTACACACTCTTTGTGCCTCCTCCCTGAGGGGAGGGGGCACATCCCTAATCCTATTGGGGGAATCCTCCATCTGCAAGATGGAGGATTTCTAAAAGTCAGAGTTACCTCATCTCAGGACACCTTAGGGCTGCCCTGACTGGCCAGTGACTCCTCCTTGTTTTTCTCATGATCTCCTCCAGCCTTGCCGCTAAAAGTGGGGCCGTGGCCGGAGGGGGCGGGCAACTCCACTAGCTGGAGTGCCCTGGGGTGCTGTAACAAAGGGGGTGAGGCTTTGAGGCTCACCGCCAGGTGTTACAGTTCCTGCAGGGGGAGGTGAGAAGCACCTCCACCCAGTACAGGCTTTGTTACTAGCCACAGAGTGACAAAGGCACTCTCCCCATGTGGCCAGCAACATCTCTGGTGTGTGGAAGGCTGCTAAAACTAGTCAGCCCACACTGGTAGTCAGTATGGTTTCAGGGGGCATCTCTAAGATGCCCTCTGGGGTGTATTTCACAATAAAATGTACACTGGCATCAGTGTGCATTTATTGTGCTGAGAAGTTTGATACCAAACTTCACAGTTTTCAGTATAGCCATTATGGTGCTGTGGAGTTTGTGCATGACAGACTCCCAGACCATATACTCTTATGGCTACCCTGCACTTACAATGTCTAAGGTTTTGCTTAGACACTGTAGGGGCATAGTGCTCATGCACTTATGCCCTCACCTATGGTATAGTGCACCCTGCCTTAGGGCTGTAAGGCCTGCTAGAGGGGTGACTTATCTATACCTATAGGCAGTGTGAGATTGGCATGGCACCTTGAGGGGAGTGCCATGTCGACTTAGTCCTTTTATCCACACCAGCACACACAAGCTGGCAAGCAGTGTGTCTGTGCTGAGTGAGGGGTCCCCAGGGTGGCATAAGACATGCTGCAGCCCTTAGAGACCTTCCCTGGCATCAGGGCCCTTGGTACCAGGGGTACCAGTTACAAGGGACTTACCTGGATGCCAGGGTGTGCCAATTGTGGAAACAAAAGTACAGGTTAGGGAAAGAACACTGGTGCTGGGGCCTGGTTAGCAGGCCTCAGCACACTTTCAAATCATAACCTGGCATCAGCAAAGGCAAAAAGTCAGGGGGTAACCATGCCAAGGAGGCATTTCCTTACAAACAGCTCCACAAATCACAAGTTATCAAACTCTCAAAAACTTTCTGACATCCAAAACCGTCCTGCACTGTCCAGACTTTAAGAATCCTTTTTGTTTACAAGCAGATGCATCGGATTTTGGTCAGGGGGCTGTACTTTCCCAAAATGATGAAGAAGGGATAGCACATCTGATGGTTTATAATAGTAGGAAACTGCTACCGAGAGAAAGACACTATCCTACTATAGAAAAAGAATGTTTAGCTATAAAGTGGGCTAGAGAAAGCTTGCAATACTACCTATTAGGACATCCTTTTACGCTAATCACAGACCATGCCCCTTTAGCATGGTTGGCCTGCCATAAAGACACCAACTCCAGGACATTACGCTGGTTCATGGCACTCCAACCTTTTGTATTTCAGATACAACATTCACCAGGCTCAAAAATGGTAACTGCAGATTACCTCTCAAGACATCCCGTGGATATTGGACTCAATCAGCCCCTTTCACGGGGGAGTGAATGTAACAGGGTTACCAGCACTGTAGGCACACACGCGGAATCGGGGCCGATAGGAAAGTGCCCCGGGGGTACGATAGACAGTATCTCGTGCCTGCGTAAGCAAGTCCACAGAGGAAAATGGGAAGGAAAGACACGCATGGAAGAGAGGCCCGAGACAGAAGACGCTGCGGGACGGCAGGAGGAGGAGAATGCCGAGGATGGGAAGACGGCGCACTCAACCTCGAGTAGAGGAGAAGCCCAGTGGGTAGAAATGGAGAGGAGGGCCTGAACGAAGGTGCCCTGGGAGGATCGAACAGCGACAAAAGCAGCAAGCCCCAGTTTTAGGACTCGGCAGCCCAACTGAGGGAGGTGGGTGGGTGACCCTACAACGAGTCCAAGTGAGAAGTAAGGAATACTTAAATAATGAGTTACACTTGCAAAGGAACACGCATGTTGGTTATTATGATTATTTTCTTTCTTTAAAAACACTCTTCACAATTGCACCAGAAAGGAGCACAAAGTCTAGTCAAATCATCACAGAGTGCTCACATTCTGACACCACTCCTCACTTACCCTCTCCCTTATACGCACTATAAGATAAGCATATCTCAATAACTAAAACACTTACCTTCTGTCGCTCTTTTCTCTGTTTTGGGATCCTGAGCTACACCTAAAAAAGACAAACCAGAGAATATTAAAAACAGACCACCAAAGAGGAAAAAGGAGAAATAGAAGAAAAAGACAGAAAGAGAGACTAGAAGAAGAACCCAAGAAACAAAAAGGAAAGAAAATAAAGAAACTATTAAGAAAGCCATTTAAGGAGGGTAACAGTAAACAGAAATAAAGAAAACTGCCATTTTGAGAATGATTATCATGAGTCATCTGATTTTCTAAGGACTTCTGAGGGAGGAGGGATAGGGGCCTTCTTGAGTAACCCACCACAGTATGTTAGTGTGAATGGGTGTATATGACACGAGTGAGTGGGTGAGTGGGGTGTGTTTGTGTGTGGGAGTATGTGGGTGCATGTGTGCGGGTATGTGATATGTGTGGGAGTGTATCCTGGCGACAGGAATGCTTATTCATGTCACAAGGGTGCAAGGCCACCAGCTTTTTCTTGTGGTGCGGCTGCCAGTAAAAATGCCAGCGGTATCACGCCATCCGCTGTGCTGGAGGTGCTCACCTCCAGCCCGGCCATACACGGAAATGTGACAAAATGAGTGGAGGCTCAGCGGTTTGGCATCAGGAAAAACCGACAAGCTCCTAATTTGGCTGTATTCACCGCTGGCCCGTCGGCGGCGACACCACCACAGCTGCCCTGGTGGTCTTCAGACGCCAGGGTCTTGATGAGGCCCTCAGTCTCTGAATTGGAAGTCAACAATCCTCAGTGGAGCAAGGAAGCTGGCTGTCGCCGAAGAGGGCTCCACGTCACCAGAAAGACGCTGGGTGAGGTCACAGTGAAACCACTGACTTGGTAGGAAAGCTCACAGCTGCCAGAGAAGGCCCCTTGCAGTCTGTATACTTTTGGTGCCTTCGCCAGGTAAAGAGTTCTAGCTTTGGACTATGTCACTTTTTTGGAGAACGGATTCTGTTAGCTGTAGCTAAAGAGGGCTCCACAAAGCTGGACCCCGTCTCTGTGAGGCCCATCTGAATCAGATTTGCTACTGCGTAAAAGATCTGAGAGGGAGCAAACTGAATAGTTAGCCTAGCAGCAACTCACCTTCATCGAATCGCCTTGGCAGGTTTTCCCTGTCCTTCGGAGGCCTTTGGAGCTAAAAGGTTTTTAAGTCTCAGCTTTTCGAAAAAGTTAGGAGGACTACATGTTGATACCAGCCAAGTGTGCAGGACCTTAGGAACAGCACTTGGAGTTTAAGACTGCCTCCAGCAGAGGCAGCAGCAGAGTCCGGGACAGGTCCAGTTGGAAATGTTCAGCTGGGCAGTTGCAGAAAATGCCTCTTGTAGCTTGTTGTATCCTTGTAGCTTGAACAGGATGTCAGCCCTATGACCCTGGGAGTCCACTTCTTTTTTCTTGGTACAAGAGGGAGAAAAGGTTCAAGCTTTTCAACTCTTCTCAGGTCACAGTGATATGAAGAGGGTACTGGAAATGCCACTTTTATGCCTGGCACCAACCCTGTGGGTGAGGGAAACTCCTGGTTACCTTCAAACCAATGGGGTAAACTTTTGCTGGGGTTCTCTACCCACTTTTGGAGCATTTGCTGTGTGCCGTACTGCAAACAATCCCACAGTGCCCCTCTCTGCCTAAAACCAAGATGGCAGAACTGCTCTCACCCTTTGCAGAGCACCTGTGCCCACCGCAGAAGTGAGCAACTCCTCCTCTGTGGTCACTCTAAACCAGTCCTATAGGTAGCTCCTGTTCTACTGGGATTGGTGCCTGCCTGACTGAGGGTGCAAAGGAGGGCCCTGGCCAGGTGTCAGCTAAACTTTGACTGTGACAGGGTAGGCCGTGTTGAAGTTACTCAGATTCCTTGGCACACCGTAGGTGGTCATCCTGCCAGAGGAACAGACGTACCTACCCACACCCAAGGACTTTGTCCTGCTCTGGGAGCTATTTTCATACCTCATCAAGGGGGTTATTCAGTTTCCAGTTGACAGTTGGAACTGATGCCAAAGGTCTTCAAAAGGAACAAGCAACTTTCCAAAAGTATGCTTTCCCAAATATTTATTACAAATGCAACTTCACCGGTGAATTGGGCATGTAATTAATATACTGAAAAGACTAAGAATTAATTGTGTAGCTGTTTCCTAACCGTAAATAACATTATTAAATATCACACTGTACCCCAATGCTATCCTATAGAACAGCCAACCCTGTAGTAGTGAAAATAGCTTTTGTGACCATTTCACTCGAAGGACATGCTTAATATTACCCTTTTTAACATGTTTTACTTTTAAATATCATGCGTCCTGCCTTAAGGGCAGTAAAGTCTATTTAGGAGTGCTTACTGATATTCAAAAGGAAGGCTTAGGACTGTCAAGAGGGATTATATTGACAGGTCGAATTTGCAGTTTAAAAACTGCACAGCCAGGTTACAAATAGCCTGCCTGCAGTTACGTTTACACTGTCTTTCTAGTGAGTGGTAAAAGGGGTGCTGCAGCCCATTAGTAACTTTTAACCTACAGGTCCTGGGTACTCTTTGGATCCATATACTAGGGACTTACAGCTAAGTATAATATGCCAATTAGGAGTATGCCACTTTCATCATGTGAAAGGGAGAGCACAGCCACTTTAACACTGGATGCAGAGGTAAAGTGCACAGAGTTGTATAGCGAGCAAAAACAGTCAAGAAAAATATTCTGGGTACCTACCATTCAAAAGATGGTCATATTCAACAAAGAACAAACCAATCACATCCAGGCTGACCACTTAGGGAATACATTCACACACTATGTTTGTGAATGTGTTTTTTAGTTTACCCATCTTTTTAGGATTAATGATTTGAGGATGGGGAGGTGCAATCTGTCATCAATGTGCACACTGTCTGTGATACCATGGACTGCTTCACTGATATGTATTCTGCCTTTCCTGGAAGCACACATGACAAATACATCTTTCTATAGTCACCGCTTACGTGTTACTTATTTGTGGGAGATCTTGGTAACAAGTGGCTCGTTGGTAAGTAACAACACCTCATACTGGGGAGACATATGCATCTAAGTATGGCTTCCCGAACATAATCAGTAATCAGAACAACACAATTAATTACCCTGAGACACAATGCATGCCTGAGGCATGATGTATTACAATTAGAATAGAGAACTCTTAATACACATTTTATATGCCTTGATTGCAAGTGATGCTGGTTTTTCTCTCTCACCCCATGTCCACAAACTCTACAGACGTCCAACCACAGTATCTTAACAGAGAAACAATAAGGCACCCATATGTATAATAGTCATTTCTGACTTCATTTTGGGGATACTCAAGACTGTTGAGACTACACAACATCACTATGCAATGGGGCTTAAATGTTGATCTTCACCGTGAACTATACCCACATTAAGGTACCGGGGTGAGGTACATAAGAAAGGTCAGTGTTTTTAGGTGGGGGATGGGCTAGTTAACTCATGTTTTTTCTTGACCCGCTAGTTTGGTTGCTGCATTTATGCGAGCGAATAGCCTCTTTTCAACAATGATGGACACTAACACAGTGTCCTAACACTATTGCACGGTTTGGCCACTGAAGGGCACAGTGCCACCAACCATGGCACACTTGCAGGGTTTGTCCTCATGGTCCGTCGGTGGAGTCTGGTCGAGCTGCGGTGTCCGGTTCCCTGGTCAGCACTTAACTGTTCTGCTGGTCTTTGTTGCAGGAGAGTGATGCTATCATTCTGGTGAGAGGTCTTCAGCAATTTTTAGAATTATGAATGTTCTCTGGGGGTTTGTAGAGTCCGTCTGATGTCCGAGCAACCATTCAGCTGCGATTGTCAAGTTCTGAGTGCAGCAGGCAGGGTTTGACTCCTTCGTCTTGGTGCAGCAGGACTTCAGTTATTGAGCCTTGGGTCTTCTTTGTTGCTGGTCTTCTTTCGTCCTTGGAATCTGAATCTCTGGTCTAGGGGTGCCGACTAAATACTGTATTTAGTGGGCATTTAGGGGAGTACCTAGTAGTGACTAATGGGTTATCTACCTTGAGGTGGTAACACCCACTAAGTGACCACTTCCTGTGGGCAGAGGTTACTTCCCTACATCTGACTGGCTATTTTCTTTCCATTGCAAGATGGAGGAAAATGAAATGGAGAGGGTCACCTCGCATGCAGCACCTTAGGAGTAGTGCAAACTTGGGATGACCACTCCTCCTGTCCTTTGTGTGTTTTCTCGCTGTTGCTTCTGCCAAAAGTCGGGGTTTGCAATGGGGCGGTAAGCCCTTTGAAAGTCACTAGCAGGGCAGTGCACATTCCTGGGGAGAGGTGTGATAGCACAACTTGTACACTTTAATTACCTACATTGCACGTACATCACACCGATACTCCTACATAGGAATGCCCCTGTTGGACAGAGCAAATGCCCCTGGTACACTGAACAAACAGCCACATCCTTACACTATGCATGGTGCTGCCCACAGGTACTGGAGTCTTGTAACATAGTAATAGATTATTTAGCTGACCACTGCGGCATCACTATCCCACGCAAACCTTTGGTGTGTTTACTGGGGGACAGTAAGCCATGTAAGAGCAGGAAAATGGTTCAGCCAATTGACACTATAACTGGCTAAACGAAGAGTAACAATCACATGGTTAGAACAGCTGGGCCGCAGTGTGGATGGATGGAAAAAAGATGTCACTGAATAGGTGGTGGTGGAAGAAATCCACCTGCGAAAATGCAGAAGAGATGATAGGGCAGCTGAGGACCTTCAAAAAATGGGAGGCTTTATTACTGAAGTTTGATGGTGGAAACAGGATGGGGCTGAAGGGAGATACAGATGAGGAAGGGTAGCACTATAGAGGTACAGATTATTGATGATTCCTCAGGCAGAACGCACAAAGGAGCAATGGTACAGAAACACATGGAATATAATGTATTGCTGGAGGAAGCTGGCTCTGTATATACTACATCAAAGTAAGATATAGTGTGTACGGAGTCCAGGGATTCCCCAGAGGCTTAATAGAGACTAAAGTAGATAATACTAATGCTCTCTTTTGTGGCAGTGTGGTCCAGCAGTTAGGCTTCTCAGAGGGTAGTGCAAAACATCTGTTGTACACACACAGGCAAGAAGCACACATTCAATGACATACCTCCAGACCAATGGTTTTTATATATCAAAAATATTGTTTCTTAATTTATTTTCAGAACCACAAGATTCAAGCAGCAGGCAAGTACCTTAAAAGATTCATATTTCACACAGGTATCATCAGTACTTTGTTTGAAATCGGTAAGTAATACAGTTCTTGAAATATTGGCAATTATCTGTTTAAAAAAATGGACACTGCAATTTTCTGAAACAGTTCCTGGGGGGAAGAAAAGTTAGAATGGTTTACAGGTAAGTATAAGACTTACAGTTTCAGTCTCCGGGTTTTAGGAAGTCCACCGAGTAGGGTTCAAGTTAACCCCAAACACCCACCACCAGCAACACAGTACCGGCCGGGTGCAGAGGTCAAAGATGAGCAAATTTAACGTGGGCTCCTATGGAGGAGCACTGGAGGGGCCACAAGTAGGCACCAAACATACACCCTTAGCGGCACAGGGGCGGCCGGGTGCAGGGTGCAAACAGGACATCGGGTTTCCAATGCTGGTCTAAGAGGAGACCCCGGGGGTCACTCAGAGGATGCAGGCGAGGTCCAGAGGTGTGTCTCGGGCACACCACCAGTCGGAAAGGGAGGAGGGCCGCCTGCTGAACGCAGATACACCAGGTGTCAGTGTCTCCAAGGCTTGGGGGTGCAGTGTGTCTTTTAGGCGTCAGATATCTTCGTCCGGAGTTTCGCGGTCAGGGGGGTCCGTGGGATTCCCTCTGCAGGCATCATCATGGAGGGATGTAGAGGTCAACCCAGAGTGGCCACTTGCTCGCAATCCCCTGGGGACCCTCTCTTGCTGGCTGGAAAACCTGGACACGGGCGTCGGATGCACAGGGGTCAGGACTCATGCATTCGGAGTGAGGTAGGAGTCCTTGGTTGGAGGTTTGTCTTAGACAGAGCTGCTGTCCTCTGGAGTTCTTGGTCCTTTTGGGTGCAGGACAGGACTGTGGAGTTGGGCAGAGGTTGCTGGACCCGTTGGAAGCGGGTTCTTTAAAGCAGGAGCCAGGTCGGTAGGGCTGGGGCCAAAGCAGTTGTTGTCTTCCTTCTTCTCTGCTGGGGGTTTCAGCTAAGCGGTCCTTCTTCTTCTTGTCAGGTCATCAGGAATCTGGTGAGCTGGGTTCAGGTAAGCCCTTAAATACAAGATTTAGGGGCGTAACAGGGGTCAGAGGGCAGTAGCCAATGGCTACTGTCCCTGAGGGTGGCTACAGCCTCCTTGTGTCCACTCCCTTTGGGGAGGGGGCACATTCCTATCTCTATTGGTCCCTATGCTCCAAATCAAGATGGAGAATTTGGCAGGGAGAGGGTCACTTCAGCTCTGAACACCTTAGGGATGGTCCCGGCTGAAGGGGTCACTCCTCCTTGTTTTTCTTACGTTTCCGTCCGAACTGGCTGTCAAAAGTGGGGCTTTGTACGGGGGCAGGCATTTCCACTAGCTGGAGTGCTCTGGGGCCAGTAACACGAGGCTTGAGCCTTTGAGGCTTACCGCCAGGTGTTACAGTTCCTTCAGGGGGGAGGTGTGAAGCACCTCCACCCAGAGCAGGATTTATTTCTGGCCTCAGAGAGCCCAAAAGCCCTTACCCCATGGGGTCAGAAACTCGACTGCTAGTGGCAGGCTGGCCGAGACCAGTCAGTCCTACACTAGAGGATTGGGTAAAATACAGGGGGCATCTCTAAGATGCCCTCTAGGTGGATTGTTTTATAAATCCCACACTGGCAGCAGTGGGGGTTTATTGTGCTGAGATGTTTGATACCAAACTTCCCTGTATTTAGTGAACCCATTATGGAACTGTGGAGTTCGTAATGACAAACTCCCAGACCATATACTTAATATGGCCACACTGCACTTACAATGTCTAAGAATGGACTTAGAGACTGTAGGGGCATATTGCTCATGCAGCTATGCCCTCACCTGTGGTATACTGCACCCTGCCTTAGGGCTGTAAGGTCTGCTAGATGGGTGACTTACCTATGCCACAGGCAGTGTTTTGGGGGCATGGCACTTCCTCCCCCACAACTAACAACATGGGAGGAGCAAGTCTTGGCAATCATGCATCCTGAGGGCCTAGCAGGAGTAGGAGGAGGACTGGACTCTGGTAAGTCAAATCTTTACTACTTTCACCCCCCAACCTGCATGCCATCACATACCCCCACCCTCACCCTCATCACTCCACCACCTCCCACACACCCCACCATCACAACCCACTGATCCCAGTTCCCAGCACTGCATGCAACAAGAATGCATGGACACCACTCACAGCCCTGCATGGGCACCCATCACCACAGCTTGTACAGTAGTGACAATCACTTAGTCAACCAAATAACAACTCACACAAGCCAAAGCTGCCTTGGTAATAACAACCATAGAGAGAAGCATACCCATTGTAGGAAGTTGGCTCTGTATGTACTATTTCAAAGTAAGAAATAGCATGCACAGAGTCCAAGGGTTCCCCTTAGAGGTAAGATAGTGGCAAAAAGAGATCATTCTAATGCTCTATTTTGTGGTAGTGTGGTCGAGCAGTAGGCTTATCAGAGGGTAGGGTTAAGCATTTGTTGAACACACACAGGCAATAAATGAGGAACACACACTCAAAGACAATTCCAGGCCAATAGGTTTTTATATAGAAAAATACCTTTTCTTAGTTTATTTTAAGAACCACAGGTTCAAGATTTACAAACAATACTTTAAATGAAGGTATTTCACTCAGGTATCTTAGGAACTTTGAATCATCACAATAGCATGTACAGTTTTGGCAAAAATGGCAATTAGCTATTTTAAAAATGGACACAGGGCAAAAATGGATAAGTTACTTACCTGTAAATCCTAGTTCTCTTCCAGGGGTATCCTCATCAAAGTCATAAACATTGAATATTCCCGCCCTTGTGCGGGGACCCCGGAGCATATATAAAATATATACACATTATACATGTGTAACAAACAGTCATGCAGGCTATCATGTTAAAAACAGGCTAAAATGCTTTATTTCTATGAAGTTTTTTTTTTTTTTTTTTAAATACTACAATAGAGCATAAATAAGTACCCAAGCTCCTAAAACTAGGCTTGGGGAAGTAAGCAGTAGCAAACTCTAGTGAAAAAATAGAGAAAACTGCATTGAAAAACAATGAAGCATTCTTAGCCAATAGGCTGCATGTAGGTTAACACAGGAGAACCATAAAAACTTTGGCACTGTGCCTTTAAGACCCTGAGCACCTCCAGTATCCCACCATGCCTCAGGGGTGAAGGAAAGGTGACAGTTGGTTCACAGTTAGGTCAGTTCTTTTTACGGTGACAATTTGTATAATTGAATCAAAATACTGTCTGTCCTGCACTTCCAGTAGACGTGTGTCCGGGGAGGAGGGTGGGTTGTTTATGACTTTGATGAGGATACCCCTGGAAGAGAACTAGGATTTACAGGTAAGTAACTTATCCTTCTCTTCCAGGGGATCCTCATCAATAGTCATAAACATTGAATAGATTAGCAAGCCCATCCCTAAACCCAGCGGACTGTCCGATAGAAGTGCAGGAATAGACATGTCTTACGCAAATAAATTCCTTAGAGAGGCCTGCCCCACTTGGGCATCCGCTCTTGCATCTGAGTCTAAACAATAATGCCTTGTAAAAGTATGTACAGACTTCCATGTAGCAGCCTTACAAATCTCAGATATAGGAACATTGTTAAGGAGAGCAGCTGTAGCCGCTTTTCCCCTTGTGGAATGCGCTCTAGGCCGCGCTAGCAATTGTCTATTAGCTAGCTGGTAAGTATTAACAATACAAGAGACTATCCATCTTGATATTGTTCGCTTAGATGCTGCTTCTCCTGTCCTTAAATGACCATAGTTCACAAACAAGCGGTTAGAGTTTCTAATCGATTTTGTCTTGTCCAGATAAAATTTCAGCACTCTTTTCAAGTCTAATGAGTGCAATGCTTTCTCAGCCGGAGTTTCCGGATTGGGAAAGAACGTCGGTAAAGTTATGGTCTGATTAATATGGAATTCTGACACCACCTTCGGAAGGAAAGATGGGTGAGTTCGCAGAACTACTCTATTGTCATGAAAAACCGTGTACGGTTCTTTTGCAGACAAGGCCTGGATCTCACTGACCCTCCTCGCTGAAGTAATGGCCACCAGAAAAGCCGTTTTCCACGTAAGGTGTTGTAAGGAAGCCTTATGGATAGGCTCGAAAGGAGGGCCCATAAGTTTTGCTAGGACTATGTTCAGTTCCCACGGAGGAGAAGGCCTCCGAATTGGCGGAAAAACTTTCTTCAAACCTTCTAAGAAATCCTTGACTACAGGTTTCGTAAAGAAGGATTCCTGAGAAGGTGACTTGCGATAGGCAGTAATAGCAGACAAATGTACCTTAATAGATGATACCTGCAGACCGGATTTCGCTAGGTGAAGCAAATAGGACAGTATGACGTCCTCCTGCGCCCGTATGGGATTATGGCCTTGCTGACAGCACCATATGTAGAATCTCTTCCACTTAAAAGCGTAGGAACGCCGCGTGGAAGGCCGTTTGGACTCTTTCAAGATGTTCATGCACTCCTGCGAGAGTCCTAGGTGCCCATACTGCAGGAATTCAGGAGCCATGCTGTTAAGCTCAGAGAGGGTAGGTTGGGATGCAGAATCCTGCCCTCCATTCTGCTCAGAAGATCCGGTCTGCACGGCAGCCTCCTGTGAGGTTTTTCCGACAGGTTGAGGAGATCCGTGTACCAGAATTGTCGAGGCCATTGTGGCGCTATAAGAATCATTCTGGTCCTGGATCCGTAAAGTTTGCTGATCACTGCCGGAATGAGGGGAATCGGAGGAAAAGCGTAAAGAAATGTCCCTGACCAGTCGATCAACAGGGCATTCCCTCGAGATCCTGGACGGTAGAACCTGGATGCGAAGTCTGGGCATTTCCTGTTTACATCGTCTGCGAAGAGGTCCAGTTGAGGCCGACCCCATTGCGCGAAGATGTATTCTGCGACTTCGTCGTGCAGGACCCAATCGTGAACGTCCTCCAGGTGTCTGCTTAGAAAGTCTGCTTCTACGTTCTGCTGACCTGGCAGGTGAACTGCTGTGATTGACATTCCTCTGGCCAGGAGCCAATGCCATATCGCTTGGGACTCTCGTGAAAGGGGTAGGGATCTCGTTCCCCCTTGTTTGTTCAAGTAATACATCGTGGTTGTATTGTCCGTCTGTATCAATAGAGTTTTCCCCTGAATTAGCGGTGTGAAAGACTTGAGAGCCAGATGGACCGCTCTGAGTTCTAGCAGATTGATGTGGTACTGCTTCTCCTTGTCTGACCACAGACCCTGCGCTTGAAAAGGACCCAGATGAGCCCCCCCATCCCTGAAGAGACGCATCCGTTACCAGAGTGTCGGATGGAAGTACCTGGTGAAACGGAGCGCCCACTGACAGTTGAGGTCTGTGCATCCACCATCTCAATGACTGCAGCGCTACCTCCGGTAGCCGCATTGTGTCTTCCCAGCGACCTGTTCTTTGGCTCCAATTGGTCTCCAATGCCTCTTGGAGGGGTCTCATGTGGAGTCTGGCATTTGGGACAATAAAGATGCACGATGCCATGGAGCCCAGTAGTGATGTCACCTGACGTGCCGTAGGTGCGCTGGCTCTCAACAGGTCCTGGCACTTCATGTTTATTGAGGACAGTCGTTCCTCCGAAGGATACACTTTTTGTAGTTCTGTGTTTATGATAGCTCCTAGGTAGTGAAGACTCTGCGTTGGAGTCAAGGTTGACTTCTGGTAATTGACCTGAAGACCTAGAGCTTCGCAAACTCCTAGTACAATGTCCCGATGGCTTCTCGCCTGCTCCGGAGAAGAAGCCTTTAGTAGCCAGTCGTCTAGGTATGGATATATGTATATCCTTTGTCTTCGTAGATGCGCCGCCACCACTGCCATACATTTCGAGAAAACTCTTGGAGCAGATTTCAGGCCAAAGGGTAGAACCCTGAACTGGTAATGCTGTAACGCTACTCGAAAGCGCAGGAATTTTCGATGCTTTGGAGCTATTGGGATGTGGAAATACGCATCCTGCAGGTCGATGGAGCACATCCAGTCTCCCTGATGCAGTTGAGGGAAAATTTGGTGAAGCGCTAGCATTCTGAACTTCTGCTTTCTTATGTATTTGTTCAGCAGTCTTAGATCCAGGATTGGCCTGAAAACGCCCTCTTGACCCTTCTTTGCTACTAGAAAGTAACGGGAGTAGACCCCCTTTCCTCTGTGGGCAGGTGGAACCCTTTCTATGGCATTCTTTCTTAGGAGGGCGAGAGCCTCCTTGCGTAGCAAGGTGAGATGAGCCGGATTGTGTTTGGTTGGTGGCAAGTGTGGTGGAGGCTGCTTGAAAAGGAGAGAATAGCCATGTTCGACAATATTGAGCACCCATTTGTCTCTTGTGATAGAGTGCCACTCGTGAAGATGAGCAATAATACTTCCCCCCACCGGAGTGGTGTACAGTGTCGAGGGAAGCGAGACTTCATTGCTTAGTGGGTGCTTTTGGAGTGGACTGTTGAGGTCTACTTGACCCTCGCTCCCTTGTGTTTCTTCGCTGAAACAGAGGACGTCCCTGTCGTTGCTGAGACCTTTGCGACCAATGAGGGGTTTGAACCCTCTGTTGGAAAGGGTGTCTATCATACGGTCTGTACCTCCGCCTGAAATCTTTCCTTCTTTCGAGGCCTACCGCCTTCATGGTATCCACCTCGGTCTTCATGCGGGCCATCTCTTCGTCTGCCTGGGCACCGAATAGAGAATTCCCGGCAAATGGGAGATTCAGGATACGTTGTTGTGCCTCCTGTTTCAAGCCAGTGAGCCTCAGCCAGGAAGATCTCCTCGCACAGATACCATGTGCGTACCCATGAGCCGCCAAATCCGCCCCATCCGCTGCCGCGCTGATAACTTGGTTAGATACCAGGCATCCTTCCTGTAGAATCTCTTGGAAATCTTGCCTGTCTTCTCTGGGCAGTTTTTCCGTAAATCTACTGAGGGAATCCCACAGAGAACGATCGTACCTGCCCAGGAGCGCAGACGCACTAGAGACCTTCATTGCTGAAGCCGCTGTCCCGCACATCTTTCTTCCCAGAGAGTCTAAATGCCTGCTCTCTTTATCCGGGGGTACTGTGGATGAAGATGCCACCGAGTGGGTCTTTCGGGCGGCAGCTATGATCACTGAGTCTGGTGGCGGATCCTTCCTAAGGAATAAAGGGTCTTGCTCTGGAGCCTTGTACTTTTTAAGAATCCGAGCCGGGGCAGACTTAAGCGAGGCTGGGGCCAGAAAAGTGTCCATGGTCGGCTGCAACAAACCAGGCACTAGAGGCAGCAACTTTTTCGACGCTGATCTCTGTTGTAGTGTCTCAAATATGATTGATGAGGAGGTAGATGGTTCTGGAACCTCTATATTGAGTTTCTGTGCTCCTCTTAGTAACACCTCGTTGAAAGTGGTTATGTCATCCACTGGTGAGACTCTAGCAGGTGGTGAATCTGTAAGAGTAGGTGAGTAACGCCTGACAGAAGAACCTGATGAAGACCAAGAGGGTGATCTTCTTGAGCGCGACCTGGATCTCCGTTGAGAGCGAGATCTGCTGCGGGACGCTGTAGCCGAGCGCCTAGTCCTCGCGGTCGGCTGTCGAGGAGCTGAACGAGCCCGTTCTGCCCCGGCTGTCGGCGATGGCGTTCTTGGCGGGGAGGCAGTGGGTGAATACGTTCGCGAATATTGCGAATCTGGGGAGGCCGCTGGTCTGTTGAGGCTCTCCAGCCATCTCGGAGATAGGTTGATGGGCGAGACATGCCCAGGAGATGCTCTTGACCGAGAAGAGTCGCTCGGTATGGAGACCACTGGAGACTGAGCCTTGTCTGGCGAGGGGCGATGTTCTGCTCCCTGTTGGACAGGTAAGACCTGCGTCGACGTCGATGGCTGTTTCGACGTCGAAGGACGCCCAGTCGGTTGGTCCTGCCTCGACGTTGATTGCCTCGACGTTGAGTGCCTTGACGTCGAACGGCGTTCCTTGGACCTCGACCTGCTCGCCGTCGTGTGCCTCGACGTGGAGCGATGGGAGGTTGACGGCGGATGTTTGCCGTGCCGTCGTGGAGATCTCGACGTCGTGTGTCCTGACGTCGGGGGGCGCACAGCCTTTGGCGGCGACCGGGCATGCCGGCGGTGGCTCGACGTCGATCGGCGGGCTGCCGTCAACGGAGACCTGCCCCTGCTCTGATGTTCCCTCGACGCCGTTCCCTTCGACGTCGGGTGTGTCGCCGTCGACGGCGATCTATGCCGGTGAGGCGGTGGTAGCGACGACGTCGACGGTGAACAAACAGGTATTTTCCTACCTGTCGACGTCGACCGGGCCATTCTCTCCTGAGAATGGCCTTCTGGATGCCTGGGGAGCGAGGAGGACGATGTTCTTTTCCTCTCCTGAAGCCCATGAAGTCGGATCTTCTCTCTGTCTTTCAGAGTCCTCCTAGACATGTTCTTACAGTACTGACAAGTGTCAGGGCAGTGACTCTGAGGCAGGCACACTATGCACAGAGAGTGGGGATCTGACTGGGCCTTCTTCTTCCCACAAGCAGGGCATTTGACAAAAAGAGAAGGCATTTTTCTGTCAGAAAAAACCTTCCCAGCTCAGACAAAGATGTTATTTGTCGAGTGAAAAGTGAAAAAACGCTTTTTTAAAGAATTTTTCTGAGGAAAACTCAGAAAAACTGAGAGCTCAATGCTCCAGGATCCTCTCAGAAGGAGCCGGAAAAAAGAACTGACCTAACTGTGAACCAACTGTCACCTTTCCTTCACCCCTGAGGCATGGTGGGATACTGGAGGTGCTCAGGGTCTTAAAGGCACAGTGCCAAAGTTTTTATGGTTCTCCTGTGTTAACCTACATGCAGCCTATTGGCTAAGAATGCTTCATTGTTTTTCAATGCAGTTTTCTCTATTTTTTCACTAGAGTTTGCTACTGCTTACTTCCCCAAGCCTAGTTTTAGGAGCTTGGGTACTTATTTATGCTCTATTGTAGTATTTAAAAAAAAAAAAAAAAAAACTTCATAGAAATAAAGCATTTTAGCCTGTTTTTAACATGATAGCCTGCATGACTGTTTGTTACACATGTATAATGTGTATATATTTTATATATGCTCCGGGGTCCCCGCACAAGGGCGGGAATATTCAATGTTTATGACTTTGATGAGGATCCCCTGGAAGAGAACAACAGTTCCTAGGGGAGGTAAATATTTGTTAGGCTCACAGGTAAGTAAAGCACTTATAGGGTTCAAAGTTGGGTCCAAGGTAGCCTACTGTTGGGGGTTCAAGGCAACCCCAAAGTTACCACACCAGCAGCTCAGGGCCGGTCAGGTGCAGAGGTCAAAGTGGTGCCCAAAACACATAGGCTTCAATGGAAATAGGGGTGCCCCGGTTCAAGTCTACCAGCAGGTAAGTACCTGCGACTTCGGAGGGTCACTTTCAGCGATGCAGGCAGGCAAGGGGGGGCTCCTCGGGGTAGCCACCACCTGGGCTAGGAAGAGGGCCTCCTGGGGGTCGCTCCTGCACTGGAGTTCAGTTCCTTCAGGTCCTGGGGGCTGCGTGTGCAGTGTGTTTTCCAGGCGTCGGGTTCCTTGAAGCAGGCAGTCGCGGTCAGGGGAAGCCTCTGGATTCCCTCTGCAGGCGTCGCTGCGTGGGTCAGGGGGGTCAACTCTGGCTACTCACTTGCTTGCAGTTGCCGGGGAGTCCTCCCTGTAGAGTTAGTTTTCCACAGGTCGAGCTGGGGGCGTTGGGTGCAGAGTGGAAAGTCTCACTCTTCCGGCGGGAAACGTGTGGTCTTTAAAAGTTGCTTCTTTGTTGCAAAGTTGCAGTTTCTGTGGAACAGGGCCGCTGTCCTCAGGAGTTTCTTGGTCCTTTTAGATGCAGTGTAGTCCTCTGAGGCTTCAGAGGTCTCTGGACCCTGGGGGATGCGTCGCTGTTGCAGTTTTTCTCGAAGTGGAGAGACAGGCAGGTAGGGCTGGGGCCAAAGCAGTTGGTGTCTCCGTCTTCTCTGCAGGGCTTCAGGTCAGCAGTCCTTCTTCGTCTTCAGGTTGCAGGAATCTATCTTCCTAGGTTCTGGGGGCCCTAAATACTCAATTTAGGGGTGTGTTTAGGTCTGGGAGGTTAGTAGCCAATGGCTACAAGCCCTGAGGGTGGCTACACCCTCTTTGTGCCTCCTCCCGGTGGGGAGGGGGTCCCATCCCTAATCCTATTGGGGGAATCCTCCATCTGCACGATAGAGGATTTCTAAAAGTCAGAATCACCTCAGCTCAGGACACCTTGCGGATTGTCCTGACTGGCCAGTGACTCCTCCTTGTTTTTCTCATTATCTCTCCTGGACTTGCCGCCAAAAGTGGGGGCCGTGGCCGGAGGGGCGGGCATCTCCACTAGCTGGGATGCCCTGTGGCGCTGTAACATAGGGGGTGAGCCTTTGAGGCTCACCGCCAGGTGTTACAGTTCCTGCAGGGGGAGGTGAGAAGCACCTCCACCCAGTACAGGCTTTGTTCCTGGCCACAGAGTGACAAAGGCACTCTCCCCATGTGGCCAGCAACATGTCTGGTGTGTGGCAGGCTGCTAAAACTAGTCAGCCCACACTGGAAGTCGGGTATGTTTTCAGGGGGCAACTCTAAGATGCCCTCTGGGTGTATTTCACAATAAAATGTACACTGGCATCGGTGTACATTTACTGTGCTGAGAAGTTTGATACCAAACTTCCCAGTTTTCAGTGTAGCCATTATGGTGCTGTGGAGTTTGTGTTTGACAGACTCCCAGACCATATACTCTTATGGCTACCCTGCACTTACAATGTCTAAGGTTTTGCTTAGACACTGTAGGGGCATAGTGCTCATGCACATATGCCCTCACCTGTGGTATAGTGCACCCTGCCTTAGGGCTGTAAGGCCTGCTAGAGGGGTGACTTATCAATGCCATATACACTAGTATACAGTAAACAGTGCAATTAGTGAACATCACAATAGTTAGAAATAGCCCAAGGGGGAGCACAAACCATATACTAAGAAAGTGGAATGCAAAAGTCGGTCCCCCACCTAGGTAAGTGTAGTGTGTAGAAGGGAGCTGAGAGTATTACGAAAGCCCAAAGGTAAGTACCACAACCCACCCCAGCGACCAGGAAAGCAGAAGTAAATCACTGTAAATTCCCCAGATCACACACAGAGAAGAGAAGAAGAATAATGCAAAGCCCAGAAGAGACTGCAGGACACTAACAGTGGATTCCTGGACAAGAGGACCTGTGGAAGAAGGGGACCAAGTCCAAGAAGCACACCAGAGTCCAGGAAAGGCAGGAGCCCCTACTCACCAGACTGAAGGTGCAAAAGGGGAGTTGACAATAAAGAAGGAGAGTCAGTATGGCACCCAAGAAGATGAAGTTGAGTTCCTGGAGGATGCAGTTAGTGCCTGTGGATGCAAGGGAGTGACTCCTTCACTCCAAGGGAGATTCCTTTTTGCTTCTTGTGCTGGCTGAAGCCTTGTCACCCTCAAAGGATGCACAGCTGGGGAAATGCTGCAGTTGCAGGAAGGAGCCGGAGAAACAATGTTGCAGAGCGGAGTCGTGGCTGGAGCTGCAGCTTGTGAGTTCCTGGAGTGTCCAGTTGCAGTCCCAGGTGGCCAGAAGATTAATTAATTAATGGAGAGGAGTCTTGTTGGAATCTTGCATGTCGAATCTGAAAACCCTAAATAGCCCAGTAAGAGGGATTGGTCACCTAGCAGGGTGACCACCTATCAAGAGAGGACTGTGATGTCAGCTGCCTGACCTGGCCACTCAGATGCTCCCAGGGGTCTCTGCCCACCTTGGATTCAAGATGGCAGAATCAAGTGGCCACCTGGAGGAGCTCTGGGCACCACCCCTGGGGTGGTGATGGATATGGGAGTGGTCACTCCCCTTTCCATTGTCCAGTTTGTGGTCAGAGCAGGGAGCGGGTGTCCCTGGATTGGTGCAAACCATTTATGCAAGGAGTGCACCAAATGTGCCCTTCAAAGCATACTGGTGACTTGGGGAGGCTACCCCTCCCAAGCCATGTAACACCTATTTCCAGAGGGAGAGGGTGTTGCCTCCCTCTCCCAAAGGAAATCCTTTTTTCTGCCTTTCTCTGCTTCAGCAGGCTAAGCAGGAGGAGGGCAGAAACCTGTCTCCGGGGGGGTGGCAGCAGTGCAGGCAGGCTGGAACACCCCAGAAGACTGGTAGGAGCAATGCTGGGGGTCCTCTAAGGAGCCCCCAGAGTGCATGGAATCATACAGCCAGTACTGACAAAAGTATTCAGACATGGTTGATACCAAACATGCCCAGATTCGGAGTTACCATTATGTAGCTGGACAAAGGTAGTGTGTGACCTGTGTCCAGTACACAGGTAAAATGGCTTCACCGCACTCACAAAATCCAGGAAAATGGAGCTGGAGTTAGTAGGGGCACCTCTGCTCATGCAGGGGTGCCCTCACACAAAGGTACTTGCACCCTGGCCTCTGTGCTAGGAGGGCCTGCCATAGGGGTGACTTACAGTGACCTTGTGCTTTGAACTGTGCTGAAAGGGTGCATGCACCTTTTCATGCAGGCTGTAATGGCAGGCCTGCTGACACATTTTGCATGGGCTCCCATAGGTGGCATAATACATGCTGCAGCCCAGGTGGAAACCCTGGTGCCCCAATGCCCTGGGTATCTGGGTACTATATACTAGGGACTTATAGGGGACACCAGTATGCCTGTTGCGGGCTGTGCTAGGTCCTAAGCAACCTAATTTACAGGGAGAGCGCACAGTCACTGGGGTTCTGGTTAGCAGGATCCTAGTGAACACAGTAAAAACACACTGACAGCAGGCAAAAAGTGGGGGTAACCATGCAAAAAGAGGGCGCTTTGTTACAGTACTGACGCCGGACAGGTCAAATGGCTTCTACGGCTCCAAAATCTAAGTTACTTGTGCCAACACTGACTTTGCTGGTGCTGCAACCGACGTCACCAATGCCGGTATATTCTCTTCTGACACTGTTGCTGGAGTCGAGATTGAGGTCTCGTAGAGAGGCTTTGAGGCTTCTAGAGGAGCAACAATTTTTAGACTCTCCTCAGGACCCACTCCTGGAAGTGGGTGAAATTCCTATACCATTCCAGGGGATGAGGTGCCATGTCTGGTGTTGTTTGCTCAGATATTGCTCCAGCACCAGGCTCCATGTCTATCCTGCTTGCGGCGTCTGTGCCTTTGCCATTGTCCTTGGCAGCTGGTGGTCCCTTCCTGCCCTTGGCAGCTGGTGGCCCCTTCTTGCCTCTGACAGCTGGTGATGCCTCCTTGCTTTTGCCAGCTGGAGGTGCCTCCTTGCTTTTGGCAGCTGGTGGTGCCTCCTTGCCTTTCCCAGCTGATGGTGCCTCCTTGCTTTTGGCAGCTGGTGGTGCCTCCTTGCCTTTGCCAGCTGGTGCTCCCTTTTTGGCTTTGCCAGCTGGTGCTCCCTTTTTGGCTTTGCCAGCTGGTGCTCCCTTTTTGCCCTTGGCAGCTGGTGCAGGCATACTGGCTGTGTGGATGGGTGTCTTCTTGGAGCCTCTGACAACTGCAGTGGCTGCAGAAATGACAGTGGCCGTGGACTAGGTGGCTGAGGTGTAAGCCTGGGTCCTGACCACCCTGGCCCGAAGTGAAGGACGGGGGGAGGAGCATGGAATAGGTTAAGGGTGGAGAGGAAAAGCTTTTCTGATGGATACAACTACCTGTGGATTCCTCACCTCATGAATACTCCCATGGCGCCAGCATTCGACGGAAATCTTCTTACTAGTCTCTGCACGTCGACGAGGACGTCACTGTCGCCCACGCGACGCCGTCTGACGTCATACAGGCAATAAGAGGTCCTCGACGACGTGCGGACGTCAGTTCCCTTTTTTCCGTGCATTCGAAACGGTTATCTTCGAGGGAGCAACTGTTACTCTTGCGGTTACAGTGTATATCTTGCTGCGTAGTCTTTCGCTGTGGAGATAATGTCGCAGAGAAAGTCTGGATTTAAGCCTTGTCGTGAGTGTGGAGGCAAGATGTCGGTGACGGATCCTCATTCCGATTGCCTTTGGTGTTTGAGCTCCGATCACGACGTCTCGACTTGTGATTCATGTCAGCACATGAATCCAAAGGCTCTTAAAGAACGTGAGGCGAAGCTGTTTATGGCCAAGTCAAAGGAGAAGCATCACAAGAAGTCTTCTCCAAGACATCGGCGTCATCGAGACTCCCGGCGCCGTAGAGAATCTCGGCGTCATTCAAGGGAGGCTCGTTCCAGGTCTCCGGATCGGCGCCGAAGAACATGGGAGGTCAGCCCCACGGTTACGCCGCATCCTTCGACGCCGATGCCTTCTCCGGCGTCTCCAACTTCACCTGGACAGGCGTCGGTGATTGAGGTATTGGAGCCTCAAGTGTTTTCTCCGGCGCAGACGCCGAGGCCGGCGTCGGGGTCGCCTCCGAGACAGGCACCCCAGTATCCGGCTTTTCCCACCCCTGGAGCCGATAGTTCCGCATTCTTGAATGCAATGTATGCCATCTTCCAACAGATGGCTCCAGGGGGTGCTCCGGCTGGGCCTTTGGCCTTTTCTTTGGGTGATCCTGTGCCTCTTCGGCCAGCACCCTTTATGCCCTTTCTCCCGTTTGGGAACGTGGGCTCGGCGCCAGTGTCGGCGCCGGTGGCCGCTCCGGTGGCTTCGGAAGGATTGGCCCCAGGGATTTCCATCCCGTCAACGTCGAGATTTCGGCCTGTGACTCCGGTGGGTCCATCCGTTTCAACTGCTCTTCAGTCGGCGCCGAAGTTACCTGTGGCGCCGGATGCGGCGTCGGTGGCTTCGGAAGATCGGCGCCGATCTCCGACTTCGGCGGAGGCATTGTCGACTCCGCGGATTGAGCAACGACTGCATTCAAGGAGACGTGCTCTCCGGGTACTAGAAGAGCAGGAGTACCAACGAGCCCTAGAGGAAGGAGAGCTAGAGGACTCGGGTGATGGGCTGCGTGGACTGGAGTCGGCCAGTGGGCTGGACACTTCCCCTGAGTGGGACCTTTCGTCCCCGGGGGAATATACTGAGGAGGCTGCTTCCTTTCATGCAGTGGTACGGAAGGCAGCTAGTTTTTTGGACCTGCCTTTGCCGGTGGTGGAGGCGAAACAAAACCTTTTGACAGAGGTGTTACATCCGGCCTCAGCCGCGGCGGAGCCTCTGTTACCTTTTAATGACGCTCTGCTGGATCCGGTTTTAGAGGTGTGGAAGAGGCCGGCATCTTCCCCAGCAGTTCACAGAGCCGCGGCCAGGAGGTATCGGGCGGCTCCAACTGACCCTGGTTTTCTGTCCAGGCACCCTACGCCGGAGAGCTTGGTGGTGCAGGCCTCCTGTTCGTCCAAGTCAGCGCCTGGTTCTTTTCCGACGGTGCCTGGGGACAGAGATTCAAAGAAGCTAGAGGCGCAGTCGAAGAAGATTTTTTCGTCCTGCAGTCTGGCGTTAAAAGCCACCAATGCAACCTGTATCCTGGGGAGGTATATTCATGCTCTGATGGATGACATCTCCTCTTCGTTTACAGAGCTTCCCCAGGGTCTTTTGGATCTTGTCTCAAATGCCCAGGCTGCTGCGACCCAAATTATCCAGACGGGACTGGATACCACCGACTCGGTAGCCAGAGCAATGGGCACAACTGTGGTGGCAAGGAGACAGGCCTGGCTCCGTAACTCGGGCTTTTCGGCTGATGTACAGTCCACATTGTTGGATCTCCCGTTTGATGGGGACAAACTGTTTGGGGCTAAGGCTGATTCGGCCTTGGAACGTTTTAAGGAAAGCAGGGCCACGGCTAAGTCGTTAGGGCTCCAAGCTCCTTCTTCCACGGCCTCTTCCAGATTTTTCAGGAGGTTTCGTGGATTTGGGCGTGGCTCTTCCTCCTCTTCCTTTCGGGGAAGATATCAGCAACCTGCCTCTTCCCATCCCTATAGATCTTTTAGGGGGAGAGGTAGGGTCCGCACCAGAGGAGCCTCTCAGCAGCACTCTGCCTCTTCCTCATCCTCTGGCGGGGTGCAGCAGGGGAAGCAGCCTTAGGCTTCCACCATTTCCAACTCACGCCTCTCCTGTAGGGGGAAGATTACAGCATTTTCTCACCAAATGGGAGACTGTTACGTCGGACAATTGGGTTCTCAGTGTTGTGGGAAAAGGCTACACCCTTCCTTTTCGGGAGTTTCCGCCCCTCATCCCGCCCCGCCCTTCGTATTGTTCACAAGAACACCTCCTGTTGCTAGAACAGGAGGTAGAAGTCCTCCTTTTAAAGGGCGCGGTGGAGTTGGTCCCGGAGCAGGAAAGGGGTCAAGGAGTTTACTCAAGGTATTTCCTGATTCCCAAGAAGGATGGTCGTTTGAGACCAATTCTGGACCTGAGGATCTTGAATTGGTTCCTCAAGCAGGAAAAGTTCAAGATGCTGACCCTAGCACAGGTGCTTTTGGCGTTGAACATGGAAGACTGGATGGTGTCTGTCGACTTGCAGGATGCTTACTTTCATATCCCGATACTCAAGTCACACAGGAAGTATCTCCGGTTTGTGGTGGGATCGCAACACTATCAGTTTGCGGTCCTTCCGTTTGGTCTTACTTCAGCACCTCGAGTCTTCACGAAGGTGATGTCGGTGGTTACGGCAGAGCTCAGAAGGAAGGGGATAGCAGTATTCCCTTACTTGGACGACTGGTTGATCAAAGCCAAGTCCCCGGAGCTTGTGTTGCGTCATCTGCAGTCAACAACCCAGTTGTTGTTCGACCTGGGTTTTTCGGTGAACGAGCCCAAATCTCACCTAGAGCCCTCTCAGCGCCTCCTGTTCATAGGGGCAGTACTGGATACAACATTGGGTCGGGCCTTTCCTCCGCCTCAGCGGATTCAAGATATTCAGGATTTGGTTCCAATGTTTCGAAATGGAGCGGTAGTTCCAGTCCTCAAGGTCCTTCGTCTGCTCGGTCTTTTTGCCTCCTGCATTCTGTTGGTCACGCATGCTCGCTGGCACATGAGGGCTCTTCAGTGGTGCCTCCGAAGGCAGTGGTCTCAACACAGAGGGGATCTAGAGGGTACTGTCAAGATCTCCAGAGATGCTGCTGTGGATTTGAAGTGGTGGATTGTAAGCAACAATCTTTCGCAAGGAAAGCCGTTCCAGCAGTCGCCACCAGTGGCCACAGTCATAACGGATGCTTCCACTCTAGGGTGGGGAGCTCATCTGGGGGATCTGGAGATCAAAGGTCTTTGGTCTCCAGAGGAACAGATTTTTCACATCAATCTGTTAGAATTACGGGCTGTACGTCTGGCTCTCAAGGCCTTCCTCCCTTCCCTTCGTGGTCAGTCGGTACAGGTCCTAACGGACAATACTACCACGATGTGGTACATAAACAAGCAGGGAGGAGTGGGGTCGTACCTTCTCTGCAGAGAAGCTCTTTGACTATGGTCCTGGGCAAAGGACCATCGGATTTGCTTGATAGCAAACCATCTGGCCGGAGTTTTGAACGTGCGTGCGGACAGTCTCAGTCGCCACTTCTCGGCAGACCACGAGTGGCGTCTCCATCCAGATCAAGTCCGTTTAATCTTCCAGAGGTGGGGGTTTCCTCGGGTAGATCTGTTCGCCACTCGAGAGAACGCGCATTGTCCGTTGTTCTGCAGCCTTCAGTATCCGATGCAGGAAGCGTTGGGGGACGCGTTTCAAATGACCTGGTGCGGCCAGTTGCTTTACGCGTTTCCTCCCATACCCTTGATTCCTCGAGTATTGAGGAAGATTCGCCAAGACCGGGCTCTAGTAATCTTAATAGCTCCGGATTGGCCAAGGAGGGTGTGGTACTCCGACCTTCTCCAACTCTCAATGTGCCCGCCGCTCCGTCTCTCTTTCAGGGCAGACCTCCTCTCGCAGTCGCAGGGGCAGGTTCTACACCCCAACCTCCAGAGTCTGCACCTACATGCCTGGAGATTGAACGGGGCAACCTGAGTTCCTTCTCTCTCCCGCCTGAGGTAGTGGATGTTATATTAGCGGCCAGGCGACACTCCACTAAATCTATCTACGCTAATAGGTGGTCTAAATTTGTTGCGTGGTGTGGAGAGAGGCAGATTGATCCTTTGCATGCTCATCTATCGGACGTTTTGTCTTTTGCTCTATCTCTGGCGCAGAAAGGTTGTGCAGTGGCTACCATTAAAGGTTATTTATCGGCCTTGTCAGCCTTCTTATGTCTTCCAGACCAACCATCTTTATTTAAATCCCCTATTGTTATCAGATTCTTGAAAGGTCTTCTAAATCAATATCCTCCAAAGCCATTCGTTATGCCGCAATGGGATTTGTCCTTAGTCCTGACTTTCCTTATGGGGTCCCCTTTTGAACCTATGCATTCTTGCCCCTTGAGGTATTTGGTTTTAAAAACAGTCTTCCTGATAGCTATAACATCAGCAAGGAGAGTGAGTGAGTTGCAGGCCTTATCAGTAAAACCCCCTTATACAACTTTTTATGGGGATAAGGTGGTGTTGAGGACCAAGGCTGCTTTCCTCCCGAAGGTTGTTTCACCCTTCCATTTGGCTCAGGCAATTACTTTGTCCACGTTCTATCCTCCGCCTCATCCTTCCAAAGAGGAAGAAAGACTGCACCGTCTGGACCCAAAGAGAGCGTTGAGCTTCTTTATCGATAGAACAAAGGATTTCAGGCTGGAGGATCACTGTTTATTGGATACGTGGGCAAGAGGAGAGGAAAGGCAGTCCACAAGAGAACACTATCCAGGTGGGTTGTTCTTTGCATTAAAATATGTTACTCTTTGGCAAAGAAGGATCCTCCTGAGGGCATTAGAGCTCATTCCACCAGAGCTAAGTCGGCCACTTCGGCCTTGGCCAGAGGTGTTCCTGTGGTCGACATCTGCAAGGCCGCAACTTGGTCGTCCCTTCACACTTTTGCAAAACATTACTGTTTGGATTCTGAGGTTAGAAGGGACGGCCATTTTGCACGGTCAGTGCTGCAGGATTTCTTGGTTTGACCATTTAGGCACCCACCGCCGGGCGTGGTACTGCTTTGGGACTCTATTCATGAGGTGAGGAATCCACAGGTAGTTGTATCCATCAGAAGAACGAGTTACTTACCTTCGGTAACGACTTTTCTGGTGGATACATTAGCTACCTATGGATTCCTCACGGTCCCACCCGCCTCCCCGTTGCCTTTCTGGTCTTACCAAGTAATCTTTGAGTGCGCTCCTCTTGGTCTTTGAGGGTGCAATAGATGTATATATAATATATTTATATATATATATATGTATATATGTATATATCTTTGTGTATATACTTGGTGTGTGTATATATTTTAAAAGAGAGAGTTTTATATATATATATATATGTACATAAAAAGATTTACAGTTATTCATACAATGTGGTGTATTTTTACAATATAATGGATGATTGCCTTGCTCTTTCATTGCATTGCCTGGTTGTTCTCATGCACGTAAAAAATGATTGGTACTGACGTCCGCACGTCGTCGAGGACCTCTTATTGCCTGTATGACGTCAGACGGCGTCGCGTGGGCGACAGTGACGTCCTCGTCGACGTGCAGAGACTAGTAAGAAGATTTCCGTTGAATGCTGGCGCCATGGGAGTATTCATGAGGTGAGGAATCCACAGGTAGCTAATGTATCCACCAGAAAAGTCGTTACCGAAGGTAAGTAACTCGTTCTTTAGGGACACTGGGGCTGGAAGAGGGTGAAGGTTTGGAGTGGAGGAAGAGGGAGTGGTGGTAGGAGGTGTCTGTCTGCTGTGTTTGGGTGCAGGTGCAAGGGCTGGATGCTGTCGTGAGGTGGATGGCTGTTGGGTGTCTGAGTGCTTGCGTTTGTGTACTTTTGGGAGGAGGGGGCACAGACAGTGGGAGAGGACACAGGGGATGTGTGCATCGATGTGGGGGTGGTGACTGCCGGTGAGAACCGTGTAGTGATGGGAGTGATGGAGGTAGTGGATGGAGATGAAGTGCATGCAGGTGTGAGTGGAGACGCTACTGGGAGGGAGGTGGACGAGGAGGAGGAGGGGGACACAGTGGAGGCAGTGGATGTTGGTGTGTCTGCATCTGGATGATGCTCGTGTGAGTGCCAGTGGGATGAAGTGTGGTGCTTGTGTTTGCCTGAGTCACTTCTGTGAGTTGATTTGGGTGCATGCTGGTCTGATGGTGTGCATGGGATAGGCTGGGGTTGAGGGAAATGGGACTGGGTAGAGGAAGTTGAAGGGGGGAGGCTAGAGACAGGGAAAATGGCTGCCATCAGAGAGATGGCCAGAACCTGGGATGATCTCAGTTGGGCCGCCACCCCAGAGTGAATGCCCTCCAGGATTGCATTTGTTTGTTGGTTGACTGCCCAACAGAGAAGGATCGCAGAAGGTCAATAGACTCCTCACTGAGGGCAGCAGGGCTGACTGGGGCAGGGCTTGAGGTGCCTGGGGCGAAGGAGATGCCCACCCTCCTGGATGAGCGGGCATGGGAAACATGCTGAAGGGCTGCTGGGAGGGCGGTGCTGGTACGGGGGCGGCTGTACCTGTAGTTGGGGTGGCCACAGAGTTGTCCACCACCACCAGGGAGCTTCCATCGGAAGAGGTGTTACTCCAGTCTCCGCTGTGGTGCTCCCCTCACCCTCCAGCCCACTAGTCACCATTGGTGGATTCGGCCTCGTGGGCCATGTGGGATGCAGCTCCCTCCATCGCCGGTACCTCTGTTCCTCCGCCAGATGATGCCAATGCACACAAGGACAGAGTGACAAAATAAAAAGGGGGGGTGGAGAGACAGAGGATACACTTGGTCAATGCCAGCAACAACACCACTGTTGGCGTACACAACACACAGGGAACAGCCCTGTGCACTAGGCAATGCACTACCAGTTACAGTGTTACTCACCAGGCCATGGAGCACAATGCCTAACGCCAATAGCAGCACAACTGAAACCCCAAGACAGTTTAGATGCCAGTAGTAGATGCCCACTAGCATATTTGGGGCTGGAGTGCATCAGACCATGCCCAACATGGAACCTACCGTGCCATGTTCGTCCTGGACTAGGGGGTACCCACAGGCCCACATCCTCCATCCAGATAACACCTCACCACACGCAATTTTCTGATTCTGAAACTGAACTCATCCTCTTGTGGCTGCTGTGATGCCTTTGAGCACCCATCCAATTCCGGATAGGCCACCGCCAGGATGTGGAACATCAGGGGGGTCAGGGTTCGATGGGCACACCTTTCTCATTGGGATGCCATTGTCGCGTGGGCTCTCATTATCCTAAATGAGACTACTGGATTTCTGGGCAGCAGGGTCGTTCCTGGTGTGGGGGACTTAGTCTTACCCACTTAGGACCTTTGCTACCTTCAATCCGGTTTTGCTCCGGCTAACTAGCAGTGCCTCATCTCTCCCAAGGGGAAGGGATGATTGGGCAGCCGAGCGCATGACATCTTTGGATCCTCTCAGGGAAATCGTGGTCACTCAGACCCAAACCAGCTCTCTCATTTACAATATGATCTAATTTACAAATGACAAAGGCAGTTTAAGTTTTATATAATGTTTTAATAAAACGACTGCATTTTAGATATTAAGGCGTGAGCCGCAATAACCAGAACCATACAACACAGTAGGACTGAAATAGTCACGAGGAGATTGAAACATCAGAATAACGCTATCATGGTGTTAACAATTTCTACTCTCTCTCAGCTAGATCTATTTCGAGCACAGCATGTTAAGCTTCTAACTTGCATTTCAGATTCCATGGGAAGACATCAACCCTCATACCTGAGCAAAGGCCTGTGATCTGGTTCAGCTTCTGCAACGAGGCAGTCAGCGTCTAGTTGTGGTTCCCTGGTCGGAATCTCCCTCTTGCGTGTATTGGGACAAGAAAGTGTTTTTATAACTAACATGTCAGTGTGATCACAAAATGTCCCTATACAAGAATGCCAAAGACTAAACTCCTACCATGTCTATCGGCAATGTACCAGACTGTATCCTTGACTAAAGCACAGAGTGAACAAGAATGTGTTATTGGGGATTCCAGTGCTTAAGTATGCTAAGCAGTGTGATATAAAAAGTAAAACAAGACCGTAGAACTTGTTATTTGAAAAATAACAGTACGAAGCTGAGTAAAAAGCATTTAGAGCAAAGTGCACAGAGGCTCTAAGCTGCAAGCAAAGGAATAAAATACATCCAGGGCAAAGTGCACAAAGGCCTAAAGCCTGAAGCTAACGCGCAAAGGATACAGAAAACTGACCACACTACACCATCCCCAGCTGGGCCTCCGCCATCTTCCGTGCCAAGGGGCGCAGGTCCTCCCACCGTTTGCGACAGTGGGTGCTCTGCCTGTCAAAGACCCCCAGGGTCCACACATCCTTGGCGACGACATGTCAAATACCTTTTTCCTGATGGGCGCTGACCTGCAGACAGTGATACATAATAAATGGGATCAGCCATATCGTCCGGCCTGTTACACTCATTGCCCACCATATCCCTCCCATCCCCTTACGCACAGACATTGACCACCATACATGCAGCACTCTGCCCAGGACCCCTCAGCCACCGTGCTTACACGAGGCTTACACAGCACTCCATGCATTTATGCCCCATGCATCGTGCTCACAGTGTACCAGTTGGTCTGGAGGACCATAAAGTAAATGGTATTGGGGTGGGACCCCATCCACTAGTCTATCCAACTCCTCCGAAGTGAAGGCGGGGCACTTTCCCCAGACACTCAAGCCATGGTCGCTTCCAGACACAGGTCACAGCAGCACTTGCAGTGTAGGTCTCCTCCTGTTGAAGGTCAGGTAGCAAGTGAGTGAACAGATAGAAAATGGCCGTCACCGCCGGCATACATCACCATTGGCTACTGGAATCTATGGGGCCCAATGATAACTAATGAGGTGTTGCACTGCAGTCCTCGACCGACTCCCGCAAAAGTGCACAACGTCAGCAGAATCACCTCATTTCCACTTGTCCCTCTACAAAGGTCAGGCGGCCACCATTTCAGGAAGGAACAGGCCACGGCACCTAACTGCGTCACAGCAGACATAGGCACATTTACGGGACTACATGTTAACATACTGCTTCTGTCACAACATGCAAGGCATTTTACTCTGAGAATATGTTTGAATATGACCATCTGCTCACCATTTTTCACCCTAGAGTTCAACCGCTGAGGATGAATAAGAGATGGAGACATATCCCCGTGTACAGACCCATGGTGGACCTGGCAACAATGGAGGACAGGCACATTATCCTCACCTACAGACTTGATAGGGCCACAATCCAAGAGCTGTGTGCCCAATTGGAGCCAGACCTGATCTCAGCTATCCGTCACCCCCCTGTGATCCTCCCTCTTGTGCAAGTCCTACCAGTGCTCCATTGCTTGGCAAGAGGCCCCTTCCAAGCGACAGTGGCCATGGCAGCAGGGATGTCACAGCCTATGTTCTCATACGTGCCGAGCAGAGTGTTGTCTGCCCTGATGAAACACATGCAAAGCTACATCGTTTTCCCCCAGGTGGATGATTTGGCCACAGTGAAGGCTGACTTCTATGCTATGGGACATATCCCCAACATCACTGGTACTACTGATGGTATACATATTGCCTTTGTCCCCCCACCCCCCAGAGAAATGAACAGGTGTACAGAAATCAAAAGAGATTTCACTCTATGAATGTGCAGATAGTGTGCCTGGTGGACCAGTACATCTCCCATATGAATGCAAAGTATCCTGAGTCTGTGCATGATGCCTTTATCCTGAGGAATAGAAGCATCCCATAGGTGATGGGTCAACTCCAGAGGCACCAGATGTGGCTAATAGGTGAGCCCATGGTCTCCACCCAGTGTATGTTGGTATATGGTGTCTGGCTAACAGGTATCCCTCGATATTTGCAGGTGACTCTGGTTATCCCAACCTCTCATGGCTACTGACCCCAGTGAGGAATCCCAGGACAAGGGCGGAGGAACGTTACAATGAGGCACTTGGGCGAACAAGGACGATCATTGAGCGCACCTTTGGCCACCTGAAGGCCAGGTTCAGGTGCCTCCATCTGACAGGTGGATCCCTGTACTACTCACCCAAGAAGGTCTGCCAGATCATCGTTGCATGTTGCATGTTGCACAACCTAGTCTTGACACGCCAGGTGACTTTTCTGCAGGAGGATGAGGCTGAAGATGGTCGTGTGGCAGCAGTGGAGCCTGTGGAAGAGGAGGCAGAGGAAGAGGATTTGGACAACAGAACAACTATAATACAACAGTACTTCCAGTGACACACAGGTAAGACACTGTAACCTCACCTTCCATTGCTGTTTTGTGAAGTACATTTTCACTTGTTGTCTGCTGTTCCCACTACAAAGGCCACCTATTGTACCCTTTAACATGTCTATTTGCAGATATTTGTGCCCTCCTCTGGCTCCTGGTGTATTGACTGCAGCACATTACAGGTCATAACTATGTATACATCACTTTACAGTCCATTTGCAATGTCTACAGATTGTTAAATCATTTAAAACACTCCATACTTGTTTTTTCCAAGGGTGTTTATTTCAGTGCTGAAAAGTAAATAGGGATGTGCAATGGGCTTGGGTGATGTTGGAGGAAAGTCCAGGATAGAGTCCTGTCTATTGGTATCACAGGTGCATTGTCCAAGGGGGCATAGGAAAGGGAGCAATGTCAGTTCAAGGTGGACAGGGTGACAGAGTGGGACACAAGGGTGACAATCAGGAGAATCTTATTTCCTGGCAGGGGTCTTGGCGATGTTCTCTGGCTTCTGCCTGGATCACAGGGACCGTTTGCAGGGTGGTTCTCCTTCTGCAGAGGGTGGGGTGCTGGTGGCCTGTTGTTCTTGTGGTGGGGCCTCCTGTCCACTAGCGTCAGCAGAGGTGGAAGGCTGTTCATCGGTTTGGCTAGTGTCAGGGGCCGTTGGTGTGCCACTGCCTCTCTCATGGTGTTGGCCATGTCTGTCAGCACCGCTGCAATGGTGACCAGGGTGGTGTGGATGTCCTTCCAGTCCTCCCTGATACCCAGGTACTGTCCCTCCTGCAGCCGCTGTGTCTCCTGCTACTTGGCCAGTATCTGGCCCATGGTCTCCTGGGAATGGTGGTATGCTCCCAGGATGTTGGTGAGTATCTCATGGAGATTCGGTTCCGTAGGCCTATCCTCCCCCTGTTGCACAGCAGTCCTCCCAGCTTTCCTGTTGTCCTGTGCCCCTGTCCCCTGAGCCGTGTGCCCACTGCCACTGACCCCAGGTCCCTGTACGTTCTGTGTTTGTGGGGTAGCCTGGGGTCCCTGTAGTGGTGGATACACTGCTGATTGATGTGTCCTGGGGACAGAGGGATGGACCCGCTCAGTGGGTGCTGTGCTAGTATTTCCTGAAGAGGGGGGGCTCTGTGGTGGTATGGGACAGTGGCTGGGAAACCAACTTTCCGGAGGTCCCTGATAGGCCAGGTTGGTCATCCTGATCCAGGCGTGCAGAGCTGCTGTCATCACTGTGGGCCTCTTCTTGGGGGACTGGATGTTGCTAGCACCTCCTTTCAGGTGACGTTGTGTGGGGGTCCTATGGGGATATAAATGCAGTGTTATTGTTTCTGCGTGTGACATCTTGTGCATGGGTGTAAGGAAATGCCTCCTTGGCATGGTTACCCCCTGACTTTTTGCCTTTGCTGGTGCCAAGTTATGATTTGAAAGTGTGCTGAGGCCTGCTAACCCGGCCCCAGCACCAGTGTTCTTTCCCTAAATTGTACTTTTGTCTCCACAATTGGCACACCCTGGCATCCAGGTAAGTCCCTTGTAACTTGTACCCCTGGTACCAATGGCCCTGATACCAGGGAAGGTCTCTAAGAGCTGCAGCATGTCTTATGCCACCCTGGGGACCCCTCACTCAGCACATGCACACTGTTTGCTGGTGGGGAGACTAAGTCGACATGGCACTCCCCTCAGAGTGCCACGCTAACCTCACCCTGCCTATGGCGTAGATAAGTCACCCCTCTAGCAGGCTTTACAGCCCAAATGCAGGGTGCACTATACCACAGGTGAAGGCATAGGTGCATGAGCACTATGCCCCTACAGTGTCTAAGCAAAACCTTAGATATTGTAAGTGCAGGGTAGCCATAAGAGTATATGGTCTGGGAGTCTGTCATACACAAACTCCACAGCACCATAATGGCTACACTGAAAACTGGGAAGTTTGGTATCAAAGTTCTCAGCACAATAAATGCACCCTGATGCCAGTGTACATTTTATTGTGAAATACACCCAGACGGCATCTTAGAGATGCCCCCTGAAAACATACCCGACTTCCAGTGTGGGCTGACTAGTTTTTGCCAGCCTGCCACACTCCAGACATGTTGCTGGCCACATGGGGAGAGTGCCTTTGTCACTCTGTGGTCAGGAACAAAGCCTGTACTGAGTGGAGGTGTTTCTCACCTCCCCCTGCAGGAACTGTAACACCTGGCGGTGAGCCTCAAAGGCTCACCCCCTTTGTTACAGTGCCACAGGGCATCCCAGCTAGTGGAGATGCCCGCCCCTCTGGCCACGGACCCCACTTTTGGCGGCAAGGCTGGAGGAGATAATGAGAAAAACAAGGAGGAGTCACTGGCCAGTCAGGACAACCCCTAAGGTGTCCTGAGCTGAGGTGATTCTGACAGAACTGTAACACCTGGCGGTGAGCCTCAAAGGCTCACCCCCTTTGTTACAGTGCCACAGGGCATCCCAGCTAGTGGAGATGCCCGCCCCTCCGGCCACGGACCTCACTTTTGGCGGCAAGGCTGGAGGAGATAATGAGAAAAACAAGGAGGAGTAACTGGCCAGTCAGGACAACCCCTAAGGTGTCCTGAGCTGAGGTGATTCTGACTTTTAGAAATCCTCCATCTTGCAGATGGAGGATTCCCCCAATAGGATTAGGGATGGGACCCCCTCCCCACCGGGAGGAGGCACAAAGAGGGTGTAGCCACCCTCAGGGCTAGTAGCCATTGGCTACTAACCTCCCAGACATAAACACACCCCTAAATTAAGTATTTAGGGGCCCCCAGAACCTAGGAAGAGAGATTCCTGCAACCTGAAGACGAAGAAGGACTGCTGACCTGAAGCCCTGCAGAGAAGACGGAGACACCAACTGCTTTGGCCCCAGCCCTACCGGCCTGTCTCCCCACTTCAAGAAAAACTGCAACAGCGATGCGTCCCCCAGGGTCCAGCGACCTCTGAAGCCTCAGAGGACTACCCTGCATCTAAAAGGACCAAGAAACTCCTGAGGACAGCGGCCCTGTTCCAAAGAAACTACAACTTTGCAACAAAGAAGCAACTTTAAAGACCATACGTTTCCCGCCGGAAGTGTGAGACTTTCCACTCTGCACTCGACGCCCCCGGCTCGACCTGCGGAAAACTAACTCTACAGGGAGGACTCCCCGGCGACTGCGAGCCCGTGAGTAGCCAGAGTTGACCCCCCTGAGCCCCAACAGCGACGCCTGCAGAAAGAATCCAGAGGCTCCCCCTGACTGCGACTGCCTGCTTCAAGAAACCCGACGCCTGGAAAACACACTGCACCCGCAGCCCCCAGGACCTGAAGGAACCGAACTCCAGTGCAGGAGCGACCCCCAGGAGGCCCTCTTCCTAGCCCAGGTGGTGGCTACCCCAAGGAGCCCCCCCTTGCCTGCGTGCATCGCTGAAAGAGACACCCGGGTCTCCCCATTGAATCCTATTGCAAACCCGACGCCTGTTTGCACTCTGCACACGGCCGCCCCTGTGCCGCTGAGGGTGTACTTTCTGTGACTACTTGTGTCCCCCCCGGTGCCCTACAAAACCCCCCTGGTCTACCCTCCGAAGTCGCGGGTACTTACCTGCTGGTAGACTGGACCTGGGGCACCCCTATTACCATTGAAGCCTATGTGTTTTGGGCACCACTTTGACCTCTGCACCTGACCGGCCCTGAGCTGCTGGTGTGGTAACTTTGGGGTTGCCTTGAACCCCCAACGGTGGGCTACCTTGGACCCAACTTTGAACCCTGTAAGTGCTTTACTTACCTGTGAACCTAACAAATATTTACCTCCTCCAGGAACTCTTGATTTTTGCACTGTGTCCATTTTTAAAATAGCTTATTGCCATTTTTGCCAAAACTGTACATGCTATTGTGATGATTCAAAGTTCCTAAGATACCTGAGTGAAATACCTTTCACTTAAAGTATTGTTTGTAAATCTTGAACCTGTGGTTCTTAAAATAAACTAAGAAAAGATATTTTTCTATATAAAAACCTATTGGCCTGGAATTGTCTTTGAGTGTGTGTTCCTCATTTATTGCCTGTGTGTGTACAACAAATGCTTAACACTACCCTCTGATAAGCCTACTGCTCGACCACACTACCACAAAATAGAGCATTAGAATTATCTCTCTTTGCCACTATCTTACCTCTAAGGGGAACCCTTGGACTCTGGGCATGCTATTTTTTTACTTTGAAATAGTACATACAGAGCCAACTTCCTACATTGGTGGATCAGCGGTGGGGTACAAGACTTTGCATTTGCTGGACTACTCAGCCAATACCTGATCACACAACTACATTCCAAAAAATGTCATTAGAAACAGATTTTTGAAATTTGATCTATTTTTCTAAATTTGTAAAAGTCCTGCTAGGGCCTTGTGTTAGTCCCTGTTAGCATTTCTTTTAGAGTTTAAAAGTTTTGTAAAAGTTTGAATTAAGTTCTAGAGATAGTTTTAGATTCTTAAAAAGTATTCCAACTTTTAGAGAAATAATGTCTGCTGCAGAAGAGATGGTGAGGGAGCTCAACCTCACCCCTTAAATGCATCTTAGGATGTCAGAGTTAAGGACTCTCTGCAAAATCAAAAAGATAAAAACTGGTTCAAACCCTACCAAAGTACAGCTCCAGGAGCTCTTGACAGAGTTTGCTAGAAACAACCCCTCTGATGATGTCCTCACAGATGGGGAAGCTAGTGATGTGGAGGAATTCCCACCTCCAGTCCTAGTTAGGGAGACCAGGGTTTCTCCAACCCTGACTCCAGAAGTGATAGTCAGAGATGTTGTTTCTCTCACAGGAGAGTCCAACAGCTCTGAAACCATTGACCTCCTGCTAGCCAGGATGGCCAAAAGATTGGTTTTGGAAAGACAGATCCTAGCCATAGAAAGGGAAAGACAAGAGATGGGCTTTGGTCCCATCAATGGTGGCAGCAATTTTAATAGGGTCAGAGATTCTCCTGACATGCTAAAAATCCCCAAAGGGATTGTAACTAAATATGAAGATGGTGATGACATCACCAAATGGTTCACAGCTTTGGAGAGGGCTTGTGCAACCAGAAAAGTAAACAGATCTCACTGGGGTGCTCTCCTTTGGGAAATGTTCACTGGAAAGTGTAGGGATAGACTCCTCACACTCTCTGTGAAAGATGCAGAATCCTATGGCCTCATGAAGGCTACCCTGATTGAGGGCTTTGGATTCTCAACTGAGGAGTACAGGATTAGGTTCAGGGGGGCCCAAAAATCCTCGAGCCAGACCTGGGTTGATTTTGTTGCCTTCTCAGTCCAAACACTGGATGGTTGGATTAATGGCAGTCGTGTAAACGATTATGGTGGGCTGTACAATCTGTTTATGAAAGAACACCTGTTAAGTAATTGTTTCAATGATAAACTGCATCAGCATCTGGTAGACCCAGGACCAATTTCTCCCCAAGAATTGGGAAAGAAGGCGGACCATTGCGTCAAGACTAGGGTGACCAAGACTTCCACAGGGGTGACCAAAAGAAAGAGGTCACAAAGACTCTCCAGGAGAAGAGTGTTGAGACATCCAAGGGAAAAAGTAAAGAGTCTTCTAAAGAGCCCCAAAAACCTGCTCAGGAGGGAGGGTCCAAAGCCTCTTCACAATCCAACTATGGGTACAAGGGTAAAAACTTTGATCCCACAAAAGCCTGGTGTCGTAGCTGTAATCAGCAGGGACACCAAACTGGAGACAAGGCCTGTCCTAAGAAAGGTTCCACTTCAAACTCTACTCCAGTTAGCACTGGAATAGCCAGTCTCCAGGTGGGATCAACAGTGTGCCCAGAGCAAATCAGGGTTCACACTGAAGCTACATTAGTTTCTGAGGGTGGGGTGGACTTAGCCACACTGGCTGCCTGGCCCCCTAATATGCAAAAATACAGGCAGCAACTCTTAATTAATGGGACTAGTGTAGAAGGCCTGAGGGATACAGGTGCCAGTGTCACCATGGTGACAGAGAAACTAGTTTCCCAAGGTCAATACCTGGCAGGACAAACTTATCCAGTCACCAACGCTGACAATCAGACTAAAGTACATCCCATGGCTATGGTAACTTTAGAATGGGGAAGGGTCAATGGCCTGAAACAGATAGTAGTCTCCTCAAATATCCCTGTAGACTGTTTGCTTGGAAATGACCTGGAGTCCTTAGCATGGGCTGAGGTAGAACTCAAAACCCATGCAGCCATGCTGGGTATCCCTGAACTGGTGTGTGTCAAGACAAGGGCACAGTGCAAGGCTCAGGGTGAAAAAGTGGTGTTGGAGCCTGGAATAATTGCCCAAACCTCCAAGAGGAAAGGAAATAAGACTGGGGAACCAGCTTCAACACAACAAAAGAAAGAGAACCTCTCTTCCCAGGAAGAAGTTCTGCCCTCTGAGGGAACTGAGCCCATGGAGTTGGAACCTTATCAGGTTGAGCTCCTAGGCCCAGGGGGACCCACAAGGAAACAGTTGTGTAAGGGGCAAGAAACATGTCCCTCTCTTGAAGGCCTTAGGCAGCAAGCTGCTGAAGAAATCAAACGAAAAATCACTGGAACACATAGAGTCTATTGGGAAGATGGACTCCTCTACACTGAGGCAAGAGATCCCAAACCTGGTGCCACTAGGAGAGTGGTAGTGCCTCAGGCGTTTAGGAAGTTCATTCCGACCTTAGCTGATGATATTCCACTTGCTGGGTATTTGGGACAAACCAAGACTTGGGAGAGGTTAGTCAACCATTTCTATTGGCCCAACATGTCCCAGAAAGTAAAGGAGTTTTGTGTCTCCTGTGCCACCTGTCAAACTAGTGGTAAGACAGGTGGACACCCAAAGGCCCCCCTCATTCCACTTCCAGTTGTGCGGGGTCCCCTTTGAAAGAGTGGGTGTGGACATAGTGGGTCCACTTGAACCTCCCACAGCCTCAGGGAACCAGTATATCCTAGTGGTAGTGGATCATGCCACTAGGTACCCTGAAGCAATTCCCCTTAGGTCCACTACTGTCCACTACTGCCCCTCCTTGGTATCTTTACCAGAGTGGGATTTCCTAAGGAGGTGGTGTCTGACAGGGGTACCAACTTCATGTCAGCATACCTGAAGCACATGTGGAATGAGTGTGGGGTGACTTACAAATTCACCACATCATACCATCCACAAACCAATGGTCTTGTAGAAAGGTTTAACAAGACATTGAAAGGCATGATAATGGGGCTCCCTGAAAAGCTCAAAAGGAGATGGGATGTCCTCTTGCCATGTCTGCTTTTCGCCTACAGAGAGGTGCCTCAGAAGGGAGTAAGGTTTCCCCCTTTGAACTTCTGTTTAGCCATCCTGTAAGGGGACCACTAGCTCTTGTAAAAGAAGGCTGGGAGAGACCTCTTCATGAGCCTAAACATGATATAGTGGACTATGTACTAGGCCTACGTTCCAGGATGGCAGAGTACATGGAAAAGGCAAGTAAAAACCTTGAGGCCAGCCAACAACTCCAGAAGATGTGGTATGACCAAAAGGCTGCTATGGTTGAGTTTCAGCCAGGGCAGTAAGTCTCGGTTCTGGAGCCTGTGGCTCCCGGGGCACTTCAGGACAGATGGAGTGGCCCTTACCCAGTGCTAGAGAGAAAGAGTCAGGTCACCTACCTGGTAGACCTAGGCACTAGCAGGACCCCCAAAGGAGTGATCCATGTGAACCGCCTCAAACTCTTTAATGACAGTGCAGATGTGAATCTGTTGATGGTGACAGATGAGGACCAGGAAGCTGAGAGTGAACCTCTCCCTGATCTCCTCTCCACTGACCCTAAAGATGGCTCAGTAGATGGAGTGATCTATTCAGACACCCTTTCTGGCCAACAGCAATCTGACTGTGGGAAAGTCTTACAACAATTTGCTGAGCTCTTTTCCCTAACCCCTGGTCAGACACACCTGTGTACCCATGATGTGGACACAGGAGACAGCATGCCTGTCAAAAACAAAACTTTCAGACAGTCTGACCAAGTTAAGGAAAGCATCAAGGTGGAAGTCCACAAGATGCTGGAATTGGGAGTCACGGAGCACTCTGACAGCCCCTGGGCTAGCCCAGTGGTCTTAGTCCCCAAACCTCACACCAAAGGTGGTAAGAGAGAGATGAGGTTTTGTGTGGACTACAGAGGACTTAACTCTGTCACCAAGACAGATGCCCATCCTATTCCAAGGGCGGATGAGTTAATTGACAAACTAGGTGCTGCCAGATACTTAAGTACCTTTGACTTGACAGCACGGTACTGGCAAATCAAAATGGTACAAGGAGCAAAAGAAAATACAGCATTCTCCAAACCTGATGGGCATTATCAGTTTACTGTAATGCCCTTTGGCTTAAAGAATGCCCCTGCCACCTTCCAAAGGTTGGTGAATCAAGTCCTTGCTGGCTTGGAGTCCTTTAGTGCAGCTTATCTTGACGATATTGCTGTCTTTAGCTCTAGCTGGCAGGATCACCTGGTCCACCTGAAGAAGGTTTTGAAGGCCCTGCAAGCAGCAGGCCTCTCTATCAAGGCATACAAATGTCTGATAGGGCAGGGAACTGTGGTTTACTTGGGACACCTTGTAGGTGGAGGCCAAGTTTGGCCACTCCAACCCAAAATCCAGACTATTCTGGACCGGGTAGCTCCAAAAACCCAGACTCAAGTCAGGGCATTCCTTGGCTTGACTGGCTACTACAGGAGGTTTGTGAAGGGATATGGATCAATAGTGACACCCCTCACAGAACTTACCTCCAAGAAAATGCCTAAGAAGGTAAACTGGACTATAGAATGCCAAAATGCCTTTGACACCCTGAAACAAGCTATGTGCACAGCACCAGTTCTAAAAGCTCCAGATTACTCCAAGCAGTTCATTGTGCAGACTGATGCCTCTGAACATGGGATAGGGGCGGTTTTGTCCCAAACAAATGATGATGGCCTTGACCAGCCTGTTGCTTTCATTAGCAAGAGGTTACTCCCCAGGGAGCAGCGTTGGAGTGCCATTGAGAGGGAGGCCTTTGCTGTGGTTTGGTCCCTGAAGAAGCTGAGACCATCCCTCTTTGGTACTCACTTTGTAGTTCAAACTGACCACAGACCTCTCAGATGGCTAATGCAAATGAAAGGTGAAAATCAAAAAATGTTGAGGTGGTCCATCTCCCTACAGGGAATGGACTTTATAGTGGAACACAGACCTGGGACTGCCCATGCCAATGCAGATGGCCTTTTCAGGTTCTTGTGCCCCCCTCCCCTCAGGGAGGAGGCATAAAGAGGGTGCAGCCACCCTCAGGGCTAGTAGCCATTGGCTACTAACCTCCCAGACCTAAACACACCCCTAAATTGAGTATTTAGGGGCCCCAAGAACCTAGGAAGATAGTTTCCTGCAACCTGAAGACGAAGAAGGACTGCTGACCTGAAGCCCTGCAGAGAAGACGGAGACACCAACTGCTTTGGTCCCAGCCCTACCGGCCTGTCTCCCCACTTCGAGAAAAACTGTAACAGCGACGCGTCCCCCAGGGTCCAGCGACCTCTGAAGCCTCAGAAGACTACCTGCATCTAAAAGGACCAAGAACTCCTGAGGACAGCGGCCCTGTTCCACAAAGACTGAAACTTGCAACAAAGAAACAACTTTTAAAGGACTACACGTTTCCCGCCGGAAGTGTGAGACTTTCCACTCTGCACCCGACGCCCCCGGCTCGACCTGCGGAAAAACAACACTACAGGGAGGACTCCCCGGCGACTGCGAGCCCGTGAGTAGCCAGAGTTCACTCCCCCTGAGCCTCCACAGCGACGCCTGCAGAGGGAATCCAGAGGCTCCCCCTGACCGTGACTGCCTGCTTCAAAGAACCAGACGCCTGGGAAACCCACTGCACCCGCAGCCCCCAGGACCTGAAGGATCCGCCCTCTGGTGCAGGAGTGATCTCCAGGTTGCCCTCTCCCTAGCCCAGGTGGTGGCTACCCCGAGGAGCCCCTCCCCCCCTTGCCTGCCTGCATCGCTGAAGAGACCCCTGGGTCTCCCATTGAAACCTATTGCAAACCTGACGCCTGTTGGCACTCTGCACCTGGCTGCCCCTGTGCCGCTGAGGGTGTACTTTTTGTGCTGACTTGTGGCCCCCCCGTGCCCTACAAAACCTCCCTGGTCTGCCCTCCGAAGTCGCGGGTACTTACCTGCTGGCAGACTGAAACCGGGGCACCCCCTTCTCCATTGAAGCCTATGCTTTTTGGGCACCACTTTGACTTCTGCACCTGACCGGCCCTGAGCTGCTGGTTTGGTTACTTTGGGGTTGCCCTGAACCCCCAACGGTGGGCTACCTTGGACCCAACGTTGAACCCTGTAAGTGTTTTACTTACCTGAAAAACTAACAAATACTTACCTCACCCAGGAACTGTTGAATTCTGCTCTGTGTCCAATTTTAAAATAGGTTATTGCCATTTTTGCCAAAACTGTACATGCTTTTGTGATGATGGAATGGTTTCTTACCTGTAACTCCAGTTCTCTCGTAGGGGTATTTCCATGTATAGTCATAAGCACTGAATAGTTCCGCGCGCCTGCGGGGACCCCGGAGCACTGGTGTGAAGTATATTCTTAAGTGCAAATACCAGCCCTTTGAAAAAAGGTCTGTCAAAAAACACTTAAGAATAACACTGTGCAGCCTATGTGAACAGCTACACAGGCCAAATTGTTGAAAAGAAAAATCAATAGTAGTGTAAATTCATGTTCAAACACCTATTTATTCTAGAAATGTAATAACAAATACATTCTCATACTTTATTTACCCCTCTGATGAGAATAAAACAATGCAGGGCAGTGTAGCCCATAGGCTGCCATTATACAGACTGTAAATAGAGCTGTGCCTTTAAGAAAGTAAAGTCTTCCTGTATCCCATCATGCACAGCAAAAGGCAGTTGCCTCAGTTCTTTTTGAAGGCTTTTAACCTGGAACAACCTTTGTTGGAGTACCAACATCAACAATATTTATGGCAACCTTTTCTATGTGAACTCCACCGGGGAGGAGGGAGGGTTGCTTATGACTATCATGGAAATACCCCTACGAGAGAACTGGAGTTACAGGTAAGAAACCATTCCTTCTCTCGTAGGGGTTTTCCATGTATAGTCATAAGCACTGAATAGACGAGCAAGCCCATCCCTATAACCGCGGTGGAGCAGACAGAAGAATACTGCCAAAACACAAAAGTTATGCAAATAAGTTCTTAAGCGAGGCCTGTCCAACCTGCGCATCTGCCCTAGCGTCTGTATCAAGGCAGTAATGCTGAGTAAAGGTATGGACCGACTTCCAAGTGGCAGCCTTGCATATTTCTCCCAAAGGGATATTTCTCATCAAGGCTGTAGTAGCTGCCTTCCCTCTAGTAGAGTGGGCTTTTGGCCTACCACCGAGGGACTTGTTCGCTAACTGATAACATAACATTATACATGAAACAATCCACCTGGATAATGATTGCTTAGACGTGCCCAACCCTGTTCTAACTGGGCCATAGTTAACAAAAAGCTGTTGTGATTTACATAAGCATTTTGTCTTGTCCAAGTAAAATTTCAAAACCCTCTTTACATCCAGAGAGTGCAGAGTTCTCTCCGCAGGAGTAGCTGGATTTTGAAAGAAAGTTGGTAACGAAATGGTTTGGTTCACATGAAAATCGGAGACGACTTTCGGTAAAAATTTTGGATGAGTCCTCATTACCACTTTCGCAGAATGAAAAACCGTGTAGGGTTCTTGAGCGCAAAGGGCCTGGATTTCGCTGACCCTACGCGCTGAAGTGATTGCCACCAGAAAAGCAGTTTTCCATGTGAGATGTTGAAGTGATGCCTTATGTATTGGCTTGAATGGAGGTAGCATCAGACGCGATAGGACAACATTCAGTTCCCATGGAGGAGATGGTCTTCTAATGGGAGGAAAAACCTTTTTTAAACCCTCCAGGAAGTCCTTAATAATTGGGATTCGAAAAAAGGAAGTTTGTGAGGGGCTCTTTCTGTATGCTGTTAGAGCCGCCAAATGTACCTTTATTGATGAGAATTGTAAGCCCGATTTTGCCAAACTTAGCAAGTATGGCAGAATAGACTCCTCTCCGCAGGATATCGGGTCAATGTTGTTGTCTAAACACCACACACAGAATCTCTTCCACTTGCTTGCATAAGTCGATCGTGTGGAAGGGCGCTTTGCTTCTTTCAGGATTTCCATACAATCCTGAGATAAGTTCAAGTGTCCATATTGCACTAGTTCAGGAGCCATGCTGCCAAACTCAACGATGAGAGGTTGGGATGGGATATCTGCCCTCTGAACTTCGTGAGCAGGTCCGGACGATAAGGGAGCCTGATGTGTGGTTTGAGTGACCGGTGAAGAAGGTCTGGGAACCACCATTGGCGTGGCCATTCCGGAACAATCAGGATCATTTTGGACTGAGCATTGGATAACTTCTGGAGGACCGCCGGAATCAGGGGAAGCGATGGAAAGGCGTAAAGAAATGCTCCTGACCAGCTTATCCACAGGGCATTCCCCAGTGTCCCTGGATGGTAATATCTGGAGGTGAAGTTTTGGCATTTTTTGTTTTCTGGGGTTGCGAATAGGCCTATAGAGGGGGTACCCCATAGTGCGAAAATGGAATGAACGACATCGTCGTGTAGAACCCACTCGTGGTTCTCGTCCATTACGCGGCTGAGAGCATCTGCTTGAACATTCTGGATGCCAGGCAGGTGAGTTGCTCCTAGTGACATGTTCCTGGCTAGAAGCCAATGCCAGATTGTCTGAGCCTCTCTAGATAAAATCCTGGACCTGGTGCCTCCTTGTTTGTTTACGTAGTACATAGTGGCCACGTTGTCCGTCTGGAGAAGGAGAGTTTCCGCTCTCAGAGAGGGAAGGAAAGCTTTGAGCGCAAGGTGGACTGCGCGAAGCTCCAGCAGGTTGATATGATAGAGACTCTCTCTCTGTTACCACTTGCCTTGGACTCGAAGATGTTCCATGTGCGCTCCCCATCCGAGCAGTGACGCATCTGTTACGATGGTTTGAGCTGGAGGCTGTTGTTGGAACGGAATCCCTACCAAGAGATTGTCGGGTAAACACCACCACTTGAGTGACTGTAGGGCGTGGGGAGAAAGGAGGACTTTGCTCTCCCATTCGTCCATTAGTTGACTCCATTGATCCTCCAGGTTTTCCTGTAATGGTCTCATATGGAGGCGAGCACTGGGAACGAGATGGATACAAGACGCCATCGAGCCCAGTAGAGAAGCTATTACTCTTGCAGTGGTCTGTGGAGTCTCTTGCAGTTGTTTGCACTTTTGGAGAATCGATAATCGTCGTTCCTCCGAAGGAAACACCTTTCCTAGATTGGTATCTATAATGGCCCCTAAGTAATGCAACCTCTGAACAGGTGTTGCTGTGGATTTCAGGAGATTTACTTGAAGACCGAGCTTCTGCAACAGCTGTAGAGTCCATTTGAAATGTTGTTGCGCCTCTAGATAACTGGAGGCCTTTATGAGCCAATCGTCTAGATAGGGGTAGACAAATATTCGATGTTTCCTCAAGTGGGCGGCTACCACCGCCATGCATTTGGAAAAAGTCCTCGGCGCTGATTTGAGGCCGAAGGGCAGAACCGCAAATTGGTAATGCCGTTTTCCGACGGTGAACCTTAGGAATTTTCTATGTTTCTTGGTCACCGGAATATGAAAGTAAGCGTCGCAAAAGTCTATTGCACAGAGCCAGTCGCACTGACGAACATGTGGGTAAATTTGGTGCAAGGATAGCATCCTGAATTTCTCTTTGCGAATCCACTTGTTTGCTGTCCTTAGATCTAAAATGGGACGAAACTCTTGCTTGTCTTTTTAGGGCACAAGGAAATACTTCGAATAAATCCCCTTCCCTTGCTAGCTGATCGGGACGGGTTCTATGGCTCTTTTTTGTAATAGAATGGTGACTTCTAACTGAAGAGCTTCGAGGTGTCAGCTGGCTGTTTTGGGTGGAATAGATGGTGGAGGACTGGTGAATCTGAGAACGTAACCATGTCTCACAATATTCAATACCCAGGCATCTGATGTGATGCGTAGCCACTCGTCCAGATGATTTGAGATACTTCCCCCTACCGGAGTGGATAACGGAGGAGGGGGAAGCGAAGATTCAGGGCTTAGATGCGGGAGCCTGTCGAGTTGTCTGAGTTTGAGGTGTTGAACGACCCCTTGTCGACCTTCGTTGTGTGGAGAAACCCCTATGATGCTGCTGCTGTTGCTGGGGGCGTGAAGACATCCAATGTGGAGTCTGAACAGTCTTCGTTGATATGGGCGGAATACCTTTCGCTGTTCTTTCGGTCGTTCCATGCCTACCGCTTTCAGGGTATCCAGCTCAGACTTCATTCTGGCCATCTCGTCATCGGCATGAGAGCCGAACAAAGTGGAGCCTGAGAAAGGTAAATTTTGTATTCTCTGCTGTGCTTCAGGTTTAAGAGATGTAAGTCGCAACCATGCATGTCTCCTGAGCGCTATTCCGTGAGCATAGTTATGTGCGGATAGTATCGAAGAATCCGCCGCAGCACTTATAACTTGGTTAGAAACCATAGCTCCCTCACCCACGACCTCCAGGAAATCTTCCCTTTTGTCCTTAGGAAGATGCTCCGCAAACTGCAGTACAGAGTCCCAGCGGGCTCGATCGTATCTCCCTAATAAAGCAGTGTCACTGGCTGCTTTCATGGTGATGGATGCAGTATAGCATACTTTTCTTCCTGCAGCATCGATCTTTCTGCTCTCTTTATCTGGAGGTGAAGAGGAAGACGGTGATGTAGAATGCAATTTCTTTGCTGCTACTATAACCACCGAGTCCGGTGCTGGGTCCGACCTCAAGAATAGAGGATCTTGTTCTGGTGGACAGTATTTTTTAATGAGTCTGGAAGGAGCAGACTTTGTTGCAGCCGGTGTAAGAAAAATGTCCATTGCCGGCTCAATAAGACTCGGAACCAGTGGAAGCAAAGGTCTCGAAGATGTCCTGTGATGTAAGGTCTCGAAGATTACTGACGTCGATGGGGCCGGCACCACCAGCGGGATATTCAGTTTGGTTGCCCCTCACAGTAAGACCTCCTGGAATGTATTCACATCATCTATGGGGGACACTCTCGGGGACGGTGAGTCCGATAGGGTTGGAGAGTAGACCCGTGTAGACGAAGAATGCCTATGATGTGAATGTTGAGATCTCTGTCGTGATTCATGACGATGGTGCAGAGAGGAAGATGAACGTCTAGAAGAATGTCCAGAACGCCTTACAGATCGCGTTGGAGTCCTCGGAACAGACTCTGAAGGAGGAGCCGGAAGAGGAGCTGTAGGTGTTACCGGTGTCTGCGGCTACGGCGACTGTCGAGGCGAGAGCTGTGGAGACGCTGGAAGTAGGATAAGTGAAGCCGAGGATTCCGACGTTGTATAAACCCTTCTAGGCCTCTTTGATTGTCGTCTCGACGTCGACACACTCCTCGACGTCGAAGTGCGGTGACGGCGAGTGCCTCTGGACGTCGATTCCTCTCGCCGTTGAGAACCTCCCGACGACGACCCTCGACGTCGTTGTGGTGACGGCGAACGTCTCCGACGGCAAGCACTCTCTCTCGACGTCGATCGTCCTCGCCGTGTCGACAGCGAGCCTGACTCGGATCTCCTCGACGTGGAACGTCCTCGCCCTGTCGACGGCGACCCAGATCCTTTCGACGTCGGGTGTCCACGCCGTCTCGACGGCGAAATGGTTGTCGACGGCGAACAATGTCTTTTCCTCGCCGGCGAACCACTCCTCGACGGCCAACATGTTGGCGCTGTTCCCTGTCTCGACGTCGATGCCCTCGACGTCGTCAGAGACCTGTGCCGTTTTTCAGCAGGTCTGGTAGGAGTTATAGAGGAAACAGGTTGAGCCCTGGTAGAAGCCTGACCATCTCCTCGCTCTGTGGTGCAATGGCCACTTTTTCTCCTGTCCTCTCTCGCCTGAAGTCGGATTTTCTCCCTATCCCGAAGAGTTCTTCTGGAGAAGGTTTTACAAATGTCACACAACTCCGGTTTGTGGCTGGATGGAAGACAAATTATGCAGACCCTATGTGGATCTGTTTTAGCCTTTTTTCTGCCACAAGAAGGACATTTGTCAAAAAGTGAAGGCATTTCTAACTAGAAAAAAACTCAAAATTCTGTCAGAATTTAATAGAAAATAGTAGGAAATGATCACTCAATGTTAAAAACGTCGAGTGAAATTGAAATTCAAAAGATTTTAAATGAATTTCTGTCACAAAAAGCTTTGTGAGGTAGAGCTCAATGCTTCAGGGTCCTGTCAGAAGGAGCCGGAAAAAAGAACTGAGGCAACTGCCTTTTGCTGTGCATGATGGGATACAGGAAAACTTTACTTTCTTAAAGGCACAGCTCTATTTACATTCTGTATAATGGCAGCCTATGGGCTACACTGCCCTGCATTGTTTTATTCTCATCAGAGGTGTAAATAAAGTATGAGAATGTATTTGTTATTACATTTCTAGAATAAATAGGTGTTTGAACATGAATTTACACTACTACTGAATTATCCTTTCAACAATTTGGCCTGTGTAGCTGTTCACATAGGCTGCACAGTGTTATTCTTAAGTGTTTTTTGACAGAACTTTTTTCAAAGGGCTGGTATTTGCACTTAAGAATATACTTCACACCAGTGCTCCGGGGTCCCCGCAGGCGTGCATAACTATTCAGTGCTTACGACTATACATGGAAATCCCCTACGAGAGAATCAAAGTTCCTAAGATACCTGAGTGAAATACCTTTCATTTAAAGTATTGTTTGTAAATCTTGAACCTGTGGTTCTTAAAATAAACTAAGAAAATATATTTTTCTATATAAAAACCTATTGGCCTGGAATTGTCTTTGAGTGTGTGTTCCTCATTTATTGCCTGTGTGTGTACAACAAATGCTTAACACTATCCTCTGATAAGCCTACTGCTCGACCACACTACCACAAAATAGAGTATTAGAATTATCTCTTTTTGCCACTATCTTACCTCTAAGGGGAACCCTTGGACTCTGTGCATGCTATTTCTTACTTTGAAATAGTACATACAGAGCCAACTTCCTACATCCATCCCTTACCCCGAGGAATAATGCAAGGGCAAAATGAATGGAGGAAAGTAAGTGTAATACGATTAAAGATCCTGAATAAGTGCATTGAATTACAAACGTATATACATATTTACAAATGGAGGAACACTGCCCAGTCCTCAATGTCCGTGGGCCACAGGGCCACAACACATAGGCCAAGGCCCCACCTCACTCCTGCAACAACACGGAGAGAACACTGCAGGGGCATTAGGTCGAAAATACACAGGCACCTCAGGGGGACGGGAATGGGGGGGCACCTCAGCCGGAAGATGGTACAACACCACTGGTTCTGGAGGGGGCTACATGCCCTGTGCGATGTCCTGGGGAGTGCAAGGCCACAGTCTCTCAAGTGGGTGCTTTCCCCACTGCTTGGTCCTGGGGAGTGCAAAGCCACGGTCTCGCTAGCGGGTGGTTTGCCCACTGGTTGGTCCTGGGGAGTGCAAAACCACAGTCTCTCTAGTGGGTCGTTTGTCCACTGCTTGGTCCTGAGGAGTTCACAGCCACAGTCTCTCTAGTGGATGGCTTCTCCACTGCTTCTGGAGAGAGCATTGTGCACAGTGTGCTTCATCCTGGGAAGGATGCGGTGAGTGGATGGCTTCTTCCACTGGTTCTGTAGGGGGCATTGTTTCCAGTGTGCCTCATCCTGGGAAGGATGCGGTGAGTGGATGGCTTCTCCACTAGTTCTGGAGGGGGCATTGTGTCCAGTGTGCTCCATCCTGGGAGGGATGCTGTGAGTGGATGGCTTCTTCCACTTGCTCTGGAGGGGGCAGTGTGTCCAGTGTGCTCCATCCTGGGTAGGATGCGGTGAGTGGATGGCTTCTCCACTGGTTCTGGAGGAGGCATTGTGCCCAGTGTGCTTCATCCTGGGAAGGATGCGGTGAGTGGATGGCTTCTTCACTGATTCTGGAAGGGGCACTGTGACATTACATTTGGTATTTAGGTTAGCTGCCTATTGGCTATAACGTGGAGTTAGACATTGCAGTTGAGACATTGCAGATGAGCTGTGTTTTTCCAAGCTGTGTTTTTCGTATTGAATTCACACCGAACCCTAACGTGATAAGAGAGCGTATATTTTGTGTTTACCTCTCTATCCAGCCTGGGAATGAGCAAAGTTTGGGTTCCCCCACTGAGCCAGCATGTTTTGACTAAGGGGCCCTGTTAGCAGGCATTTTACGGTGTCCCTGGGCAGCAGCGAGGGGAATTTTCCAGGACTTCAGTCAATAGCGGACGTCAGCTGCCTGACCTCCCGTTTGGGTGGAAAATCTCTTTCTCGCAGTTGAACAAGAGTCATCAACTTGAAGGCATAAGAAAGATGAAGCAGAGTGATAGGCCCTACGGTGATGAAATTTTGACTTTTATTCTTTGATTTGAAGTTATGCTATAATATAATCACATGTATTTGCTGTGTACATTGCAATTGAGAAGTACTTTGATATATTTTGCTTTCATTGCTGTGACTACTTTTAAACGTATGCTTCCAACCTACTAATCTTGTCTCTCAGGAACCTTGTGGTGAAGTAATAATAATAAATGTCTTCTTTAAACTAAGAAGTGCATTCCAGAGAAGTTTTGTCAACTCGGTCATAAGATAAGGAAAGCAAAACAGGTGTCAGACCCACTGGATTATCAGGGGCCAGGACGCACAACAGCCCATGGAAGCAGGACTACACACTGCCCGCCGGCGGTGACGGCTGCTCAGTGGTGGCAGTGGCGGTGCTGGTGTCGGTGCTGGCAGTGGTGGGGGGGGGGCTCCAGCCCATCCTCTGCAGCCTCGGACAGCTGACCACTGGGGCTGCTGCTGCTGACAGTGGTGCTGGTGGAGGTGCTGGCAGTGGTGGGGGGAGGCTCCAGCCCATCCCCTGCAGCCTCGGACGGCTGCCCACTGGGCCTGCTCCTGCTGGCAGTGGTGCTGGTGGCGGAGCTGGCAGCGGTGAGGGGAGGCTCCAGCCCATCCCCTGCAGTCTCAGACTGCTGAACCACCAGGGTTGGTGGTGGGGGCTCTGAATGAGTCCCAGCAGCAGGCCTCCTGTCCTTCCAGCCTGCTGGTGCAGGCCCCTTGCCCTTCCTGTCAGCAGCTGGGGATTGCCCCTTGCCCTTCCCTGTAGCAGCTGGAGGTGCCTCCTTGCCCTTCCTAGTCGCAGCTGGTGGTGCCTCCTTGCCTTTCCTTGATGCACCTGGTGCAGGCACCCTGTCAGTGTTGCTGCCTGGTGCCCAGGATCCTCTCCCACCTGCGGTAGCTGTTAACACTACTGTGCCCCTGGACTGGGTGGCTGAGGTGCTTGCCTGGGTTTTCTTTACCCTGGCCTGACGTGAAGGACGAGGGGAGGAGGGCTAGGGAAGAGGTCAATGGTGGAGAGGAAAAGCTTCTTAGGGACATTGGGGCAGGAAGAGGATGAAGGTTTGGGAATGGAGGAAGAGGAAGTGGTTGTAGGAGGTGTCTGTCTGCTGTGTTTGGGTGCAGGTGCATGGGCTGGCTGCTGTTGTGAGGTGGATGGCTGTTGGGTGTCCAAGTGCTTGCGTTTGTGTACCTTGGGAGGAGGGGGCACAGACACAGTGGGAGAGGACACATGGGACGTGTGCATGGAAGTGGGGGTGGTGACTGCCAGAGGGGGGCGTGTAATGATAGGCATGATGGTGGTGGTGGATGAGGATGTAGTGCATGCAGGTGTGAGTGTAGATGCTACTGGGAGGGAGGTGGACGAGGAGGAGGAGGGGGACACAGTGGAGGTAGTGGATGTTGGTATGTCTGCATCTGGATGGTGTTTGTGTGAGTGCTTGTGTGATGATGTGTGATGCTTGTGTTTGCCTGAACCACTCCTGTGTGTTGTCCTGGGTGCATGCAGATCTGCCTGTGTGCTTGGGATAGGTTGAGGTTGAGGTGAATGGGATTGGGCAGAGGAGATTGGAGGGGGAGCCTAGAAACAGGGACAATGGCTGCCATGGGAGCCTGGATTGATCTCTGTTGGGCCGCCATCCCAGAGTGAATGCCCTCCAGAAATGCATGTTTTCTGCAAATGGGCTGCCAGCCCCTCGATGGCATTCACAATGGTTGACTGCCCAACAGAGATGGATCGCAGGAGGTCAATAGCCTCCTCACTCAGAGCAGCAGGACTAACTGGAGCAGGGCCTGAGGTGCCGGGGGCGAAGGAGATGCCCACCCTCCTGGGTAAGTGGGCATGGAAAACACGCCGAGGGGCTGCTGGGAGGGCAGTGCTGGTACGGGGTGGCGGCTGTACCTGTACTTGGGGTGGGCATAGAGGTGTCCACCACCACCAGGGAGCTTCCATCGGAAGAGGTATCACTGTCAGAACTGTCCCCTCCAGTCTCCACCATGGTGCTCCCCTCGCCCTCACCGTCCCACTGGTGCCCTCACCGTCGGTGGATTCGGCCTCCTTGGCCCTGTAGGATGCAGCTCTCCCCGTCACCGGTGCCTCTGCTCCTCCGCCAGATGATGCTAATGCACAGAAGGACAGGGCGACAAAACACAAAAGGGGGGGAGAGACAAAGGATACCCTTGGTCAATGGTGGCACAACACCACCGTTGGCGTACACAACACACTCACACACAGGGAACAGCCCTACGCACTAGGCAATGCACTACCAGTCACAATGGTAGTCACCAGCCCATGGACAGGGACACCTAACGCCTATTGCAGCATACCTGAGACCCACAGACCCCTGCCCAGTAGTGGAGGCCTACTAGCTTGTTTGAGGAGGTTGACATCAGACCCTGCCCAACATGGGCCCTACCTTGCACTGGCCAGCCTGGACTAGGGGCACCCAAAGGCCCACATCCCCCACCCGGATGCCACCCCACTACGCGCAAGTAGTATATTGGGGCAGTGTACTCACCCCCTTGTGGCTGCTGTGATGCCCCCAAGCACCCATCCAGCTCCGGATAGGCCACCGCTAGTATGCAGACCATCGGGGTCAGGGATCGACAGGCACCACTTCCTTGTTGGAAGGCCATCCCCAGCTGGGCCTCTGCCATCTTCTGTGCCCAGCATCTTAGGTCCTCCTACCGTTTGTGACAGTGGGTGCTCCGCCTGCCGTAGACCCCCAGGGTCCGCACGTCCTTGGCGATACACCCTTTTTTTGATGGGCGCTGACCTGCAGAGAAATACACATATGAAAAGGGATCAGTCAGACCGTCCTGCCTGTTACACTCATGGCCCACCATAGCCCTCACATCCTCTCACCCACAGACATTGCGCACTATACATGCAGCACGCTGCCCAGTGCCCTTACTCCAACCCCCCCACTACACGTGGCCCTCACACACACACACCACTCCATGCATTCATGCCCCATTCATCGTGTTCACAGTGTACTTGCCTGTTGGTCTGGAGGCCCATACAGCATTCGGTACTGGGATAGGACCCAATCCACCAGTCTCTCCAACTCCTCAGCAGTGAAGGCAGGGGCCTTTCCCCAGTGACACGAGCCATGGTCGGTTCCAGACACAGGTCACAGCAGCACTTGCAGTGTAGGTCCTCTCCTGTTGAAGGTCAGGTAGCAAGTGGGTGAACAGATAGAAAATGGCAGTCACGTCCGCGGCGTTGCGTACCGTCACTGCCGGCGTACATCACCATTGGCCACTGTAACCCATAGGGCCCAATGGGATCCAATGAGGATTTGCACGGTGTTTTCTACCTGCGCACAATGTCAGCGGAATTACCTCATTTCCACCTGTCCCTCCATACAGGACAGGCGGACGCCATTTTAGGGGCGGGCACAGGCCATGGCACCATTGCGTCACATTTGGCCACAGTGAAAGCTGATTTCTATGCTATGGGGCATATCTCCAACATTATTGGGGCTATTGATGGTAAACATATTGCATTTGTCCCCCACCCCCTGCCCCGGAGAAATGAACAGGTGTTCAGAAATCAAAAGAGCTTTCACTGCTTGAATGTGCAGATAGTGTGCCTGGCAATGCAAAGTATCCTGGGTCTGTGCATGATGCCTTTATCCTGAGGAATAGCAGCATATCATATGTGATGGCTCAACTCCAGAGGCACCGGGTGTGGCTAATAGGTGAGCCATTTTTCCCACCCAGAGGTTGTTGGTGTATGGGTATGTTGTGGGCCCTAAGGGTTAGTGTGTGTCTAACAGCTGTCCCTCGATATCAGGTGACTCTGGTTACCCCAACCTCTCATGGCTACTGACCCCTGTGAGGAATACCAGGACAAGGGCAGAGGAACATTACAATGAGGCACATGGGCGAACAAGAATAATAATAAAAAGGACAGTGGGCCACTTGAAGGCCAGGTTTCGTTGCCTCCATCTAACAGGTGGATCCTTGTACTACTCACCCAAGAAGGTGTGCCAGATCATCATGGCATACTGTATGCTGAACAACCTTGCCTTACGTCGCAAGGTGCCTTTTCTGCAGGAAGGTGAGGCTGGAGATGAGCATGTGGCAGCAGTGGGCCCTGTGGACAATGAAGATGAGGAGGCAGAGGATGAGGATGAGGAAGAGGACAACAGAAGTGCTATAATACGACAGTACTTCCAGTGACACATAGGTAAGACCCTGTAATTACACTTTACATTGACAGTTTTGTATTTGACATTGTCACTGGCAAGCTGATTTTCCCACTTCTATGGCCTCTTACTGTACCCTTTGTCATCTCTATTTGCAGATATTTGTGCCCCACTATCGCTCCTGGTGCGTTGACTGCAGCCAACTACAGGTCATTCCTATGTATACATTACTGTACAGTTATATTGCAGTATTTAAAGCTTGTTAAATGAATACATGGTTAAATGATTTGACAGACTACATACTTGTATTTATTCCAATGGTGTTTATTTAAGTGCTAATGATTAGAGGGGGATGTGCAATGGGCTGGGGTGATGATGGAGGAATGTCCAGGATGGAGTCCAGTCTATTTGTATCACAGGTGCATTGTCCAAGGGGGCATAGGAAGGAGAGCAATGGCAGTTCAAGGTGGACAGGGTGACAAGGGTGACATTCAGGAGAGTTTTATTTCCTGGTGGGGGTCTTGGCAATGTTCTCTGGCGTCTGCCTGGATCACAGGGACTGTTTACAGGGTGGTTCTCCTTCTCCAGGGAGTGGGGTGCTAGTGGCCTGTTGTTCCTGGGGCGGGGCCTCCTGTCCGCTACTGGCAACGGATGTGGAAGGCTGTTAATCGGTTTGGCTAGTGTCAGGGGCCTGCTGGTGTGCTACTGCCTCCCTCATGGTGCTGGCCATGTCTGCCAGCACCCCTGCAATGGTGACCAGGGTGGTGTGGATGTTCTTCAAGTCCTCCCTGTTTCCCAGGTACTGTCCCTCCTGCAGGCGCTGGGTCTCCTGCAACTTGGACAGTATCTGGCCCATGGTCTCCTGGGAATGGTGGAATGCTCCCAGGATGTTGGTGAGTGTCTCCTGGAGAGTCGGTTCCCTGGGCCTGTCCTCCCCCTGTCTCACAGCAGTCCTCCTAGCTTTCCTGTTGTCCTGTGCTTCTGTCTGCTGAACCGTGTGCCCACTGCCACTGACCCCAGGTCCCTGATCGTCCTGTGTTTGTGGGGTGGCCTGGGGTCCCTGTAGTGGTGGACACACTGCTGACTGACGTGTCCTGGTGACAGAGGTATGGGCCCGCTGGGAGCGTACTGTGCTGGTGTTTCCTGAGGGGGAGGCTCTGTGGTGGTATGGGACTGTCCGGAGATCCCCGATGGGCCACGTTGGTCATCCAGATCCAGGCGTCCAGAGCTGCGGTCCTCACTGTGGGCCTCTTCTGGAGGGGGACTGGAAGTTGCTGGCACCTCCTCTCCGGTGACGTTGGGTGGGGGACCTGTGGGGATGTAAATGCAGTGTTATTGTTTCTGTGTGTGTCATCTTGTGCATGTGTGTGTTGCCCTGTATGGTTGTTTTTGCGCTGGCAGCTTTGCCTTGTGTGAGTAGTGATTTTGTGGGCTAGGTGATTCTCTCTAATGTGCAAGCTTTAGTGATGGGTGTCCATGCAGGTCTGTGAGGGGTGTCCATGCATTGGTGTTGCATGCAGGGCTTGGTATTGGGATGAGTGGGTTGTGATGGTGGGGTATGTGGGAGATAGTGGAGTGATGAGAGTAAGGGTAAGGGTGGGGGTTTGTGATCGCATGCAGGTAGGAGGGGTGATAGTAATAAAGAGTTGACTTAGCAGAGTCCAGTCATCCTCCTACTCCTGCCAGGCCCTCAGGATGCATGATTGCCAAGACTTGCTCCTCCCATGTTGTTAGTTGTGGGGGAGGAGGTGGGGGTCCACCACCAGTCCTCTGTACAGCTATTTGGTGTCTTGCTGCTGTGGAACGTACCTTCCCCCGTAGGTCGTTCCACCTCTTCCGGATGTCATTCCTTGTTCTGGGGTGCTGTCCCACAGCGTTGACCCTGTACACGATTCTCTGCCATAGCTCCATCTTCCTAGCAATGGACGTCTGCTGCACCTGTGATCTGAATAGCTGTGGCTCTACCTGGATGAATTCCTCCACCATGACCCTTAGCTCCTCCTAAGGGAACCTGGGGTGTTGATGAAGTGCCATGGGTGTATTGTGAATGGTGCAGTGTTGGGGTGTGTGATGTAGGGTGCGTGGATGGTGTGTAGGTGATGGGGGGGGGGTGTCTGTGGTCTTGCAATCTCTCTTGTGGCACTTGTTTGTAATGGTAAAGGAATGTGGGTAATGTGGGTGAGTGTGTGTTTTATAGTGGTGTGGGTGTGTGGGTGTGGTGTGTGTATGTGTGTCAGGTGTGTGTAGTTTGAATTGTCCAATGTGGTGTAGTTTTGTTAGGTTGTATTTTGAGGGCAGCGGTATGTACCGCCAATGGTTGAGCACCATTGAATGTCCTCCGCTGTGATTCGTGGGTCATAATGCTGTGGGTGTAGTTCTGTTGGCGCAACGGTGTGGGTTTTGCTCCTGCCAGTTTATCACTGACCTTTGGGCTGGCGGACTTGTGTGTGTGACTGTATAGTGACGGATCGCTATGTGAGGGTCATAATATGGGTGGAGGTAATCCGCTGCGGCGGCAGTATGTAGGCGGCAGTCAGCATGACGGTAAGTGGGATTTACCGCCAATGTCATAATGAGGGCCTCTGTTTGAAAAGAGATTGGGGGGGGGGGTTGCTTGCCCAGAGGTCATCAGCTTCTAATCACCGTTTACATTGAACCAAAAAGTGAAAAAGAGATCCCTTTGTTTTCGATGCACTATTTTACAGCCACAGAACTGCCTCCAAGCTACCTTCCTTGGCTCCACGCAGCTTATGACAAAGCTACAAGAAGGCACCTGCGCCAACTGCCTGCAGATTCAAAAGCCCAAATTCCAACCCCAACTGCGCAGGAGAAGCAAGATGCGGTACGTGGAAAACTCTCTTGTAGATCTTGTTAACCAGCCTATTTAATAGACAAGAGCCTTTACCCAGCAAAATGTCCTGACCATAAGACAATGAGTGGATAATCTTTGCTCACATAACTTCCATTAGGGGGAGAAGATTCGGTCCCTTAGAACGTTAAGCCACCTGCAATGCCACAGCTTTGAGTTCAATCTCCTTTCTGTGCTTAACAAACCCACCCCTAGAGTCAAAATGCACCCCATAATATTTATAAGACTGGTCTGAAACGAGTTTACTGCCCTCGTATTACCAACTAATTCCCAAATGCTTTTTTCTACCGAAGGAGACCACTTTGGTTTTGAGCAGGTTGGCTTCTAATTGATTCCGAGGCATATAAGATGCAATTTGGTTTAGCAGTCGTTGAAGGCCAATCTTGGTATAACTGAACAATGCGATATCATCAGCATAGAGCAAGTGGCTAAGACTAAGACCACCAGTCTTGGGGGGATGAGAATTAACAGCGTCATGAGCCGATGACAAATCTGCAATAAACAGATTAAAAAGCAGGGGCGCAAGCACATAGCCCTGTTTTACACCACAACCGTAAAAAAATTCCTAGAAAGAGAACAACCATCACCAAATTTAATACAGACCCTTGTATCTGTATGTAGTTCCATAATGGCACTCAAAAGCACTGATGGAATACCCCTGTTTTGTAATATAGCCCACAGGGCACTCCTAGGAATCGGATCAAATCCTGTCTTAAAATCAACAAAACAGCAATGCAACGTAGAGCCTGATAGAATCGCCCTATTGATCAAAATAGTAAGGGCTAATAGGTTTGTCGATGTGCCAGAAGAGTCAGAGAACCCAGTTTGAAAAATAGGGATTGATACCTCCCATTCAGCCCAGGCACAAAGATCTTGCAACAGAAAACTGGCGAAAACGTGGCCTCATTGTGAAGCAGGATATTATCCTAAAATGAGCTGGATCCGACCTTGAACCTCTTTTGTATAGCAGGAGAAGTATGGCACCACACCAGGACTCATGAATTCTTGAAGTAAAAAAACAATACTCGAGCAGATGCATAAGATGAACTGTCCAAAAGGATGAGTCCTGGTTGAACAGCATCTGTGGAAGGCCATTGGGACCAGGGGCTTCATCTCACTTTGCGCCATGAAGGAGATGAGGTTATAAAGGAGTCTTGTGTCTAAGAGGGGGAAATGTGAACACTGCGGACTGGGAACAAGGCTTGACCAGCTTCAGCTGTGGTGCAATAAGCCCCCTCACTCAACCATCATGCTCACTTGCAGAGAAATGTCTAATCAAGTAGGACGTTCAAACCGCTTAAGAGATATTGACAGTGCCAAGACCCCTTTGAGTATTTATTAAATTATTAATGAGGGACCAACATTTTTTAGAATTTGGATCCTTACTCGCACTTAAGAGTTTAGCCCAAAACCGATTAAAATGGCTCTGATTGTCATCACAGATAGCCTTCCTATAGACTTTCCTCAGTTCCTTATATCTAATTAGTAGACACTCAGGGCTCTTCCTAATTGCCCTTGCTAATCTGTTATGCGCTTTCTTTAATCTCTGAGTTTCCCTAGAAATGGCAAAGCGCCAAAATGAAGTGCAGTTATGAGCGGGTTGATGAAACATTGATCATAAGGAGTAAGAAAATGTGTCCCATAACTTAATTGGGACGTACAACCAGATCCTTCAGAGTCAAGGAAATTAACACATTCAGCCATTACTGTACCACAGATTGAAGGGTTACATTTTATATGCTTTAGTGACTCAGAACAAACACCGCCACCCACAACCCTCATGACATCATGGAAATGAAAACTAGATTTTATAGTTACAATTTGGAGATGATGATAACTCTCGCTCCGGGAGGAAATTAAAAACTTCTTGATGAGGGGAAACAGTTTGATGTTACAAATGGTATAAGCCAAATAAGAATAGGATCATCCGTCCTATCTTGTCCAACAAGGAGAAGCATTGACGTACGAACGGCCATTCAAAACTTTGAAGCCCATACTATTTAAATGCATTACTGCGTCCTCTCCCAACGGACAGTGCGGGCAACCCTGTGGCCTCAACTGGTCAGGAACTAACTGGCAGTTACAAAGATCAGGGCCTTCAAGAGCCTCAACAGTGTCCTGAAACAGATTTGTATTAAAATCCCCAGTTATAAGGTAATCAGCACACAGATATTCCCCGGCTACATCAACCAAAATCTGCATTAGTCGGGAAAGCCTCCCCCTTTTTTCCTTTGTTCCAGGATCAATATAGACATTAATCACTATGAGAGTTTGCCGTGAGCTCCTGTTCCTAATCACAATCCCCCGAATCCAACTGTCTTCCCGAGCCAGTGGCGAAATACACCCTTTTAGTTTAAAAGTGACATAAATTGCCAACCCTCCGTTAGCACGGCCATTCTTACTCTTTCTATGGGTGGGTTTCCACATTTCTAAATACCCCGACAACGGGTAACTGTTCTCAGCCCATGTTTCCTGAAGGTTCATTACATCCTAACTGTTTAAAATAATATATTAAATCAGCTGAATCAAACTTATGCACAACCCCACTGATCTTCCATGCACATAAGCACAAACATTCAAACGTTAGCACTAAGGCCCCCATCTGCTCGGGTCATTGAGGACGCCCATACAAAAGAGCAGTGGGCAACCAATCGTAATTGATCGCCCGCTGGGGGCCGGCACCTGTGCTACTAGTGCCATTGAGATTAGAGGTACTGCCCAGAGCACCTTTCAGAATTGAAAACAGCTTTGATGCTATAGGAACCATTGAACTTTGGGATTCAGATAACAGCACAGAGTAGCCCGACTCCTTATAAGGAATAATTATAATACCCCAAGAGTGGAATATATCTTTGTTAGTAAGAATGGACGGAGCCATAGGGGCGGAGATTAATGAAACCATGGTAGATTCCCCAGCTTGAGACCCCCTTGAGTCAGGAAATTCAATAGAGGCAATGTCAGTAAAGCCAATATTACTCAGTTCCGAGATGGCCTTGAAGAGTCGTAAGATGTTCCCTCTGTTCAAAATATTGTGGGGGCCCCTTGAGCGATATTCTGGTTTAAACACAAGTTTGGTAGTTGCACACTCAATGAGGCCTTTGGGGGGGCACAAAAGGGGCCTGTGATGTAACTGTTCCACTGTATTGAAAGGGCCCAGGGACACCCCCTGACCCTGAGTCTGGGGTGTCAACAGAAGACATAATAAAGTAAGAACCAAATTTAAATCCCATTGAGGCATGAGAAACGGAGTGGGAGAAAGCTTGTTAGTCAGGCCTCTCAAAAACCTAACAACTATAGGAGACTTAAATAAGGAAGGCTGAACAGGAAGACACAGAAAGGCTGACAACGCCGATAAATAACCCTTCACAGTCGCAACTGCACAACCCTTCTGAGCCAAGGAAAGGGCAAAAAGCAAAACATCAGACAAATGGGCCTTTGAGGGATTGGTTTGCCTCTCTCTACACCAAGTAACAAATTTTTCCCATTTGTTGGCATAGACAGTTTTGGTGGAGTGTCGCCTGGCCGATAAGATAACATCCACCACTTCTGGAGGGAGAGAAAAAGAACTCAGATTGCCCTGTTCAATCTCCAGGTATGTAGGTGCAGGCTCTGGAGGTGGGGGTGTAAAACCTGCCCCTGCAAGAGGAGGTCTGCCCTATGAGGGAGATGGAGCGGAGGGCACAGTGAGAGTTGGAGAAGGTCTGAGTACCATACCCTTCGTGGCCAATCCGGAGCTATCAAAAAGACTTGGGCCCGATCTTGATGAATCTTCCTCAGAACCCAAGGAATCAAGGGTATTGGGGGGAGGGGAGCGTAAAGTAACTGGTCGCACCAAGACATCTGAAACGCGTCCTCCAATGCTCCTTGCACCGGATACTGGAGGCTGCAGAACGATGAGCAGTGCGCGTTCTCCCGAATGGCAAACAGGTCAATCTGTGGAAAACCCCACATACGGAAGATGTGAAGAACCAGGTCTGGATGGAGACGCCACTGTGATCAGCTGAGAAATGCTGACTGAGATTGTTCGCACGTACATTGAGAACCCCGGCCAGATGGTTTGTTACTATGCAAATCCAATGGTCCTGTGCCCAGGACCAGATCCACAGAGCCTCTCTGCAGAGAAGGTATGACCCTACTCCTCCCTGCTTGTTGATGCACCACATTGCGGTAGTGTTGTTTGTCAAGACTTGAACTGACTGACCGCAAAGGGACGGGAGGAAGGCCTTGAGAGCCAGCCGTATCGCCTGTAATTCTAACAGATTGATGTGAAACATCTGTTCTACTTGAGACCAACAACCTTTGATCTCCAGGTCCCCTAGAGGAGCTCCCCACCCTAGAGTGGAAGCATCTGTTATGACCGTGGCCACCGGAGGTGGGAGACAAAACGGCCTTCCTTGGGAAAGATTGCTGTCAAAGCCCACCATCGTAGATCCTTTGCAGCGTCTCTGGAGATCGTTATCGACTCTTCAAGATCCTCTTTGTGTTGAAACCACTGCTTGAGGAGGCACCATTGGAGAGCCCTCATGTGCCAACGTGCATGACCAACAGAATGCAAGAAGCTAACAGACCGAGTAGATGTAGGAACTTGAGAACCGTAACAACCGCTCCATTTTGAAACATTGGAATCAACGCCTGAATGTCCTTAATCCGTTGAGGCGGAGGATAGGCCCGATTCAAAGTCGTATCCAGTACTGCCCCTATGAACAGGAGGAGATGAGAGGGCTCCAGGTGAGACTTAGGCACGTTTACCATAATGCCCGGGTTGAAAAACAACTGTGTTGTCATTTGCAAGTGATGCAGCACATGTTCTGGGAATTTGGCTTTAATTAGTCAATCGTCCAGGTAAGGGAATACAGCTATTCCCTTCCTTCTAAGGTCCGCTGCAACCACCGTCATCACCTTCGGGAAGACCTGAGGTGCGGAAGAAAGACCAAAAGGAAGGACCACAAACTGGTAGCGTTGTGACCCTACCACTAACTGTAGATACTTCCTGTGTGACTTCAGAATGGGGATATGAAAATAAGCGTCCTGCAAGTCGACAGACACCATCCAGTCATCCTTGTTCAACGCCAGAAGTACCTGTGCTAAAGTCCGCATTTTGAATTTCTCCTGTTTGAGGAACCAATTCAAAATCCTCAGGTCCAGGATAGGCCTCAATCGACCATCCTTCTTGCGAATCAGGAAATATCTCGAATAACATCCCTGACCCCTTTCCTGCTCTGGAACCAACTCCACAGCACCCTTTAACAAAAGGGCTTGCACCTCTTCCTGAAGCAACAGGAGGTGATCTTCCGAAAAAAAGGAATGACGGGGAGGGATCATTGGGGAGAAATTCCCAAAAAGGAAGGGCATAACCTTCCCCACCAATATTTAGTACCCAAGAGTCTGATGTGACTAGCTCCTACTCGTGGAGAAAATGTAATATCCTGCCCCCTACGGGAGAAGCATGATCCAAGATGGATAGAAAACTAGGGCTGCTTTCCTTGTTGGGTTCCCCCAGAGAAAGAGGATGAGGCAGGATGTTGCTGGGCGGCCCCGAATGTTCTAATCCTCTCCCGCCCTCTAAAAGACCTATAGAGAGGGTTGGCAGGCTGTTGAATATTGGACTGTGACCTTACACGAAAAGAGGATCCATGACCAAATCCCAATGACCTCCGAAAGGATTGAAAGGGTGTGAATGCTGAAGCCTGTAGCCCCAAGGATTTTGCAGTAGCCCTCCCATCTTTAAAATGTTCCGAAGCAGAGTCGGCCTTGGACTCAAACAACTTTTCGCCATCAAACGGAAGGTCCAACAAAGTTGTTTGAACGTCCGTGGAAAAGCCAGAAGACCTAAGCCACGCATGCCTCCTGGTCGCCACCGAAGTGCCCACTGCCCTGGCCACTGAATCCGCTGTATCCAGACATGGCTGGAACATCTGTTTGGGGCCGCTTGAGTGTCCAAAAGGAGCTCATCAAACTCCCCCTGCACATCCTGAGGCAAGCTCGGCACCACAGCTCTTGTTGTGTCCATCAGGGATTGAACAAACCTCCCAGCACACAGGTAGCACTAGCCGATTTCAGGGCCATACTACATGAGGAGAAACTATTCTTAGCTGCTTGCTCCATTCTCTTAGACTCCCCGTCCGATGGAGTAGCAGGAAAAGAGCCAGGTGCAGATCGGGCAGGACAAGAAGCTTGAACCATCAAGCTCTCAGGAGTCGGATGTTAAGATAAAAATTGAGGATCCCCAGGAGCAACCCTGTACCTCCTAGCCACAGCCTGGAAACCGCTGGAGTCCTGACAGGTTTCCTCCAAATTTCTAAAATGGGCTCTAGAAGGGCATCATTAAAAGGGAGTAGGGGCTCCTCAGAAGAAGAGGAAGGATGCAACACCTCCGTCGAGATGTTTGTCTTCACTTACGATGCTGGTAACGGAAGTTCCAAGAATTCAGCAGCCTTCCTTATAACGGTGTGACAGGATGCTGCCTCCTCTGTAAATTCACCCAGGGATTAAAGATCCCAGTCAGGGAAGGTATCCAGTCCACTTGCAGAGTTCAGACCCTGAAATTCCCCCAGGAATCTCTCTTTCTTCCAACAGCTGTTGCTGATATTCCTGCTCCTCCAAGAGCCTCAAGGCTCTCCTCCTTGATCTCATTCTGGCCTCCAATCTCAGCGTCGACAGAGACTTAGCTGATGTCGACGACACCGGTTTCGAGGCAGATGGGGATGGTGGAGATACACTGCGTCCTGACCGGGATCCATTCGGCACCGGCATCAACTCCATCGGCGCCGTTGGTAACATCATGTGAGGTGACAACATCATCGGCGTCGAACCAGTGCTCTCAGCCGGCTAGAAGGGTACAAACGGAGCCTGTTTTTACGGCGCTAGCAAACCCAAAGAGAATGCTAATGGACCCATGGGACCAGCCGGTGCACCAGCAGGGGCCATAGCCTTGTTGAAAATGCTAAACACAGCATTAAGGAAAGCGCAGGATCCGCTACCGGAATCAGGAAGGCAGGATCCCTCTGCTCATCTTGAGGCACACCGGCTTCTGAGCCAACACAGGTGAAAAGTGAGTCGGAGGACTCGCCGGGGACTCGACGACCTCAATCAGTGACAGCGCCAGAGAAGCCTGTGGACGCTGAGGCTGGGGAGTGATCACTGGACTGACCTCCCACGCCGTACGGCGTTGTCTCGGAGGGGACCGAGACCGATCTCTAGAAGAACAGCGTCAAGAATCGTGTCGGCACCGCTTCTTATGAGATCTCGAGGACTTGTGAGAAGAGTCCCTCGCTTTAGATCTTTGATGACCCTTGTGTCCCCTCTTAGCTTCTGCTAAGAAGAGCTTAGCCTCTTTATCTCTTTTAAGGCCTTTGGGTTCATCCTGTGGCAGGACATGAACCCCTCCAAGTCATGGTTCAAACGTAGGCACCACAAGCAGCCTTCATGAGGATCTGTGACTGTCATTCAACCCCTACACTCATGACAAGGCTTAAAACCTGATTTCTTTGGCAGAGGCAATGTACCTAGTACAACAAGACACCTTCGAAACAGTATCTGTTCGAGAGCCAGGAAAAAACGTTAGCGTCGAAGATGTGGAAAAAAGGGAACTGACGTCAGCACACCGGCGAGGATGTCAGACACAGTCGCCCTTGGAGCCGTGCAACTGGGACATCCTCGTCGACATAAAGAGCTGGGAAGAAAGTTTCTGTCGAATGCTGGTGCATTGGGAGAATTCTTAAGGTGAGGAATCCACAGGTAGTTGTAGCCATCAGAATAATGTGAGACAACTGGCTCCATAGGATTGACTCCAGGCAGATGGGAGTTCTTATGAACACAGTTGGCCAAAGTATCTTGCTCTGAGACTCCAGTAACAGCAGGCAGTGGAAAGTTGGTGATTGTTACACTCTTTGCTGGAAAAAAATAGTCTTCCAATATTTTTAGTTTAGTTGGTTTGTGAGCTGAATCAGGATGAGTCCTCGGATTCGGCAAGGATGCCAGAGGCACAGGTGCTGCAGAAGAACGAGTTACTTACCTTCGGTAACGACTTTTCTGGTGGATACATTAGCTACCTGTGGATTCCTCACCTAATGAATACTCCCATGGCGCCAGCATTCGACGGAAATCTTCTTCCTAGTCTCTGCACGTCGACGAGGACGTCACTCTAGCCCACGCGACGCCGTCTGACGTCATACAGGCAATAAGAGGTCCTCGACGACGTGCCGACGTCAGTACCAACATTTTTTACGTGCATGAGAACAACCACCCAATGCAATGAAAGAGCAAGGCAACATCCTATAACCTTGTAAAATACACAATATTGCAATGAATAGCTGTAAATTTAATATAACGAACAAATATATGCAAATCATGTATGTACACAAAGATATATACATATATATACAGATAATATACACACGTATCCATATATACAACGTCTATTGCAACCTTGAAGACCAAGAGGAGCGCACTCAAGGATTACTTGGTAAGACCAGAAAGGCAACGGGGAGGCGGGTGGGACCGTGAGGAATCCACAGGTAGCTAATGTATCCACCAGAAAAGTCGTTACCGAAGGTAAGTAACTCGTTCTTCTGATGGATACAACTACCTGTGGATTCCTCACCTAATGAATAGAGTCCCAAAGCAGTACCACGCCCGGTGGCGGGTGCCTAAATGGTCAAACCAAGAAATCCTGCAGCACTGACCGTGCAAAATGGCCGTCCCTTCTGACCTCAGAGTCCAAACAGTAATGTTTCGCAAAAGTGTGAAGGGACGACCAAGTTGCGGCCTTGCAGATGTCAACCACAGGAACACCCCTGGCCAAGGCCGAAGTGGCCAACTTAGCTCTGGTGGAATGAGCTCTAATGCCCTCAGGAGGGTCCTTCTTTGCCAAAGAGTAACAGATTTTAATGCAAAGAACCACCCACCTGGAGAGTGTTCTCTTGTGGACTGCCTTTCCTCTCCTTTTGCCCACGTACCCGATGAACAGCTGATCCTCCAGCCTGAAATCCTTTGTTCTATCAATAAAGAAGCTCAACGCCCTCTTTGGGTCCAGACGGTGCAGTCTTTCTTCCTCTTTAGAAGGATGAGGCGGAGGATAGAACGTGGACAAAGTAATTGTCTGAGCCAAATGGAAGGGTGAAACAACCTTCGGGAGGAAAGCAGCCTTGGTCCTCAACACCACCTTATCCCCATAAAAAGTTGTATAAGGGGGCTTTACCGATAAGGCCTGCAACTCACTCACTCTCCTTGCAGATGTTATCGCTACCAGGAAAACTGTTTTTATAACCAAATACCTTAAGGGGCAAGAATGCATAGGCTCAAAAGGGGACCCATAAGGAAAGTCAGGACCAAGGACAAATCCCATTGCGGCATAACGAATGGTTTTGGAGGATATTTATTTAGAAGACCTTTCAAGAATCTGATAACAATAGGGGATTTAAATAACGATGGTTGGTCTGGAAGACAAATGAAGGCTGACAAGGCCGACAAATAACCCTTAATGGTAGCCACTGCACAACCTTTCTGCGCTAGAGAGAGAGCAAAAGACAAAACGTCCGATAGATGAGCATGTAAGGGATCAATCTGCCTCTCTCCACACCACGCAACAAATTTAGACCACCTATTAGCGTAGATAGATTAGTGGAGTGTCGCCTGGCCGCTAATATAACATCCACTACATCAGGCGGGAGAGAGAAGGAACTCAGGTTGCCCCGTTCAATCTCCATGCATGTAGGTGCAGACTCTGGAGGTTGGGGTGTAAAACCTGCCCCTGCGACTGCGAGAGGAGGTCTGCCCTGAAAGGGAGACGGAGCGGAGGGCACATTGAGAGTTGGAGAAGGTCGGAGTACCACACCCTCCTTGGCCAATCCGGAGCTATTAAGATGACTAGCGCCCGGTCTTGGCGAATCTTCCTCAATACTCGAGGAATCAAGGGTATGGGAGGAAACGCGTAAAGCAACTGGCCGCACCAGGTTATTTGAAACGCGTCCCCTAACGCTCCCTGCATCGGATACTGGAGGCTGCAGAATAACGGACAATGCGCGTTCTCCCGAGTGGCAAACAGATCTATCCGAGGAAACCCCCACATCTGGAAGATTAAACGGACTTGATCTGGATGGAGACGCCACTCGTGGTCGGCCGAGAATTGGCGACTGAGACTGTCCGCACGTACATTGAAGACCCCGGCCAGATGATTTGCTACCAAGCAAATCTGATGGTCCTTTGCCCAAGACCATAGTCGAAGAGCTTCTCTGCAGAGAAGGTACGACCCTACTCCTCCCTGTTTGTTTATGTACCACATCGTGGTAGTATTGTCCGTCAGGACCTGTACCGACTGACCACGAAGGGAAGGGAGGAAGGCCTTGAGAGCCAGACGTACAGCCCGTAACTCTAACAGATTGATATGAAACATCTGCTCCTCTGGAGACCAAAGGCCTTTGATCTCCAGATCCCCCAGATGAGCTCCCCACCCTAGAGTGGAAGCATCCGTTATGACCGTGGCCACTGGTGGCGACTGCGCGAACGGCTTTCCTTGTGAAAGATTGTTGCTCGTAATCCACCACTTCAAGTCCACAGCAGCATCTCTGGAGATCTTGACAGCACCTTCTAGATCTCCTTTGTGTTGAGACCACTGCCTTCGGAGGCACCACTGAAGAGCCCTCATGTGCCAGCGAGCATGCGTGACCAACAGAATGCAGGAGGCAAACAGACCGAGCAGACGAAGGACCTTGAGGACTGGAACTACCGCTCCATTTCGAAACATTGGAACCAATTCCTGAATATCTTGAATCCGCTGAGGCGGAGGAAAGGCTCGACTCAATGTTGTATCCAGTACTGCCCCTATGAACAGGAGGCGCTGAGAGGGCTCCAGGTGAGATTTGGGCTCGTTCACCGAAAAACCCAGGTCGAACAACAACTGAGTCGTTGACTGCAGATGATGCGACACAAGCTCCGGCGACTTGGCTTTGATCAACCAGTCGTCCAAGTAAGGGAATACTGCTATCCCCTTCCTTCTGAGCTCTGCCGCAACCACCGACATCACCTTCGTGAAGACTGGAGGTGCTGAAGTAAGACCAAACGGAAGGACCGCAAACTGATAGTGCTGCGATCCCACCATAAACCGGAGATACTTCCTGTGTGACTTGAGTATCGGGATATGAAAGTAAGCATCCTGCAAGTCGACAGACACCATCCAATCTTCCTTGTTCAACGCCCAAAGCACCTGAGCTAGGGTCAGCATCTTGAACTTTTCCTGTTTGAGGAACCAATTCAAGATCCTCAGGTCCAGGATTGGTCTCAACCGACCATCCTTCTTGGGAATCAGGAAATACCTTGAGTAACAACCTCGACTCCTTTCCTGCTCTGGGACCAACTCTACCGCGCCCTTTGAAAGGAGGACTTGTACCTCCTGTTCTAGCAACAGGAGGTGTTCTTCTGAACAATAAGATGGGCGGGGCGGGATGAGGGGCGGGAACTCCCGAAAGGGAAGGGTGTAGCCTTTTCCCACAATACTGAGAACCCAAGTGTCCGTTGTAATAGTCTTCCACTTGCGGAGAAAATGCTGTAATCTTCCCCCTACAGGAGAGGAGTGAGTGGGAAATGGTGGAAGCCTAAGGCTGCTTTCCCTGCTGCACCCCTCCAGAGGACGAGGAAGAGGCAGAGTGCTGCTGAGAGGCTCCTCTGGTACGGGCCCTCCCTCTCCCTCTAAAAGATCTATAGGGATGGGAAGAGGCAGGTTGCTGGAATCTCCCCCGAAAGGAAGAGGAGGAAGAGCCACGCCCAAATCCCCGAAACCTCCTGAAAATCCTGGAAGAGGCAGAGGAAGAAGGAGCTTGGAGTCCTAGCGATTTGGCTGTAGCCCTGCTCTCCTTAAAACGTTCCAAGGCCGAATCTGCCTTTGCGCCAAACAGCTTGTCCCCATCAAAAGGGAGATCCAATAGGGTTGACTGCACATCTGCAGAAAACCCCGAATTACGGAGCCAGGCCTGTCTCCTTGCCACCACAGTCGTGCCCATTGCTCTGGCCACCGAGTCGGTCGTATCCAGCCCAGCCTGAAGAATCTGGGTCGCAGCAGCCTGGGCATCTGAAACAACATCCAAAAGACCCTGGGGAAGCTCCGTAAATGATGAGGAAATGTCCTCCATAAGAGCATGAACATATCTCCCCAGGATACAAGTTGCGTTGGTGGCCTTCAATGCCAGACTGCAGGACAAAAAGATTTTCTTGGACTGCGCATCCAGTTTCTTCGAGTCTCTGTCCCCAGGCACCGTCGGGAAAGAACCAGGCGCTGATTTGGATGAACAGGAGGCCTGCACCACCAAGCTCTCCGGTGTAGGGTGCCTAGAAAGAAAGCCAGGGTCAGTTGGTGCAGCTCGATACCTCCTGGCTACGGCTCTATGAACCGCTGGGGAAGATACTGGTCTCTTCCACACCTCTAGCACCGGATCCAGCAAAGCGTCATTAAAGGGCAATAGAGGCTCTGCCGCAGCTGAGGCCGGATGAAGCACCTCTGTCAGAAGGTTCTGTTTTGTCTCTGCCACCGGCAAAGGCAGGTCCAGAAAACTAGCTGCCTTCCGTACCACTGCGTGAAAGGAAGCAGCCTCCTCCGTGTATTCCCCTGGAGACGAAAGATCCCACTCAGGGGAAGTGTCCAGCCCACTGGCTGTATCTAGACCATGCAGTCCATCAACCGAGTCCTCTAGTTCTCCTTCTTCCAGGACTCGTTGGTACTCCTGCTCCTCTAATAAACGGAGAGCACGTCTCCTCGAATGAAGCCTCTGCTCGATACGCGGAGTCGACAATGCCTCCGCCGAAGCCGAAGATCGGCGCCGATCTTCAGAAGCCACCGACGCCGCGTCCGGCGCCACAGGTAACTTCGGCGCCGATGAAAGAGCACTCGGAGCGGATGGACCCACCGGAGTCACAGGACGAAATCCCGACGTCGACGGGATGGAAATCTCCGGGGCCAATCCCTCCGAAGCCACCGGAGCGGCCACCGGCGCCGACACCGGCGCCGAGCCCACGTTCCCAAAAGGGAGAAAGGGCATAAAGGGTGCCGGCCGTAGAGGCGCAGGATCACCCAATGAAAAGGCCAAAGGGCCAGCCGGAGCACCCCCTGGAGCCATCTGTTGGAAGATGGTATACATCGCATTTAGGAATGCGGTACTATCGGCTCCAGGGGTGGGAAAACTGGGGTGCCTGTATCGAAGGCGACCCCGACGCCGGCCTCGACGTCTGCGACGCCGGGGACAACACCAGAGGCTGCACCACTTCAATCACCGATGCCTGTCCAGGTGAAGTCGGTGACGCCGGAGAGGGCAACGGCGTCGATGGATGCAGCGTGACCGTGGGACTGACCTCCCAAGTCCTCCGGCGCCGATCCGAAGACCTGGAACGAGTCTCCTTGCTCGAATGGCGCCGTGATTCTCTACGGCGCCGGGAGTCTCGATGACGCCAATGCCTTGGCGAAGAAGACTTCTTATGATGTTTTTCTTTCTTCGACTTCGCCATAAACAACTTCGCCTCACGTTCCTTGAGGGCCTTTGGATTCATGTGCTGACATGAATCGCAAGTCGAGACGTCGTGGTCGGAGCTTAAACACCAAAGACAGTCGGAGTGAGGATCCGTAACTGACATCTTGCCCCCACACTCACGACAAGGCTTAAAACCCGACTTTCTCTGCGACATTATTACTGCAGCGAAGGACTACGCAGCAAAAAATACACTGTAACCACGAAAGTAACAGTTGCTCCCTCGAAGATAACCGTTTCGAATGCACGGAAAAAAGGGAACTGACGTCGGCACATCGTCGAGGACCTCTTATTGCCTGTATGACGTCAGACGGCGTCGCGTGGGCTAGAGTGACGTCCTCGTCGACGTGCAGAGACTAGGAAGAAGATTTCCGTCGAATGCTGGCGCCATGGGAGTATTCATTAGGTGAGGAATCCACAGGTAGTTGTATCCATCAGAAAGTCTCTTACTTTCAGATAAAACAGAACTTAAAACAGAACTCAAAAAGGTAGGCAGAGATGATAAACTTTCAGTAATTGGGGAACAGCAACAGGTAGCTTGAACTAAATTGGAGCTTGTTTGGGCTCTAGTAATTAGCTGATGTGAATTATCTATTTTGTGGTCAATCCCAGCTACATATATGGCCAATGTGTGCAACAAATCAACTTGAACATCCAGCTTATCAGAGTGATAGTTCAAGGCCAGCACAGTAGATTGAAGAGTTTGCAAAAGCTGTGGCCAAGCAGAGTCCCTTACAGCAGTCGTGGAGATAAGCACAGAATTAGATTCCACCTCGGCACCACCCGTAATTTCAGATTGAAGACAGGAAAGGTCTAGAAGCAACTGATCTTTAAGCTCGCTCTTGTTGAACTCAATTTAAGAGCAGGTGTCACCGGCCCTACTAGATGACCTCATGGGTAGCATAGGACGAATGCTACCAGTTGGACTGCGGGTCCATTGTGGTGCCAGGGGCATAGTTAAAGGGGGCGATACTGCTATCCTGCAGACGGTCTTGCCTGATCACGACCTGCCCATCCTGCCAATAAGAAGCTGCTCTCTGCCATCAAAGAAGTGGTCACTTGAGATAATAATTGGAGAGAGCTCTTGCTTTGGTGGGATCGCAGCCAGATTGCCCTCCTGTGATGCTGATGGGCTCACTTCTTCTTGAGAGGCTGAGTAAAAGCAAAGACCCCTGCATCACAGGGGATTGATGAGCACTGAGGGTTCACAAAGATAACTGGGAAGCAGGACGATGAATAAACGCAGCTGTTGTCGATGATCCAAAGACTATAGGTGAGGCCTCCGTAACTACAGATGTCAGGGTTTCACCCAGACCTGACGCTGGCTGGGTATCCCCACCATTTGCCTTAGATTCCAACTTAGGTTTCTTCTTAAAATAGGCCAAAAGAGAGGACTCTCAAGACTTCAAAGAACTTAAATGAGGCGGCTTGGCAGCAGGATGGTGGGAGTTGGAAAATACGGGATTAAACTGTTCAGCGACTGTTGAAAGAGGGGCTTCCATGATTGAATTAGGGGAAAGAGGGTGAGCCTGCTCATCGGGAGCCAGTGACAAATGCAATGTGACGTTGCACTTGACATCACCGCAGCAACATTTCTTGCGTTTTTGAGAATTGGAATGCTCCTTTCTTACTTTGCCAGACCTCGTAACACAAACAGTTCCCATTCTCCTTCCTTCAATTTGAGTAACTTTAGGGTGGATATAAAGACAACATGGGTAGATTCCTTGATGTGACACTTTGCAGCTCTTATATGATAATGTCAAGACGCTGCCTGAAACCGTGAAGAAGAGAGGAGAGTTGGTAGAAGCCAAATTTAAAGTGAGGGGGCAGGACGACATGAGGCAGCACAGCCCTGACAAGCCACACTAGCCTAACGCCAGCCGCCTCCGCCAGAGACTGGTTGCCTGCAGCCTAAGCTTCTGTCCACCACCACCCCCACTTGGCCCTACTTGCAATGCCACTTGCCACTTGCCTTGAGCCAAAGTTAGGGCTTCTGCTCATCGCGCTGTTCCGGTCCTGAGTGGGTCATCTAGCGCCAAGCCAATGCACTCTATAGTCCAGGGCTCAAGTCCAGGTGCTCAAACTGCGCCAACCCCAAGGCCAGTCCTCACACACCCCCTCCAGGGGCCCTCCTTCGATGGAAATGGCCAAAGACCACCAAGTCATTGCTTGTCCTTCTTCACCTTGGCCAAGAATAATTTCGCTTCTCTGTCCTTCAGTGCCTTAGGATTCATACTCTGACACAAAGCACAGCCCACGACGTCATGATAACAGCTAATGCCCCAGAGACAATCTTCATGCGGATCTGTAAAAGACATCTGGCCTCTGCATTACCGACAAGGTTTAAAACCTGACTTTTTAGGGAAGACATTGTAGCCTACCAAGATAACATTACTGTAAATCCATAGAAACAGTGTAATCAAATTGGAGAGCTAGTAAAAACCGTTACGCGCCAAAGGTGCAGAAAAATGGGAACTGATGTCAGCACGCTGGCAAGGACTTATGGTTCCAATGACATTAGACAGAGTTGCATGTGCAGCAGTGACGTTGTGACACCCTCATCAACGTGGAGAGCTAGGGAGAAAAAAATTACGTCAAATGCTGGCGCACTGGGGTATTCAAAAGGTAAGGAATCCACAGGTAGATATATCCATCAGAAAACAGGTTTAATTTGGGGAGCATGAAACTTATAGAAGGGCAAAGGGGGTTATTACAACTTTGGAGGAGGTGTTAATCCATCCCAAAAGTGACGGATATACCACCAGCCGAATTACGAGTTCCATAGGATATAATGGACTCATAATACGGCTGGTGGTATATCCGTCACTTTTGGGACGGATTAACACCTCCTCCAAAGTTGTAATAACCCCCATAGTCCAGTTCTTACTTATTCTTTTCAACTTAACTACTCTAAAATAGAATTTCATTGTTCCCTGACATTGTTGTTCAATCATATAGAAGTCTCTGGCAAGCATGTTGACATTCATGCTGGCTTTTTTTTCATTTCTAGAGAAATAAGAATTGCACGGTAAACTGTCAGAAGGGTTGCTGAGATTCTGCCAAACAGATATGTAAACAACAAACTGAGGAAAGAAGGAATGGATGCAAAAACAGTCCTAAAGCCACTCAATAGTGTTGAAGGCACGGAAAAAAGGGAACTGACGTCAGCATGCCGGCGAGGACTTCTTATTGCCACAATGACGGAGTCCGACGGAGTTGTGGGCAGAGCCGTGCAATTGTGACGTCCTTGTCGATGTGAAGAGCTGTTTCCATCGAATGCTGGCGCGCTGGGAGAATTCATAAGGTGAGGAATCATTAGTTGAGGAATCCACAGGTAGTTGTATCCATCAGAATCAATAGTTTAAAACATGGTCTATGTACAATAAATTAGCAAAAAGTGCTAGTAGCTGAGTCTGAAGAAACTGTTACATTTCAGATGCACACTGGCTGTCTACAGAGCGAATGTTTCTGCCACATAAGTTAAAGACACTTCTTTCTGTGTCAGAATTGCAAGAAGCTTGTTTAATTTATAAAAGTGCATATTTATTATATCTACTTTTAGCCAAGGAACACCTTCAAACTTTTTATTAGGGGTAGGAGGGAATATAATACCACCGTTTTTTACTGTCTTTTGAAGGATTAATACATAGCCGAAATCCAGGATCAACCCACACCAACTCTTATTTCTTCTAATAATTTAAGAATCATTTCCTAGGAGTGTATGAAAAGAATGAATAAATGTGGTGGGTGCTGTAGGAAGCTGGCTCTGTACATACTATACTAAAATGAGGTATAGTGTGCAGGGGTTCCCCAGAGGCTTAACAGAGGCTACATTAGATAATACTAATGCTTTCTTTTGTGGTATTGTGATCAAGCAGTTAGGCTTATAAGAGGGCAGTACAAACATTTGTACACACACAGTCAAGAAATGAGGCACACACTCAATGACCAACTCCAGGACAATTGTTTTATACAGATCCTGGCCACCCTGGAACAGAGTCAAAGGTTGCAGATAGCCCAACATCAAGAGACCATGGAGCAGTGGAAACAGCTGAATGCCACCATGGCCACGATTGCAGGGGTGCTGCAGCACCACCACCTAACCCTGAGACCCCCACAAACCAGGAAGCCCCTACCACTGACCAGGACACAGACCAGTCATCTACATCAGCAGCAGCAACTGGACTGGTGGCACTGGCAAAGGACACATAGGAGACCAGCACCCCTAGCCATGTAGCCCAGCACCAGACCCTCAAACGGTCCCTCAGACCCAGATATGGAACAGGAACACCTGCCAAGACCAAGTCACCCACCAAGAAGTGACTCTGGCATGGACACACTCCCATGTGTGCCACTGTGCCACCCCCTTCAGACGCCAATAGCAACATAACAACTTGAAAGGGACACATGGACCTATACCCACTGCCACCAATTGCCCAGCCCATGTAAAGCGCTCCAATGCATTAATGAAACCAAATAAAACATGTGTACACCAAATCGTATGTCCCCTGTCATAATGATAAATTAATTGTAAATGTGAATGCATTTGCCAGTCAATTCCATAATCAGATCTTTGTTGCAGGAATGGCACCCCACGCACAACATTGTGTGGAGTAAACAGAAATGTACACCATGTTTGTCTCCATGGTACATGCCACCTCAATATTCAGGTAACGCTGTCAATGTCTACAGACCCCATATACCCATAGTGAATAAGTCAGACGGATATTATGCATTGCAGACAACATCATCAGTGAACCGTACCTTATAATCACTGGAAGTATAGTTGGATCAGCTGGTTCCTGGAGTGGACATCTCCCCCCTCTTCATCCTCACCATCACTCTCATCCCCTCTCAGAGGATGCAGGTCTGGATATACAGCACCCTCCTCCTCCAGTAGGGGGATAGCTTTCCTCATAGCCATGTTGTGCAGCATGCAGCAGGCCACCACTATTCTACACACCTTCTCAGGACCATAGCACAGGGAACCCCCAAAGAGATGGCGGCAACGGAATTTAGCCTTCAGGAGACCTATAGTGCACTCTATCACCCTCCTAGTACGTCCATGGGCCTCATTGTAATTCCTCTCTGCATCAGTCCTAGGATTTCTCACAGGTGTCAGTAGCCATTGCATGTTGGGATAGCCAGAATCACCTGCAAAAGTGGTTGAAGAACGAGTTACTTACCTTCGGTAACGACTTTTCTGGTGGATATATTAGCTACCTGTGGATTCCTCACCTCATGAATACTCCCATGGCGCCAGCATTCGACGGAAATCTTCTTACTAGTCTCTGCACGTCGACGAGGACGTCACTGTCGCCCACGCGACGCCGTCTGACGTCATACAGGCAATAAGAGGTCCTCGACGACGTGCGGACGTCAGTACCAATCATTTTTTACGTGCATGAGAACAACCAGGCAATGCAATGAAAGAGCAAGCTAATCATCCATTATATTGTAAAAATACACCACATTGTATGAATAACTGTAAATCTTTTTATGTACATATATATATATATAAAACTCTCTCTTTTAAAATATATACACACACCAAGTATATACACAAAGATATATACATATATATATATATAAATATATTATATATACATCTATTGCACCCTCAAAGACCAAGAGGAGCGCACTCAAGGATTACTTGGTAAGACCAGAAAGGCAACGGGGAGGCGGGTGGGACCGTGAGGAATCCACAGGTAGCTAATGTATCCACCAGAAAAGTCGTTACCGAAGGTAAGTAACTCGTTCTTCTGATGGATACAACTACCTGTGGATTCCTCACCTCATGAATAGAGTCCCAAAGCAGTACCACGCCCGGCGGTGGGTGCCTAAATGGTCAAACCAAGAAATCCTGCAGCACTGACCGTGCAAAATGGCCGTCCCTTCTAACCTCAGAATCCAAACAGTAATGTTTTGCAAAAGTGTGAAGGGACGACCAAGTTGCGGCCTTGCAGATGTCGACCACAGGAACACCTCTGGCCAAGGCCGAAGTGGCCGACTTAGCTCTGGTGGAATGAGCTCTAATGCCCTCAGGAGGATCCTTCTTTGCCAAAGAGTAACATATTTTAATGCAAAGAACAACCCACCTGGATAGTGTTCTCTTGTGGACTGCCTTTCCTCTCCTCTTGCCCACGTATCCAATAAACAGCTGATCCTCCAGCCTGAAATCCTTTGTTCTATCGATAAAGAAGCTCAACGCTCTCTTTGGGTCCAGACGGTGCAGTCTTTCTTCCTCTTTGGAAGGATGAGGCGGAGGATAGAACGTGGACAAAGTAATTGCCTGAGCCAAATGGAAGGGTGAAACAATCTTCGGGAGGAAAGCAGCCTTGGTCCTCAACACCACCTTATCCCCATAAAAAGTTGTATAAGGGGGTTTTACTGATAAGGCCTGCAACTCACTCACTCTCCTTGCTGATGTTATAGCTATCAGGAAGACTGTTTTTAAAACCAAATACCTCAAGGGGCAAGAATGCATAGGTTCAAAAGGGGACCCCATAAGGAAAGTCAGGACTAAGGACAAATCCCATTGCGGCATAACGAATGGCTTTGGAGGATATTGATTTAGAAGACCTTTCAAGAATCTGATAACAATAGGGGATTTAAATAAAGATGGTTGGTCTGGAAGACATAAGAAGGCTGACAAGGCCGATAAATAACCTTTAATGGTAGCCACTGCACAACCTTTCTGCGCCAGAGATAGAGCAAAAGACAAAACGTCCGATAGATGAGCATGCAAAGGATCAATCTGCCTCTCTCCACACCACGCAACAAATTTAGACCACCTATTAGCGTAGATAGATTTAGTGGAGTGTCGCCTGGCCGCTAATATAACATCCACTACCTCAGGCGGGAGAGAGAAGGAACTCAGGTTGCCCCGTTCAATCTCCAGGCATGTAGGTGCAGACTCTGGAGGTTGGGGTGTAGAACCTGCCTCTGCGACTGCGAGAGGAGGTCTGCCCTGAAAGGGAGACGGAGCGGCGGGCACATTGAGAGTTGGAGAAGGTCGGAGTACCACACCCTCCTTGGCCAATCCGGAGCTATTAAGATTACTAGAGCCCGGTCTTGGCGAATCTTCCTCAATACTCGAGGAATCAAGGGTATGGGAGGAAACGCGTAAAGCAACTGGCCGCACCAGGTCATTTGAAACGCGTCCCCCAACGCTTCCTGCATCGGATACTGAAGGCTGCAGAACAACGGACAATGCGCGTTCTCTCGAGTGGCGAACAGATCTACCCGAGGAAACCCCCACCTCTGGAAGATTAAACGGACTTGATCTGGATGGAGACGCCACTCGTGGTCTGCCGAGAAGTGGCGACTGAGACTGTCCGCACGCACGTTCAAAACTCCGGCCAGATGGTTTGCTATCAAGCAAATCCGATGGTCCTTTGCCCAGGACCATAGTCGAAGAGCTTCTCTGCAGAGAAGGTACGACCCCACTCCTCCCTGCTTGTTTATGTACCACATCGTGGTAGTATTGTCCGTTAGGACCTGTACCGACTGACCACGAAGGGAAGGGAGGAAGGCCTTGAGAGCCAGACGTACAGCCCGTAATTCTAACAGATTGATGTGAAAAATCTGTTCCTCTGGAGTCCAAAGACCTTTGATCTCCAGATCCCCCAGATGAGCTCCCCACCCTAGAGTGGAAGCATCCGTTATGACTGTGGCCACTGGTGGCGACTGCTGGAACGGCTTTCCTTGCGAAAGATTGTTGCTTACAATCCACCACTTCAAATCCACAGCAGCATCTCTGGAGATCTTGACAGTACCCTCTAGATCCCCTCTGTGTTGAGACCACTGCCTTCGGAGGCACCACTGAAGAGCCCTCATGTGCCAGCGAGCATGCGTGACCAACAGAATGCAGGAGGCAAAAAGACCGAGCAGACGAAGGACCTTGAGGACTGGAACTACCGCTCCATTTCGAAACATTGGAACCAAATCCTGAATATCTTGAATCCGCTGAGGCGGAGGAAAGGCCCGACCCAATGTTGTATCCAGTACTGCCCCTATGAACAGGAGGCGCTGAGAGGGCTCTAGGTGAGATTTGGGCTCGTTCACCGAAAAACCCAGGTCGAACAACAACTGGGTTGTTGACTGCAGATGACGCAACACAAGCTCCGGGGACTTGGCTTTGATCAACCAGTCGTCCAAGTAAGGGAATACTGCTATCCCCTTCCTTCTGAGCTCTGCCGCAACCACCGACATCACCTTCGTGAAGACTCGAGGTGCTGAAGTAAGACCAAACGGAAGGACCGCAAACTGATAGTGTTGCGATCCCACCACAAACCGGAGATACTTCCTGTGTGACTTGAGTATCGGGATATGAAAGTAAGCATCCTGCAAGTCGACAGACACCATCCAGTCTTCCATGTTCAACGCCAAAAGCACCTGTGCTAGGGTCAGCATCTTGAACTTTTCCTGCTTGAGGAACCAATTCAAGATCCTCAGGTCCAGAATTGGTCTCAAACGACCATCCTTCTTGGGAATCAGGAAATACCTTGAGTAAACTCCTTGACCCCTTTCCTGCTCCGGGACCAACTCCACCGCGCCCTTTAAAAGGAGGACTTCTACCTCCTGTTCTAGCAACAGGAGGTGTTCTTGTGAACAATACGAAGGGCGGGGCGGGATGAGGGGCGGAAACTCCCGAAAAGGAAGGGTGTAGCCTTTTCCCACAACACTGAGAACCCAATTGTCCGACGTAACAGTCTCCCATTTGGTGAGAAAATGCTGTAATCTTCCCCCTACAGGAGAGGCGTGAGTTGGAAATGGTGGAAGCCTAAGGCTGCTTCCCCTGCTGCACCCCGCCAGAGGATGAGGAAGAGGCAGAGTGCTGCTGAGAGGCTCCTCTGGTGCGGACCCTACCTCTCCCCCTAAAAGATCTATAGGGATGGGAAGAGGCAGGTTGCTGATATCTTCCCCGAAAGGAAGAGGAGGAAGAGCCACGCCCAAATCCACGAAACCTCCTGAAAAATCTGGAAGAGGCCGTGGAAGAAGGAGCTTGGAGCCCTAACGACTTAGCCGTGGCCCTGCTTTCCTTAAAACGTTCCAAGGCCGAATCAGCCTTAGCCCCAAACAGTTTGTCCCCATCAAACGGGAGATCCAACAATGTGGACTGTACATCAGCCGAAAAGCCCGAGTTACGGAGCCAGGCCTGTCTCCTTGCCACCACAGTTGTGCCCACTGCTCTGGCTACCGAGTCGGTGGTATCCAGTCCCGTCTGGATAATTTGGGTCGCAGCAGCCTGGGCATTTGAGACAAGATCCAAAAGACCCTGGGGAAGCTCTGTAAACGAAGAGGAGATGTCATCCATCAGAGCATGAATATACCTCCCCAGGATACAGGTTGCATTGGTGGCTTTTAACGCCAGACTGCAGGACGAAAAAATCTTCTTCGACTGCGCCTCTAGCTTCTTTGAATCTCTGTCCCCAGGCACCGTCGGAAAAGAACCAGGCGCTGACTTGGACGAACAGGAGGCCTGCACCACCAAGCTCTCCGGCGTAGGGTGCCTGGACAGAAAACCAGGGTCAGTTGGAGCCGCCCGATACCTCCTGGCCGCGGCTCTGTGAACTGCTGGGGAAGATGCCGGCCTCTTCCACACCTCTAAAACCGGATCCAGCAGAGCGTCATTAAAAGGTAACAGAGGCTCCGCCGCGGCTGAGGCCGGATGTAACACCTCTGTCAAAAGGTTTTGTTTCGCCTCCACCACCGGCAAAGGCAGGTCCAAAAAACTAGCTGCCTTCCGTACCACTGCATGAAAGGAAGCAGCCTCCTCAGTATATTCCCCCGGGGACGAAAGGTCCCACTCAGGGGAAGTGTCCAGCCCACTGGCCGACTCCAGTCCACGCAGCCCATCACCCGAGTCCTCTAGCTCTCCTTCCTCTAGGGCTCGTTGGTACTCCTGCTCTTCTAGTACCCGGAGAGCACGTCTCCTTGAATGCAGTCGTTGCTCAATCCGCGGAGTCGACAATGCCTCCGCCGAAGTCGGAGATCGGCTCCGATCTTCCGAAGCCACCGACGCCGCATCCGGCGCCACAGGTAACTTCGGCGCCGACTGAAGAGCAGTTGAAACGGATGGACCCACCGGAGTCACAGGCCGAAATCTCGACGTCGACGGGATGGAAATCCCTGGGGCCAATCCTTCCGAAGCCACCGGAGCGGCCACCGGCGCCGACACTGGCGCCGAGCCCACGTTCCCAAACGGGAGAAAGGGCATAAAGGGTGCCGGCCGAAGAGGCGCAGGATCACCCAAAGAAAAGGCCAAAGGCCCAGCCGGAGCACCCCCTGGAGCCATCTGTTGGAAGATGGCATACATCGCATTCAAGAATGCGGAACTATCGGCTCCAGGGGAGGGAAAAGGCGGATACTGGGGTGCCTGTCTCGGAGGCGACCCCGACGCCGGCCTCGGCGTCTGCGCCGGAGAAAACACTTGAGGCTCCAATACCTCAATCACCGACGCCTGTCCAGGTGAAGTTGGAGACGCCGGAGAAGGCATCGGCGTCGAAGGATGCGGCGTAACCGTGGGGCTGACCTCCCATGTTCTTCGGCGCCGATCCGGAGACCTGGAACGAGCCTCCCTTGAATGACGCCGAGATTCTCTACGGCGCCGGGAGTCTCGATGACGCCGATGTCTTGGAGAAGACTTCTTGTGATGCTTCTCCTTTGACTTGGCCATAAACAGCTTCGCCTCACGTTCTTTAAGAGCCTTTGGATTCATGTGCTGACATGAATCACAAGTCGGGACGTCGTGGTCGGAGCTCAAACACCAAAGGCAATCGGAATGAGGATCCGTCACCGACATCTTGCCTCCACACTCACGACAAGGCTTAAATCCAGACTTTCTCTGCGACATTATCTCCACAGCGAAAGACTACGCAGCAAGATATACACTGTAACCGCAAGAGTAACAGTTGCTCCCTCGAAGATAACCGTTTCGAATGCACGGAAAAAAGGGAACTGACGTCCGCACGTCGTCGAGGACCTCTTATTGCCTGTATGACGTCAGACGGCGTCGCGTGGGCGACAGTGACGTCCTCGTCGACGTGCAGAGACTAGTAAGAAGATTTCCGTCGAATGCTGGCGCCATGGGAGTATTCATGAGGTGAGGAATCCACAGGTAGTTGTATCCATCAGAAACAGGACTGTAAAAGACTGCCATTACTTGCAGATGGCCTGGCTGTCAGCTATGTGCAGAACCAGTGTCATACACACTCCTAGGAGCCATCCTCTGTCCCCTTCTAGTTGATGCAGCATGTGTGGTACATGGCTGTTCTTCAGGACAAATGAATAATGGGCTGATCCTGGAAACATGGCATTCACATGTGATATGTACTGGTTTGCAGTACACACCAATTGTATGTTCATTGAGTGGAAGTTCTTCCTGTTCCTGTACACCTGTTTATTTACTCTTGGGGGGATGAGAGCTATGTGAGAGTCACAGATAAATCCCCCATGCATCCATTCATTGGTTAACATGGCTGTCAATGGGGAACCTGGGCCTATCATGATCGCCGTCGGCAGTGACGGTGCACACCGCCGCGGAGCGTACTCCATGTTGTCAATTGACTCCCGGATCCCGTGCATGGAAGCACTCCACTGAGTGTGCTGCTGTGTCCTAACTCTGGTTACTCAACTGGAACGAGTCACAGGGGAAAGGGCCCCGGCCTTCACTACAGAGAAGCTGGTGGACGGGGTCCTAACCCTGTATGCCAATTTACATGGGCGTCTAGAGGAGCAGGTGAGTAGGCAGATGACATGCATGGATGTGTGTGATGGTGGTGAATGCCTGTATGCATGTGTGGTTAGTATGTACCTGCACAGGCGCAGAATGTGTGGCAAGTACCGTGAGTGAGGTGGTGAAATGATATTGTGAAGTGTCCGTCCCATAGGGGACGTATAGTCAGCGGTATCACATGGCTATTTTCTGAACTCTGATCTTCCTTTCTGTGTGTCCCCTACAGGAAGAGGGCACTCTGGCAGGCCATCGCCAGGGAGGTGCGGACCCTGGGGGTCTACAACCGGCGGAGTACCCACTGCAGAAAGAGGTGGGAGGACCTGCGGCGCTGGGCCAGGAAGACCTGCGAGGCCCAGCTGGGCAATTCCTCCCAACGAAGAAGGGTTGTCCATTGGGCCTTGACCCCCGAAATGCACCACATTCTGGTGGTGGCATATCCAGACTTGGATGGGCGCTTCAAGGCTGCACAGCAGCCACAAGGGGATGAGTACCAACACCATATCATGCATCTTTGATGGATGTCTGAGGGTGCTGTAGGATGTATGCTGTCTAGTGCCAGGTACTCTGACAGGTGTCTAACAGCAATCCGGTCCCCATGGGTACTGAGATGATATGGGGCAGGTCTGCGGTTCATCAGGTCCTTTTGTCATGTGGGAGAAGAGTTGTATGCTAGGGTTGTGGCCACTAGTCAGGGGCATAGGCATGACTATAGTTGTAGGTGCTGCGTGTTGGTGTTTAAGCTGGGTGGGTGCACCAAATTTGTACATCCATTTAGGTATTTACATATATCTCTCATGTTTTGCCTCCCCACCCCTGTACTCTTGTGTTGTCTGTGTACATCAGCATCATCTGGCAAGGGAGCAGTTGTGCCGGCGAGTGGGGATGCAGCGGCCCAAGGTTCCAAGGAGGCAGAGTCTACCGACACCAAGGGGACCAGTGGGTTGGAGGGCGAGGGGAGTACCATGGGGGAGGCTACTACCCCTAGCGGTAGTAACTCTGATACCTCCTCCGATGGGAGTTCCCTGGTGGTGGCGGACCCTAGTGGGCTCACCCATTCTTCGTCATCTTCTGCCACCCCCCATACCATCACCGCCCTCCCAGTTGCTCCCCACCCACCCAAAAGGGTGGGTGTCTCCTTCGCCACAGGCACCTCATCCCCTGCCCCAGTCAGCCCTGCTGCCCTCATGGAGGAGGCTGTTGAACTCCTGAGGACCATCTCTGTATGGCAGACAACCATCGTGAATGCCATCCAGGGACTAGCATCCCAGATGCAGCAGTGCAATGCATACCTGTGAGGCATTCACTGTGCCATGTCTGGCCTACAGAGATCTTTTCAGGCTCTGGCCTCCTCTTTGACACAGCCAGTGTCCCTGGTCTTTCCGTCCCCCATCCAACCACCTCTGCCCCTTCCAGCATCCCACTCCCTTCACCCATCCCAAGCACACGTTCAGGCAGCCATGCACATACCACAACACACAAAAAACATACCCAGAAACACAAGCACCACATTTCCCACCACAGGCATACACACAGCCAACATACAAAGGCACACACAACAACGTCCACTTCCCACAGTGTGTCCACCTCTCCCGCCTCCCTGTCTGTCACCTCAACATGCACAATCACAAGTACTGCACCCTCAATCACTGTTGCTGACCCCATTCTTGCAGTCACCACAACATCAGACATCCAATCATGCACCCCAGACACCACACCTGCACTCACCACAATGACATTGACTGACACATGCAGCACACTCACCAGACCTGCAGACACCCGGACAACCTCCATGTACACTGGCAGCCTGTCTTGTCCCACTGTGCCCAACCCCTCCCTCCTCCCAAAACACTCAAACGTTCCCAGACACCCACCCAATACACATCCACCACACCTCAGCACACTGTACAGGCACCTACATCCACGTCAAGCACACCTGCACCTGTTGCAAACACTCCCTCTCTCCCACACCTTCCTCCATGTCCACCCTAACTGCCCCTAAAAAACGTTTCCTGTCCCGTGTTGACTTGTTCGAACCCACTGGCCCAGACCGTCTCGTCCCTAAATGTGCCCACCTCCTTCCCTGTCCATTCCTTCCAGGTCTAAGTCCGCCCAGTCCGCCCTTCCCATGTCCCTTCCCCAGTGAGCAAGAAGTCCTGTGCTGCCCCAGGTCTATCTGCCACCCACCGGTCCAAACCCGCTCCCCCACCTTCCAAGAGCAAACCCAAACCCCCACCACCTCCCAAACGTAAGCCCAAGCCCATCCCCCCTCCCAGACATAATTCCCCACCCCCATCCACCCCCCACCCCCCTGCCCCTGTTCCCTGAGGTGCCTGGCTGCCCCATTGATGTCCCTTTATGGTGGAGTACCATGTGCACAAGTGGGAGTCAAGTTCAGGCCATTTGGGCCCTTCAGCCTTTTCCTGTTGGAGTAGCCAATGGCCTTATTTGGACATTGAATTGTCTATGATTATTAAAGTTTGAGTGCCCAGTGTTGCTGTTGGCACACTCTGGAGACTTGGTTCATCGTTTCATTGTGGGGGTGTGGTGTGCACACGTGTGTACTTTGGGCAGGTTGTATTGGACTTGTTTTGGGTATGTACCTCTTGTTCTGGTGTGTATGGCTTGTGATGTTGTGAGGGGTTGGGTGTGCGTTGCAGGGTGGGTGTGTAACTGAGCCCTTTCTTCCCTTGTTTAGTAGGTTGCGGTACTTACCGTCGTTGTCTTCGTCGTGGAGATATATGGCAAGGAGCAGTACTGGCATGATTTCCTAATTCTCTCTCCATGTCTGCTTTGGCGTGTTGTGTGTGCCTACAGTGAGTGTTTCCTATTATTTGGTTTGTTTCCGCCAGGCTTTGCGTGGCGGTGGTTCCTGCCCCGGAACTGACGGCAGTCTTGTGCTTCATTATTTGTTGGGCAGGTAGGGCCTTTCCGTCGGTCTGTGGGCTGCCTCTTTCATTGATGTCGGCACTCCTCTGCTGGCGGTGAGTGGTTTTCACGCTGGCTGTTTTTCATTTGCAGTCCAGACCACCAGCCTGTTGGCGGTAGTTACAGCCACCGCCAGCGGTGCGGTCTTTCCCATCATGTTCATAATGACCACCTTTGTTTGTTTTTTGTAGAAAAAACAGTTTACAAGTAAGTGACGCTTTTATATTTCAAAAGTTGACACAGTGCAATTTTTCATAGGAGTCAATAGAGTCTGGGGGGGTTATGGGGGCGGTGCAAGTGTTAGCATGGTTAACAGGTAAGTACACGACTTATGATTCCAGTCTTTAGAGTTTTGGATATCCACAGGTCAAAGTTTAGGCTGACCCCAAAAGTGCACCACCAGGAACATGGGCCGGCTGGGTGCAGAGGTCAAAGTTGACGTCGGGTTTGCAATGGAATCAGAGGACTAGGGGTGCTCAGTAGAAAGCAGATTGCAGGTAAGTGCCTGCGGTTCCAGGACACAGACTTAGGAGGTTTAGGTCGGCACCAGGGCGTCGGGGCGCACAGGATCACACCAAACACACACCCTCAATGGCACAACAACGGTCGGGTGCAGGGTGCAAACACAGAGCTGGGCGCCCAATGCTTTTCAATAGGGCAACCCCAGGGGTCACAACAGATGCTGCAGGCTGGGTCCAGGGGGTCGGTTCTGGGAAACCAAAGGCTGGACAGGCAGGAGAGGCGCCCCCTGGACATAGCTGGACTGTCCATCGGATTCCCCAAGGCTGCAGGCATCCTTATGTTGGTCAGGAGAGGTCAACCCAGGGTGGATTCGAGGTCAGAATTGCCTGGGGACCTTCTCTGGACTGGTGGGCCAACTAGACCTGGGCTGTGGGCGTTGGGTGCAGAGTGGGCAGGACTCGCGGATCTGGGAGGTTCGGGAGTCCTTTTGGAGATTTTTTCTGGACAGGGCCGAGGTCCTCAGGAGTTCTTGGTCCTCTGCTGAGAAGGCAGTCCTCTTGGGGTTTGTAGAGGTCGCTGGTCCTGCAGGATGCATTGCCTATGTGGAGCAGGGGTCTTGGAAGCTGCAGACAGGCCAGTAGGGCTGGGGCCACGTCAATTGTCATCTGGAGTCTTCACTGCTAGGGTCAGCTTAGCAGCCCTTCTTCTTTGTTCTTGAGGTCACCAGGAATCTGGTGAGTAAGGTACAGGGGTGCCCATAAATACTACATTTAGGGGTGATACAGGGGTCAGGTGGCAGTAGCCAATGGCTCCAGACCCTGATGGTGGCTACACCCTTCCTGTGCCCACTCCCTATGGGGAGGGGCACAGTCTTATCACTATTGGTCCCTCTCCTCCAAACCAAGATGGAGGATTCTCCAAGAAGGGGGTCACTTCAGCTCTGGACACCTTAGGGGTGGTCCCAGCAGAAGTGGTCACGCCTCCTTGTTTTTCCTAATTTTTCCGCCGGACCTGCTGCCAAAATTGGGGCTTGGTCTGGAGAGGTGGGCATCTCCACTAGCTGTAGTGCCCTGGGGCACTGTAACAGGAGGCTTAAGCTTTTGAGGCTCACAGCCAAGTGTTACAGTTCCTGCAGCGGGGAGGTGTGAAGCACCTCCACCCAGAGCAGGCTTTGTTTCTTTGCTGTAAATCTTTAATTTTTTACAGGGTGTGGTCCATGGAGAAATTCACTTAAACCCATGACTTTGCTAAGCTTTGACAGGAGTTCTTTCATCATATCCAAATTGGAATGAGACAACCATTTTTGGCATAATTTACCAACACTACACATTGTCACAGTCATATGGGGAATATATGTTGCATCGGGGTCTAGTCTATTTGCTAATGAGACAACAGTTTTGGAGAAAACATGTGCATACAAACATTAGTGTCTACTGCCCATAAGGCTATTCCTTCTAAACTGACCATAGTTCATTTATATGTACCATTCTGCAACATTTAAATAAAAAGTTTATCAGTGATGTTTATTTCCATTTCCAACCTGAAAAGTGGGTCAGATTAATTTTTGCAATGGCTGGTGTCCTTATATTTTTAAAAGACACAAAGCTTATACAAACTGTACGCTGCACTGTCTTGTTTAAAAAAACTAGTTACTTATCCTTGGTAACAATATTTTTAGTGGGTACTTTAACTGCAGAATCCTCACCTTGTCAGTCATGAGACTGGACCTAGAAACTTTAAGGCAGTACTTCTGTGTGCCAGTAGGTGACGACAGTGCAGCTCCTTACCTACATTGTTCTGCGCCACAAATGACAAGCAAAGCTGCATATAAGCACCATCCACGTGTGCTGATGTCACCCTCAGATGCACAGGCTGTCAAAAGATTAGCAAGATCAGTGTGCAGATCTCATAACTGGAACCTTTTTTGATAAAAGGAGATCATTTCACAGAATGGAGAATTGGGAGGGTCAGTGAAGAATCTGCTGTTAACCCCTTTTCTGCCAGGCCGTTTCCCCCTCAGGTGGCAGGCAATTTTTTGGCTATTTGGGGCACTTTGTGCTTAGGCCCTCATAACGTTTTTGTCCACATAAGCTACCCACTGCAAATTTGCATCCTTTTTTTTCCAACATACTAGGGATTCTAGAGGTACTTAGAATTTGTGGGTTCCCCTGAAGGAGACCAAGAAATTAGCCAAACTACAGCGAAAATGTTTATTTTTTTATTAAACAAAATGGGGAAATGGGCTGCAGAAGAAGGCTGGTGTTTTTTCCCTGAAAATGGCATGCTAAAATAACCAGCTTCCCAGCTTTCAGAAACAGGCAGACTTGAACTAGAAAACCACATTTTTCAACACAATTCTGGCATTTTACTGGGAAATACCCCATTTTTACTATTTTTGTGCTTTTTAGCCTCCTTCCAATTAGTGACAGAAATGGGTGTGAAACCGATGCTGGTTCCCAGAAAGCTAATCCTTTCTGAAAAGTAGACAAAATTCTGAAATCCCAGAAAGCTAAACCTTTCTGAAAAGTAGACAAAATTCTGAATTCACCAAGGGGTCATTTGACAGCTGAAATAAACAAAATATTGAAACTGAGCAGAAAAAAACAGCCATTTTTCTCCACGTTTTACTCTGTAACTTCTTCCTGTGATGTCAGATTTTTTAAAGCAATATACTGTAACGTCTGCTGGACTCTTCTGGTTGTGGGGATATATAGGACTTTTAGGTTCACCAAGAAACCGAGGTATCCCGAGCCAATAAATGAGCTGCACCTTGCAATAGGTTTTCATTCTATACCGGGTATACAGCAATTCCTTTGCTGAAATATAAAGAGTGAAAAATAGTTATCAAGAAAACCTCTGTATTTCCAAAATAAGCACAAGATAAGTTGTTGAGAAGTAGTGTTTATTTGCACATCTCTGAATTCCGGGGTGCCCATACTAGCATGTGAATTACAGGGCATTTCTCAAATAGACGTCTTTTTTACACACTGTCTTACATTTGGAAGGGAAAAATGTAGAGAAAGACAAGGGGCAGTAACACTTGTTCTGCTATTCTGTGTTCCCCCAAGTCTTCTGATAAAAATGGTACCTCACTTGCGTAAGTAGGCCTAATGCACGCGACAGGAAATGCAAGAAAGACACATCACATTTTTACACTGAAAATTGATGGGGGGTTTTTGGAAAGTGCCTAGCTGTGGATTTTGATCTCTAGCTCAGTCGACACCTAGGGAAACCTACCAAACCTGTGCATTTTTGGAAACTAGACACCTAGGGGAATCCAGGACGGGATGACTTGTGAGACTCTCACCAGGTTCTGTTACCCAGAATCCTTTGCAAACCTCAAAATCTGGCCAAAAAAAACACCTTTTCCTCACTTTTCGGTGACAGAAAGTTCTGAAATCTGAGAGGAGCCACAAATGTCCCTTCACCCAGTGTTCCCCCAAATCTCCCGATAAAAATGGTTCCTCACTTGTGTGGGTAGGCCTAGCGCCTGCAACAGGAAATGCCCCAAAACACAACATGGACACATCACATTTTCCCAAAGAAAACAGAGCTGTTTTTTGCAAAGTGCCTAGCTGTGGATTTTGGCCTCTAGCTAAGCCTGAACCTAGGGAAACCTAGCAAACCTGTGCATTTTTTAAAACTAGACACCAAGGGGAATTCAAGTTGGGGGGACTAGTGGGGCTCTCACCAGGTTCTGTTACCCAGACTCCTTTGTAAACCTCAGAAGTTGGCCAAAAAAACACTTTTTCCTTACATTTCGGTGATATAAAGTTCTGGATTCTGAGAGGAGCCACAAATTCCCTTCCATCCAGCTTTCCCCCAAGTCTCCCAATAAAAATGGTACCTCACTTGTGTGGGTTGACCTAGCGTCTGTGACAGGAAATGCCCGAAAACACAACGTGGGACACATTGCATTTTCAGAAAGAAAACACAGATGTTTTTTGCACAGTGCCTAGCTGTGGACTTTGGTCTCTAGCTCAGCCAGCACCTAGGGAAACCGTCCAAACCTGCACATTTTTTAAAACTAAATACCTAGGGGAATCCAAGATGAGGTGACTTGTGGAGCTATCACTAGGTTCTGTTACCTAGAATCCTTTGCAACCCTCAACAATTGGCAAAAAAACACAGCTTGTGTGTGCTGGTGGGGAGAAAATGACTAAGTCGACATGGCACTCCCCTCAGAGTGCCATGCCCACCTCACACTGTCTGTGGCATAGGTAAGTCAACCCGCTAGCAGGCCTTACAGCCCTAAGACAGGGTGACTATACTACAGGTGAGGGCATTTGTACATGGGCACTATGCCCCTACAGTGTCTAAGCACAGCCTTAGACATTGTAAGTGCAGGGTAGCCATAAAGAGTATATGGTCTGGGAGTTCGTCAAACACAAACTCCAAAGTTCCATAACGGCTACAAGGAAATCTGGGAAGTTTGGTATCAAACTTCTCTGCTCAATAAATGCACACTGATGCCAGTGTGGGATGTATTGTAAAATGCACCCAGAGGGCATCTTAGAGATGCCCCCTGAATACCAGTCCAACTCCTAGTGCTAGACTGACCGGTTTCTGCCAGCCTGCCACAACCAGATGAGTTTCTGGCCACATGGGGAGAGTGCCTTTGTCACTCTGTGGCCAGGAACAAAGCCTGTACTGGGTGGAGGTGCTTCTCACCTTCCCCTGCAGGAAGTGTAACTCCTGCTGGTGAGCCTCAAAGGCTCATGCCTTTTGTTACAGCACCCCAGGACATCCCAGCTAGTAGAGATGCCCACGTCTCTGGCCACTGCCCCCACTTTTGGTGGCAAGGCTGGAGAAGATGATGAGAAAAACAAGGAGAAGTCACCCACCAGTCAGGACAGCCCCTAAGGTGTCCTGAGCTGAGGTGATCCCTGCCTTTAGAAATCCTCCATTTTGAGATTGGAGGATTAGCCCAATAGGATTAGGGATGTGCCCCCCTACCCTCAGGGATGAGGCACAAAGAGGGTGTAACCACCCTGCAGGACAGTAGCCATTGGCTACTGCCCATCTGACCTAAACACCCCCCTAAAACTAGTATTTAGGGGTGACCCAGAACCCAGGAAATCAGATTCCTGCAACCTACGTCAAGAAGAAGGACTGCTGACCTGAAAGCCCCACAGAGACGACAGAGAAACCAACTGACTTGGCCCCAGCCCTACCAGCCTGTCTCCAGACTCAAAGAACCTGCACAGCGACGCATCCGACAGGGATCAGCGACCTCTAAAGCCTCAGAGGACTGCCCTGCAAGAAAGGACCAAGAAACTCCAGAGAACAGCAGCACTGTTCAAAAACTGCAACAACTTTGCAACTTTCTAGCAACTTTCAAAGACCTCACTCTTCCCGCTGGAAGCTTGAGACTTCACCCTCTGCACCCGACGCCCCCGGCTCGAGCTCCAGAGAACCAACATTGCAGAGAGGACTCCCAGGCGACTGCGACCTCGTGAATAACCTGAGACGACCAACCTGCACCCCCACAGCGACGCATGGAGAGAGGATCCAGAGGCTCCCCCTGACTGCGACTGCCTGGAACAAAGAACCCGACGCCTGGACCAAGCACTGCACCCGTAGCCCCCAGGATCAAAAGGAACCGAACTCCAGTGCAGGAGTGACCATCAGGCAATCCTTTGCCTAGCCCAGTCGGTGGCTGGCCCGAGAAGCCCCCCTGTGCCCTGCCTGCACCGCTAGAGTGACCCCCGGGTCCCTCCATTGACTTCTATTGAAAACCCGACGCCTGCTAAGCACACTGCACCCGGCCACCCCTGTGCCGCTGAGGGTGTATTTTGTGTGCCTACTTGTGTCCCCCCAGGGCTCTACAAACCACCCCTGGTCTGCCCTCCGAAGACGCAGGTACTTACCTGCTGGCAGACTAGAACCAGAGCACCCCTGTTCTCCATGGGCACCTATGTGTTTTGGGCCCACCTTCGACCTATGCACCTGACTGGCCCTGTGTTGCTGGTGTGGTGACTTTGTGGTTGCCTTGAATCCCCAACGATGGGCTGCCTATGCCCAGGAAACTGAACTTGTAACTGCCTTACTTACCTGAAAAACTAACCAATACTTACCTCCCCCAGGAACTGTTGATTTTTGCAGTGTCCACTTTCAAAATAGCTTATTGCCATTTTAACTAAAACTGTGTATGTTACCGCTCTAATTCAAAGTTCCTTACTTACCTGTGTGGAGTACCTTGCATTTTATGTAGTTACTTCGAATCATGAGGTTCTAAAATAAATTAAGAAAATATATTTTTCTACATAAAAACTATTGACCTGGAGTTAAGTCTTTGAGTCTGTGTTCCTTATTTCTTGCCTGTGTGTGCACAACAAATGCTTAACACTACCCTCTTATAAGCCTACTGCTCGACCACACTACCACAAAATAGAGCATTAGAATTATCTACTTTTGCCACTATCAACCTCTAAGGGGAACCCTTGGACTCTGTGTACACTTTTTCTCACTTTGAAATAGTATAAATAGAGGCAACTTCCTACATCATGCATGTAGGAAGTTGGCTCTGTCTATACTATTTCAGAGTAAGAAATAGTGTGCACAGAGTCCAAGGAATCCCCAGAGAGGTAAGCTAGTGGCAAAAAGAGATAATTCTAATGCTCTATTTTGTGGTAGTGTGGTCGAGCAGTAGGCTTATCAGAGGGTAGTGTTAAGCATTTATTGTAGACACACAGGCAATAAATGAGGAACACACACTCAAAGACAATTCCAGGCCAATAGGTTTTTATATAGAAAAATATATTTTCTTAGTTTATTTTAAGAACCAGAGGTTCAAGATTTACAAATAATACTTTAAATGAATGGTATTTCACTCAGGTATCTTAGGAACTTTGAATTATCACAATAGTATGTACAGTTTTGACAAAAATGGCAATAAGCTATTTTAAAAGTGGACACAGTGCAAAAATAAACAGTTCCTGGGGGAGGTAAGTAATTGTTAAGTTCACATGTGAGTAAAACACTTACAGGGTTCAAAGTTGGGTCCAAGGTTGCCCACCGTTGGGGGTTCAAGGCAACCCCAAAGTTACCACACCAGCAGCTCAGGGCCGATCAGGTGCAGAGGTCAAAGTGGTGCCCAAAACCATAGGCTTCAATGGAAATAGGGGTGCCCCGGTTCCAGTCTGCCAGCAGGTAAGTACCCACGACTTCGGAGGGCAGACCAGGGGGGTTTTGTAGGGCACCGGGGGGGACACAAGCAGGCACAGAAAGTACACCCTCAGCGGCACAGGGGCGGCCGGGTGCAGAGTGCAAACAGGCGTCGGGTTTTTAATAGGAATCAATTGGGAGACCCGGGGTTCTCTTCAACGATGCAGGCAGACAAGGGGGGGCTCCTCAGGGTAGCCACCACCTGGGCTTAGGCAGAGGGTTGCCTGGGGGTTGCTCCTGCACTGGCGTTGGGTTGCTTCAGGTCCTGGGGGCTGCGGGTGCAGTGTGGTTTCCAGGCGTCGGGTTCCTTGAAGCAGGCAGTCGCGGTCAGAGGGAGCCTCTGGATTTCCTCTGCAGGCGTCACTGTGGGGGCTCAGGGGGGGTCAACTCTGGCTACTCACGGTCTCGCAGTCGCCGGGGAGTCCTCCCCGTAGAGTTAGTTTTCCACAGGTCGAGCCGGGGGCGTCGGGTGCTGAGAGGAAAGTCTCACGCTTCCGGCGGGAAACGTGTGGTCTTTAAAAGTTGCTTCTTTGTGTCCAAAAGTTGCAGTTTCTTGAACAGGGCCGCTGTTCTCTGGAGCTTGGTCCTTTAGATGCAGGGTAGTCCTCTGAGGCTTCAGAGGTCGCTGGACCCTGTTGGAGACATCACTGTTGCAGTTTTCTTTGAAGTAGGGAGACAAGCCAGTGGGGCTGGGGCCAAATCAGTTGTCGTATCCGTCTTCACTGCAGGGCTTCAGGTCAGCAGTCCTTCTTCTTCTTTAGGTTGCAGGAATCTCTCTTTCTCTGTTCTGGGAGCCCCTAAATACTCAATTTAGGGGTGTTCACACACAAGCTTTATTCGGCCAACAGACCATCAAAGCAATACAATACAAAATAAATAATCAATAATCATCACAAATAGAACAATACAAATCTACCATAAACCAAATTTAAGAAAGAGAGTAAAATCCATTCTACCCGAGCTAAAAACAGTTAAAATCATTATAGATAAAAGTTACGTATAAGCCATGCCGCTACTAAAAACATGCTTACAGCATAAATTAACACACTGAATTGTGGCTTTTTAGAATCCTCAAAGCTAAAGCACATTTTCTTAACTTCAATTCCCGACAAATGTTACGGATCCATTTAGACCTTGGAGTTAAATAAGCAGGACAGAAAAACATAAAATGCTCTACTGTTTCAGGGGAATTACCACACACAGGACAAGTATCAGACGTTAAATTGGATCCCCATCTGCTCATCAAGGCCATTAATGGTAATGTTCCGAAGCGGAATCTGGCATACAGTTCTTTGCCTAATAGGTCAGGTATTATATCTAGGTATAATTCAAATTCCGGGTACCATTTAAAATCAATGAAAAGATTGATTAAACGACCACTAGATTTGCGGGAAATATAATTGTTCCGTATGTAAGACCAGTAGGCTCCCTTCAATACTTTTACATGGGATTTCTCAAGTTGATGAGGGTTCTCCCATGAATCTCTCAGTCCCAATGTGCAAAACCAGCTGGATACATGTTTGATCCATGGGATGGAGGTAGAATTAGAACATTTTAGCAATTCTAGAAGTGAGGACTTGTATACGACCAATTCGGGGACTATCCATAGCCTCACCCAATACAACAAAGGTCGTAGAATAATTAGATCAGCCATTCGTTTTAACCCCAAGTCTAAAAATAAAGGGATTAATGGGGTGCTAATGGGGCATGCACATAAAGCCTGTGCAAAGCTATTCTCAATTTTAGTTATTCTACTACTATCTGACATGCCCCAAATCTCTGCACCATAGGCAGCAGCACCCTGCGCCTTAGCCACATAGATCTTTATTGCTGGGGATACAGCTTTGGCAATTGTGCTCCTATAAAAGCGCAATATAGATGCTGCCCGATGTTGCAAAAGCCCGGCACTCTTGCTAACCTGTTCCTCCCAATGAAGTAAATCTGTGAGCCTCACACCCAGGTAATCGATGGAGCTAACCTGGTCCAAAATAACACCATCTAGCCTTATAGTGCATTTCTTCCGAGGTCTGGAGCGGAGCACCATCAATTTAGTTTTCTTCAGGTTCAGCTCTAGACCAGAATTCCAACAAAATGAATTAAATTTCTCCACAAGAATTTGTAAACCCATAGTGGTTTTTGAAATAAGTAAGGAGTCATCCGCAAAAAGGAGAATAGGAATTTTCTGATTGACTAAAGTGGGAGCATCATTCTGACATGCCCTTAATTCTTGCACCACCTCATTAATAAATAGAGAGAACAAGAGTGGTGCTAGCACACATCTCTGTCGGATGCCTCTTTTAATAGGGAATTTATTAGTCAATTCACCTTGGTTGCCCCACCTCACTTGCGCATATGTGTCTTCATGTATGCGTTTCAATAGGAGAATTGTATGGGCTGGTATCCCTATTTTATATAGCGCTTCCCAAAGCTTTTCTCTTGGGGCCAAATCAAAGGCGGAACGCAAGTCAACAAAGGCAACATATAAGGTTTGCTTTGCCAGAACTACATATTTCCAATGTAACACAGCCAACTTAAAGACCTGGTCTACCGTACTTATTTTAGGCTGGAACCCCGCCTGTAACGGTGAAAGAATCTGCTGTTCCGTAACCCAGCTCAATAGTCTACCTAGAAGCTGTTTGGCGAAGATTGTTTGCAGATTATCAATTAAACTAACCGGTCTATAGTTGGTTGGGAGATTTGGGTTACCCTTTTTGTAGATGGGGATCATTTCGGCACCCTTCCACGTCTCGGGAATCTGCCCTCCTTTTATGATTTTATTTGACAATAAGTTGATATACCAGGTCCATATAAGTGGCTCAGATTTATATAGATCGCCTGGGATTTTATCTGGTCCTGGGGCTTTACCAGATTTCAAAGAGTTAATAGCATCAGCAGTTTCTTCTAAGGAGAAACAAATGTGACTCTCAGGGTGTGTTTAGGTCTGGGAGGGCAGTGCCTGGCTACTGGCCCTGAGGGTTGCTACACCCTCTTTGTGCCTCCTCCCTGTGGGGAGGGGGGCACATCCCTAATCCTATTGGGGGAATCCTCCATCTGCAAGATGGAGGATTTCTAAAAGTAAGAGTCACCTCAGCTCAGGACACCTTAGGGGATGTCCTGACTGCGGAGTGACTCCTCCTTGTTTTTCTCATTATCTCCTCCAGCCTTGCCGCAAAAGTGGGGGCACTGGCCGGAGGGGCGGGCATCTCCACTCACTGGGATGCCCTGTGGCTCTGTAACGAAGGGGGTGAGCCTTTGAGGCTCACCGCCAGGTGTTACAGTTCCTGCAGGGGGAGGTAAGAAGCACCTCCACCCAGTACAGGCTTTGTTCCTGGCCACAGAGTGACAAAGGCACTCTCCCCATGTGGCCAGCAACATGTCTGGTGTGTGGCAGGCTGGCAAAAACTAGTCAGCCCACACTGGAAGTCGGGTATGTTTTCAGGGGGCATCTCTAAGATGCCCTCTGGGTGCATTTTACAATAAATCCCACACTGGCATCAGTGTGCATTTATTGAACAGAGAAGTTTGATACCAAACTTCCCAGATTTCCTTGTAGCCGTTATGGAACTTTGGAGTTTGTGTTTGACGAACTCCCAGACCATATACTCTTTATGGCTACCCTGCACTTACAATGTCTAAGGTTTTGCTTAGTGTCAACACCAGAACAGTACGCGCTCTATTGGCGTCAAAAAATGCAAAAAAACATCACTTTCAAAATAACATGATTCATGCATTGTGCTGATATGTTGTATTTTACCCTTTTGCATTGCAGAGTTCAATCCTAAACACTTATTCTTAATATGTTTACAAATACTGTTTCTTTGCAATGTATTGCTACAGGTTTTCAGAGTGGGTTAGGGTGTGGCCTCTTTCCAGGGCCTTCCAGAGACTTTCCCTGCAACATGCCTGGGCGTGGTTCTGGGCTGGGCCAAGACTCTATATAAGGAGAGTCAGCCCAACTCCCAGTGCTCACTATTCAGAGGTTCCAGTGCAGAAGAGCAGCTATTTCCAGAACTTCAGTTCCAGTGGCCTTTTTGATCTCCCAGTTCTGCTTTGAAATCTTCATTGGTGCATCTTGTTCCTGGGTGGTAAGACGGTAGTTTGGGTTTATTCCCAATACCGTTTATTTTATCTAGAATTATCTCATTCTAGGATCTGATCGTTTATTTATGTCTTCAAAACACAAGGGGGGGAAAAAAGGGAGAATTGGGCGGTCCAGTGTACGTTCTCCCAATAATATGCAAATATAAAGTGGTACACTGTTCCGAATAAGAGGAAAGAAAAGGAGTCCTGAAATTCAGGAGCAATGGTCCTCACACACCTTGGTTGGTGTCATGCTTCATCATCGGACAGCTCCTCGTCAGACCGGCGCTGCAATGTCTGACGGGCACCCCCCGAGGGGGGGCTCTTTGCCGGAGATCTTTTTATATAGTCGATGATGCCGTGGGACCTAATATGGATCTGAGAAAAGAACAAATCCACAAGAGAGAGAAAGATAAGGATAAAATTGGCTCAAATCCCTCACTCAATGATTTATTGTTTGCTATTGGGAGATGGTCAAAAATAAAAAAATGTAGGGAGTGGAAACAGAGGTAATGCTCGGACACTCACACAAAACATTTAAGAAAAGAGGATGGTGGAAATACTCCACTCCTCATTAGTATGCGGTCGACATGTTTCGCGTCTGTGATGGTCCAACAGGATCCAGTGACGCTTCTTCAGGACCTACTAAATCAAGAAATCACTCTCAAAATATCAATATACCTATACTCCTGCTGACTATCGTACACAGTCAAGGCGTCATCAGTCACTTACTGAGGTCAAGCCGGACTGGCTTCTCTTTCCTACTAGTCACCCTAAATCAGGGGAAAAAAGGGCTCAAATTAGCGCTGTAAAAAATCACTCCATCAGTACTAGAGAGTGATAGATTTGTGATGAAGAAAACAAATTGTGACAAACTGTGCAACACTCAGTGACCAGGTGGGTGCAAAGCAAGCCATGCTAATAACACATAGGGAGGCTTACCCTCTTTACTGAAAGAACAGGTTCCATGGGATCACGCTGGCCTCTTGCCTGGCTTACCGAAAATCTGATTGGTAAGAAACAATATATATACCGAATGGGGGACCACATGTTATAGTCCAGCATTAGTCTAAGGGATATTCCGCAAAGTAGCTGGGTAACGGTAGACCATAGCGCGGAAACAAAATTCAAAAGTAATACTTCACAACTGTGTGTAAGTATCTCATAAACACACACAAATAACAATATCCACACAGCAGAAAAAGATAATGCATAGTTTATTACTGGTACGTCACCCTTAGAAACGAATATGAAGTAGGGTGTTCAGTACAACCATATTTAGGTAGAGAAAAATATGATCGTTTACTCTAATAGGTAATGCGATGTGGCACACATAACAAAGTAATTCGCCCATGCGAGGAAAATGAAGTTACGGCACCGATACATCTAAGAATGGTATACACATTCTGAAATTCACCTCTTGAAAGTAAGGCGTCTCATTTGGCCAAAAGTAGAGTACATAACAGAACCGGGTACGAGGAAAACAAATTGCTCATTTTTATATCACTCGCCCTGAAAGAAAACGTCCCATAGACTTGTGGATACAGGCACCGTCTATCAAGATTGAGTACGTCTTCAAAGACACTCGAAAGAATCTATCGAGAGAGGCTGGGTCAGGGCACTTACTTTTCAAGTAGCCGAAGTCCTCCGTAGCACCTACCCTGGGGTTCGCGGTCCCGGATGTGGTCGTAGCCCAGGGACCGGCGAGTTTAAATATAACGCGTAATAGGCGCGTATGTCTTAATTAGGGGAATCGGTATCCTAGCAACCTCCTAGTGAGTTGCAACCATATCTGGAAATAGACGATGGACTATAAAAACGAGGTGGTGAGAAACCCTCGTTCGTGTCGGCCATCTTAAAATGGTAAAAGGCCACTAATAGTGAGCCTAGTCTGCAGTGATTGACCAGACATCGAACAGGTCATTTAGAAATGCCAATGATATCGATCGTGGCATTCATCAAATCACACAGTCTGATAATTTTGTACATCGTATGGTGAAAAACGGGGGTGACAAAGTTGAAGACTGACATGAAAGGTGTCGTCATAGGGAATCTATCCAAACAAAAAAGGGTATATATAGGGGGGTTACGTAGTCAGAATGAACATACTGTCTATTTGGATAGGTGGAACCAAGGGATGTCATCATTGAGTCCCTGACGGTGGGTATTCAAACGATACACCCAGCGTTGTTCCAATTCAAAAAGTGAATGTGTGCCTGTCGAGTTACAAGTCTGTAGCACCACCCACCACATGTCATCTGGTGTATGTTTAAGTTCAATGAAATGGATGCTGAGTTTGGTAGTGGCGCGTCCACATCGGATATTACTCCGATGTTCATTTATCCTGATTTTCACAGGTCGTGTAGTCATCCCTACGTATCGTAGCTCACACGGGCAAGTAATCAAATACACACAATTCCGAGTGTTGCAGTTAGTGTGTTTCCTCAATTGCCAAGTGAGGAAGGGTTCAAGGTCTAGAGTGTCTATACGTTTGGTGAGTGAACAGATGTTGCAATTTCCACACGGAAAATGGCCCACGACTGGGGGAAGGTCCCATAAAGTCCTCTGTCTAGGAGGGGTGATGGTAGGTTTTGGTCGAGTATGTACCAACATGTCTTTAATGTTGGTGGTCCTCTTAAACGCAAACACAGGTTTGGGAATGTCTTCACCACCACTGCAGAGGACTGACCATCTCTTATTGATTATCTTCTTCACCGTATTTGAGAAGGGAGTGAACGTTGATACACAGGTGAGTTTATGGTCTGTGGGTTTTGGAGTCAGTTGTAATAATGACTCTCTATCACTGTACTTAGCTCGTTTGTAAGCTGTATTGATAACTCTCTCTGGGTAATGACGGTCATGTAGTTTGATCTGTAGATCAGCAGCTTGGGTGTTGTATAGTCGTAAATTGCTGCAGTTCCGTCGAAGGCGTAGGAATTGTCCAAATGGTAAGTTTTGTCTGAGTGCCTTAGGATGGTGGCTATCATATAATAGTAGGCTATTCCGATCTGTAGCTTTTTGAAAAGTGCGGGTCTCTAATCGACCTTCCTCAATGCTGATTAGCAAATCTAAAAAAGGGACCTCAGTGGTAGAGACAGAGGAGGTAAATTTGAGGAAAGGATCCAGATTGTTTATCCATGTAGAAAAAGAGTCTACCAAGGCTAAAGGTCCGTGCCAAATGACAAGGATGTCGTCAATGTAGCGACGCCATAGCTGAATATTTGTGAAGAATGGATTAGACTCTGGCAAGATAAAGCGTTTTTCAAAATTGTACATGTACAAGCATGCTAAGCTAGGGGCGAATGTACTGCCCATCGAGGTGCCATGAATCTGGTGGAAGAGTTTATCCTCGAACTGGAAAAAATTCTTAGTCAGGGCCAGACTGGCACAGTGCATGATAAAGTGAACAGGTGTCATTGATTCTAGGTTGGTAGATGTAAGGGCTGACTCAACTACATCCAGTGTGGCTGCTTGTGGGATGTTGGTGTATAAAGCCTCAACATCAAGGGTGATCAGGGCATCAACAAACACTGTTGAGTTTATGGTTTTGATCAGGTTGAGGACGTCTTTAGTGTCTCTAAGGTAAGTAGAGGACCGTTGTACAAGAGGTCGTAAAAAGTGGTCACAAAATACAGAAAGTGGTTCAAGAACAGACCCAATGCCAGAGACTATCGGGCGTCCTGGTGGAGGTAGAATACCCTTGTGAATTTTGGGGAGACAATAAAAGTAAGGAATACGGGGATCTTCCGTATTCAAAAAATCCGCTTCTTTTTGTGATATCCAAGTATTGTTAACAGCTTCTTCTAACATGCCCCGTATCTCAGTTTGCAAACAGGCCGTAGGGTCCTGATCAATTTGAGCATAATAGGTAGCATCGTCAAGGAGGCGAAGACACTCTTGTCTGTACTCCTCTGTGTTCAAAACAACGATGGCGCCTCCCTTGTCTGCTGGTTTAATAGTGATATTAGTTTCAGCTGCCAGAGTTCGAAGTGCCTCATTCTCAATTTTAGACAGGTTAGTAAATCTATGTTGTGGACGTATATTTAATATGTCGGAGGTGACTGCTTTCTCGAAAGCCAGGACCTCGCAAGGCATTGATGTATGTGGGGGTATGAACTTGGAAGGTTTTCTAAGGCCGGAGTCCTCAGGGGAATCAGTGGTAGGTCTGTCTTTAAAGAAAAATTGCAAGCGTATTTTTCTAAAGAACCGAGAAAGTTCGCATTGTAAGCGAAAAGGATCCTCCTTAGGAGTGGGGACATATCCCAAACCTTTGTTCAGTACCTTAATTTCATCAGAGGACAAAGGCCTAGAGGACAGATTTACCACTAGATCTTTGCTGGAGGGGTTTTGCCCTGGCTCCGTGTGACCATCTGTGGTTCCTCCTGTGACCAATGGACTCGTCTTCCTCTTCCTCGTCTTCTGCCTCTTCCTCTGCCCCTGCCTTGGCCTAAAAAAGGCCCATAAGGTGGCATTGGTCGGGGTTGGTAAAAGGGGAAGGGGTGTTGCCATGCCATCGGGGGACCCTGGTGGTATTGTGGGAAGTTGTAATAAGGTTGGGGTCTTTCGTCTTCCGTGCTCCATCCATCAGAGGATGAGCTATGGCTATATTTGCGAGGTTTTCGACCAGATATAGAGGAATCATCTGATGAAACAGAAGGTATATCACCTGTGTAATCTTCTTTGACATAGGGATAGACCTTCTCTCTATTGAATCTATTAATGTCTTTCTGTAGCTTAGTGATCTTCTGTTGTGTTAGGAACTCTTTGGTATTATTAAGGTCAGCGGTAATTTCTGCTAATCGGCTTTTGAATGCTGTTATGGAGATAGTGGTTTTAAGTGTGTTCTCCATAAAGGTAATCTGTATGGATAAGGATTCCGCTAATCGTCTGGAAGTATTGATGATAAGGACCAGCCAGTCCCGGGTGCACTTCCATGCAATCTGGGCCCAGTCCTTCCTAAAGGCCAGGTCTTGTAAAAAGATCCTGGGCATATTGGACACAAGTAGTCCATTAGGGGCTATATTAGCCCTGAGGTATTCGGTCATAATAGTCCCATGGAGGACTGTTTTAACCAAGTCACGTTTGAGTGAGGACAGTTTATCCCATTCCTCTTTGGTGGGGCCAGATGGTCCCGCACCATCATTAGTCAGAATGGAGGGAGTCTGCAAAATAGCTGACACTATATCTTCATCAAAGCTGAGACCTTGAAAATTATCCATGTTAGAAATCTCAGTGAAATTCTCAAATATACCCCACAGCGAAACTGCTGTACTAAATACTTCAAAACACAAGGGGGGGAAAAAAGGGAGAATTGGGCGGTCCAGTGTACGTTCTCCCAATAATATGCAAATATAAAGTGGTACACTGTTCCGAATAAGAGGAAAGAAAAGGAGTCCTGAAATTCAGGAGCAATGGTCCTCACACACCTTGGTTGGTGTCATGCTTCATCATCGGACAGCTCCTCGTCAGACCGGCGCTGCAATGTCTGACGGGCACCCCCCGAGGGGGGGCTCTTTGCCGGAGATCTTTTTATATAGTCGATGATGCCGTGGGACCTAATATGGATCTGAGAAAAGAACAAATCCACAAGAGAGAGAAAGATAAGGATAAAATTGGCTCAAATCCCTCACTCAATGATTTATTGTTTGCTATTGGGAGATGGTCAAAAATAAAAAAATGTAGGGAGTGGAAACAGAGGTAATGCTCGGACACTCACACAAAACATTTAAGAAAAGAGGATGGTGGAAATAATCCACTCCTCATTAGTATGCGGTCGACATGTTTCGCGTCTGTGATGGTCCAACAGGATCCAGTGACCCTTCTTCAGGACCTACTAAATCAAGAAATCACTCTCAAAATATCAATATACCTATACTCCTGCTGACTATCGTACACAGTCAAGGCGTCATCAGTCACTTACTGAGGTCAAGCCGGACTGGCTTCTCTTTCCTACTAGTCACCCTAAATCAGGGGAAAAAAGGGCTCAAATTAGCGCTGTAAAAAATCACTCCATCAGTACTAGAGAGTGATAGATTTGTGATGAAGAAAACAAATTGTGACAAACTGTGCAACACTCAGTGACCAGGTGGGTGCAAAGCAAGCCATGCTAATAACACATAGGGAGGCTTACCCTCTTTACTGAAAGAACAGGTTCCATGGGATCACGCTGGCCTCTTGCCTGGCTTACCGAAAATCTGATTGGTAAGAAACAATATATATACCGAATGGGGGACCACATGTTATAGTCCAGCATTAGTCTAAGGGATATTCCGCAAAGTAGCTGGGTAACGGTAGACCATAGCGCAGAAACAAAATTCAAAAGTAATACTTCACAACTGTGTGTAAGTATCTCATAAACACACACAAATAACAATATCCACACAGCAGAAAAAGATAATGCATAGTTTATTACTGGTACGTCACCCTTAGAAACGAATATGAAGTAGGGTGTTCAGTACAACCATATTTAGGTAGAGAAAAATATGATCGTTTACTCTAATAGGTAATGCGATGTGGCACACATAACAAAGTAATTCGCCCATGCGAGGAAAATGAAGTTACGGCACCGATACATCTAAGAATGGTATACACATTCTGAAATTCACCTCTTGAAAGTAAGGCGTCTCATTTGGCCAAAAGTAGAGTACATAACAGAACCGGGTACGAGGAAAACAAATTGCTCATTTTTATATCACTCGCCCTGAAAGAAAACGTCCCATAGACTTGAGCCGATTAGCAGAAATTACCGCTGACCTTAATAATACCAAAGAGTTCCTAACACAACAGAAGATCACTAAGCTACAGAAAGACATTAATAGATTCAATAGAGAGAAGGTCTATCCCTATGTCAAAGAAGATTACACAGGTGATATACCTTCTGTTTCATCAGATGATTCCTCTATATCTGGTCGAAAACCTCGCAAATATAGCCATAGCTCATCCTCTGATGGATGGAGCACGGAAGACGAAAGACCCCAACCTTATTACAACTTCCCACAATACCACCAGGGTCCCCCGATGGCATGGCAACACCCCTTCCCCTTTTACCAACCCCGACCAATGCCACCTTATGGGCCTTTTTTAGGCCAAGGCAGGGGCAGAGGAAGAGGCAGAAGACGAGGAAGAGGAAGACGAGTCCATTGGTCACAGGAGGAACCACAGATGGTCACACGGAGCCAGGGCAAAACCCCTCCAGCAAAGATCTAGTGGTAAATCTGTCCTCTAGGCCTTTGTCCTCTGATGAAATTAAGGTACTGAACAAAGGTTTGGGATATGTCCCCACTCCTAAGGAGGATCCTTTTCGCTTACAATGCGAACTTTCTCGGTTCTTTAGAAAAATACGCTTGCAATTTTTCTTTAAAGACAGACCTACCACTGATTCCCCTGAGGACTCCGGCCTTAGAAAACCTTCCAAGTTCATACCCCCACATACATCAATGCCTTGCGAGGTCCTGGCTTTCGAGAAAGCAGTCACCTCCGACATATTAAATATACGTCCACAACATAGATTTACTAACCTGTCTAAAATTGAGAATGAGGCACTTCGAACTCTGGCAGCTGAAACTAATATCACTATTAAACCAGCAGACAAGGGAGGCGCCATCGTTGTTTTGAACACAGAGGAGTACAGACAAGAGTGTCTTCGCCTCCTTGACGATGCTACCTATTATGCTCAAATTGATCAGGACCCTACGGCCTGTTTGCAAACTGAGATACGGGGCATGTTAGAAGAAGCTGTTAACAATACTTGGATATCACAAAAAGAAGCAGATTTTTTGAATACGGAAGATCCCCGTATTCCTTACTTTTATTGTCTCCCCAAAATTCACAAGGGTATTCTACCTCCACCAGGACGCCCGATAGTCTCTGGCATTGGGTCTGTTCTTGAACCACTTTCTGTATTTTGTGACCACTTTTTACGACCTCTTGTACAACGGTCCTCTACTTACCTTAGAGACACTAAAGACGTCCTCAACCTGATCAAAACCATAAACTCAACAGTGTTTGTTGATGCCCTGATCACCCTTGATGTTGAGGCTTTATACACCAACATCCCACAAGCAGCCACACTGGATGTAGTTGAGTCAGCCCTTACATCTACCAACCTAGAATCAATTACACCTGTTCACTTTATCATGCACTGTGCCAGTCTGGCCCTCACTAAGAATTTTTTCCAGTTCGAGGATAAACTCTTCCACCAGATTCATGGCACCTCGATGGGCAGTACATTCGCCCCTAGCTTAGCATGCTTGTACATGTACAATTTTGAAAAACGCTTTATCTTGCCAGAGTCTAATCCATTCTTCACAAATATTCAGCTATGGCGTCGCTACATTGACGACATCCTTGTCATTTGGCACGGACCTTTAGCCTTGGTAGACTCTTTTTCTACATGGATAAACAATCTGGATCCTTTCCTCAAATTTACCTCCTCTGTCTCTACCACTGAGGTCCCTTTTTTAGATTTGCTAATCAGCATTGAGGAAGGTCGATTAGAGACCCGCACTTTTCAAAAAGCTACAGATCGGAATAGCCTACTATTATATGATAGCCACCATCCTAAGGCACTCAGACAAAACTTACCATTTGGACAATTCCTACGCCTTCGACGGAACTGCAGCAATTTACGACTATACAATACCCAAGCTGCTGATCTACAGATCAAACTACATGACCGTCATTACCCAGAGAGAGTTATCAATACAGCTTACAAACGAGCTAAGTACAGTGATAGAGAGTCATTATTACAACTGACTCCAAAACCCACAGACCATAAACTCACCTGTGTATCAACGTTCACTTCCTTCTCAAATACGGTGAAGAAGATAATCAATAAGAGATGGTCAGTCCTCTGCAGTGGTGGTGAAGACATTCCCAAACCTGTGGTTGCGTTTAAGAGGACCACCAACATTAAAGACATGTTGGTACATACTCGACCAAAACCTACCATCACCCCTCCTAGACAGAGGACTTTATGGGACCTTCCCCCAGTCGTGGGCCATTTTCCGTGTGGAAATTGCAACATCTGTTCACTCACCAAACGTATAGACACTCTAGACCTTGAACCCTTCCTCACTTGGCAATTGAGGAAACACACTAACTGCAACACTCGGAATTGTGTGTATTTGATTACTTGCCCGTGTGAGCTACGATACGTAGGGATGACTACACGACCTGTGAAAATCAGGATAAATGAACATCGGAGTAATATCCGATGTGGACGCGCCACTACCAAACTCAGCATCCATTTCATTGAACTTAAACATACACCAGATGACATGTGGTGGGTGGTGCTACAGACTTGGAACTCGACAGGCACACATTCACTTTTTGAATTGGAACAACGCTGGGTGTATCGTTTGAATACCCACCGTCAGGGACTCAATGATGACATCCCTTGGTTCCACCTATCCAAATAGACAGTATGTTCATTCTGACTACGTAACCCCCCTATATATACCCTTTTTTGTTTGGATAGATTCCCTATGACGACACCTTTCATGTCAGTCTTCAACTTTGTCACCCCCGTTTTTCACCATACGATGTACAAAATTATCAGACTGTGTGATTTGATGAATGCCACGATCGATATCATTGGCATTTCTAAATGACCTGTTCGATGTCTGGTCAATCACTGCAGACTAGGCTCACTATTAGTGGCCTTTTACCATTTTAAGATGGCCGACACGAACGAGGGTTTCTCACCACCTCGTTTTTATAGACCATCGTCTATTTCCAGATATGGTTGCAACTCACTAGGAGGTTGCTAGGATACCGATTCCCCTAATTAAGACATACGCGCCTATTACGCGTTATATTTAAACTCGCCGGTCCCTGGGCTACGACCACATCCGGGACCGCGAACCCCAGGGTAGGTGCTACGGAGGACTTCGGCTACTTGAAAAGTAAGTGCCCTGACCCAGCCTCTCTCGATAGATTCTTTCGAGTGTCTTTGAAGACGTACTCAATCTTGATAGACGGTGCCTGTATCCACAAGTCTATGGGACGTTTTCTTTCAGGGCGAGTGATATAAAAATGAGCAATTTGTTTTCCTCGTACCCGGTTCTGTTATGTACTCTACTTTTGGCCAAATGAGACGCCTTACTTTCAAGAGGTGAATTTCAGAATGTGTATACCATTCTTAGATGTATCGGTGCCGTAACTTCATTTTCCTCGCATGGGCGAATTACTTTGTTATGTGTGCCACATCGCATTACCTATTAGAGTAAACGATCATATTTTTCTCTACCTAAATATGGTTGTACTGAACACCCTACTTCATATTCGTTTCTAAGGGTGACGTACCAGTAATAAACTATGCATTATCTTTTTCTGCTGTGTGGATATTGTTATTTGTGTGTGTTTATGAGATACTTACACACAGTTGTGAAGTATTACTTTTGAATTTTGTTTCCGCGCTATGGTCTACCGTTACCCAGCTACTTTGCGGAATATCCCTTAGACTAATGCTGGACTATAACATGTGGTCCCCCATTCGGTATATATATTGTTTCTTACCAATCAGATTTTCGGTAAGCCAGGCAAGAGGCCAGCTTGATCCCATGGAACCTGTTCTTTCAGTAAAGAGGGTAAGCCTCCCTATGTGTTATTAGCATGGCTTGCTTTGCACCCACCTGGTCACTGAGTGTTGCACAGTTTGTCACAATTTGTTTTCTTCATCACAAATCTATCACTCTCTAGTACTGATGGAGTGATTTTTTACAGCGCTAATTTGAGCCCTTTTTTCCCCTGATTTAGGGTGACTAGTAGGAAAGAGAAGCCAGTCCGGCTTGACCTCAGTAAGTGACTGATGACGCCTTGACTGTGTACGATAGTCAGCAGGAGTATAGGTATATTGATATTTTGAGAGTGATTTCTTGATTTAGTAGGTCCTGAAGAAGCGTCACTGGATCCTGTTGGACCATCACAGACGCGAAACATGTCGACCGCATACTAACGAGGAGTGGATTATTTCCACCATCCTCTTTTCTTAAATGTTTTGTGTGAGTGTCCGAGCATTACCTCTGTTTCCACTCCCTACATTTTTTTATTTTTGACCATCTCCCAATAGCAAACAATAAATCATTGAGTGAGGGATTTGAGCCAATTTTATCCTTATCTTTCTCTCTCTTGTGGATTTGTTCTTTTCTCAGATCCATATTAGGTCCCACGGCATCATCGACTATATAAAAAGATCTCCGGCAAAGAGCCCCCCCTCGGGGGGTGCCCGTCAGACATTGCAGCGCCGGTCTGACGAGGAGCTGTCCGATGATGAAGCATGACACCAACCAAGGTGTGTGAGGACCATTGCTCCTGAATTTCAGGACTCCTTTTCTTTCCTCTTATTCGGAACAGTGTACCACTTTATATTTGCGTTTATTTATGTCAACAATTTGTTTTAAGGTTATAAAAAGTGCACTTGAGTATTTTTGTTAAAGTGTGTACATGGATGTTTATGAATCGGCAAGAAGCGCGATTCGTTTATAGTTTTGAAACTCATGTTACATTGCGCGCCAGCGTTTATTGACATACGCGTTGAGGTTTACAAATCGACAGGATGCGCGATTTGTCTGAAAAGCTTTAAAAAGGAAAAACTGTGTTACATTGCGCGCCAGTGTTTATTGGCATACACGTGGATATTTATGAATCAGAAGGAGGCACGATTCGTTTGAAAAGCTTTGAAATCTTGAGTTGCATTGCGCGCTGATATTTATTGACACATACATGATTGATCACGAATCGGCAAGAGGAGCGATTCGTTTATGAAGCTTTAAAAGCTTGTGATACATTGTGTTTTACTATTTATTGACATTTAAAAGAAGGTTTTGAAGTGGTACGATGTATAATTCAATTTAAGATAATTTCAAAACCTGTTGCTATTTATTGTGCAACCATTTCTTGACTTTGCATGGTGGCATTCGAGTCAGCAGGACATGCAATTTTTTACTAGAGTTTATTTATGTTGTGAACTGCATATTACCATTCCAGGATAATTGCTTAGTACAATTCGAGTTGATAAGTATGGGAAATATTTCTTGAACTATTGAACCCATTGAAAAATATTTCTTCTCTAGTGTTTTAAGAGTGTAATCTGTGTTGAAAACATTTCAAGGAAAATATATATAGGATCAGAAGTTCTAGATGCAATATTATATGCTTCTATTATGCATATTCTTGTTATTCTAATTCATGCTTGAATAAGAAAAGTTTTATTTGAATTAATCTTGATTCCATTACAGGTATCTGATCATCACAAAATCTGTTCATTTTTAAAACTGCAATTCAAGATTGCTCATATTTTCAGAAAGACTATGTTTATTAATATTTACGTCAGGTTATATAGTATGTTCTAACCTTTTTTCCCATTAAAGGTCTCCTTCCCAGCAGTACCCTTCCTAATCCCCTCTTCCCCTCTTGAACTCTCACAGTCTCTGTTAATTGTCTATCAGAGTCTTGGAGCTGTTCATTAGAGGACGTGTTGGGAACGTGCGCAAACCCCGAGGATCTGGTGACTCTGACACTTAGACACTGTAGGGGCATAGTGCTCATGCACCTATGCCCTCACCTGTGGTATAGAGCACCCTGCCTTAGGGCTGTAAGGCCTGTTAGAGGGGTGACTTATCTATGCCATAGGCAGTGTGAGGTTGGCATGGCACTCTGAGGGGAGTGCCATGTCGACTTAGTCATTTTATCCCCACCAGCACACACAAGCTGGCAAGCAGTGTGCATGTGCTGAGTGAGGGGTCCCCAGGGTGGCATAATACATGCTGCAGCCCTTAGAGACCTTCCCTGTCATCAGGGCCCTTGGTACCAGGGGTACCAGTTACAAGGGACTTACCTGGGTGCCAGGGTTGTGCCAATTGTGGAGACAAAGGTACAGTTTTAGGGAAAGAACCCTGGTGCTGGGGCCTGGTTAGCAGGTCCCAGCACACTTTCAAATCATAACTTGGCATCAGCGAAGGCAAAAAGTCAGGGGGTAACCATGCCAAGGAGGCATTTCCTCACAATGCACAAGTCCATTCACGCTGCCAGCCACAGGCCCAGCACATTACAACACTTGCTTTAGCAGACAGCGCCATTCAAGGGCCCATCACTTTCATACGCCCACATTCCTCATACAGCAATCACACCAGCTGATGGGAGTGTGTGTACTGGTGTCTGGCTGTCAGTGTTTTGCAATGGTCAACAGCAAGTCGATATTTACACTTCCAGCCAAGCGCCACTCCATGCACACGCCATCACTTTGTTTTTAAACAAAAAAGAGACCACTAACTAATTATAAATAAGTACAAAACTACAAACTCATAAGCTCTAAGTAAATGCATGACAGTAATGCAAACCATGAAACTGAACAAAAAATATAAAACAAAACAGGCAGTTTTTACTCATGGTAGTTCCCAATAATTCTTTTGGGTGTGGTCACTTCTAAAACAGCCGGCCACACACAGCCAAGGCTTAGAAGGACAATCAGGGCAGTATTTCCAATTCTCCCTCCGGATACCTCTTCGGGCACAGACGAACAAGTTACTTACCTTCGGTAACACTTTTTCTGGTGGATACACTAGCTACCTGTGGATTCCTCACCTTATGAATTCTCCCAATGCATGCACCAGCATTCGACAGCAAATTTTCTTCCCAGCTCTCTACGTCGACGAGGACGTCACAATTGCACAGCTCCGCACGCGGATCCGTCTGACATCACCGTGGCAATATGAGGTCCTCGCTGGCCTGCTGACGTGAGTTTCATGCTTTTTTACATGCCTTTGAGGTGAACAGGTGAAAACCGACCTCACAACAGCACATATATACATACATATAGCCATACTGATGTAATATAAGTGCAACATTTATTTATATAAAAAAATAATCAAAACATATATACATTTATAATAAATAAGACTTGGTATGACCAGACAGACAACGGGGAGGCAGGTGGGACTGTGAGGAATCCACAGGTAGCTAGTGCATCTACCAGAAAAAGCGTTACGAAAGGTAAGTAACTTGTTCTTCTGATGGATACAACTACCTGTGGATTCCTCACCTTATGAATAGAGTCCCAAAGCAGTACCACACTCGGAGGTCGGTGCCTGAGCAGTCACACCAAGAAATCCTGCAACACAGAACATGCAAAATGACTGTCCCTCCTAACTTCCGAATCGAAGCAATAATGCTTTGCGAAAGTATGGAGGGAAGCCTAAGTTGCTGCTTTGCAAATATCTACTACAGGAACACCTCTAGCCAAAGCTGAAGTGGCAGAATTAGCCCTGATAGAATGAGCTCTAATACCCTCAGGAAGAACCTTATTTGCTGGTGAATAACACATCTTAATGCAAAGAATGACCCACCTGGATATGGTTCTTTTACGGACAGCTCTGCCTTTCATCTTGATCACATGTCCAACGAAGAGTTGGTCATCCAAACGAAAGTCCTTTGTTCTATCAACATAGAAACTGAGAGCCCTCCTCAGGTCTAAGAGATGGAGTCTTTCTTCCTCTTTTGAAGGGTGAGGAGGAGGATAGAAGGATGAAAGAACAATAGACTGCCCCACATGGAAGGGAGTGACAACCTCAGGAAGGAAAGCCGCCCTGGTTCTCAGCACCACTCTGTCAGCATAAAATGATGTAAAGGGAGGTTTGACCTTAAGAGCCTGAAGGTCACTCACATGCCTAGCAGACGTAATAGCAACAAGGAACACTGGTGGTCATTCTGACCTCGGCGGTAAAAGGCGCTTACCGCCGGTCAGAAGACCGCCATAACACCGCCGCGGCTGCGGTAAACCGCCACGGTCATCCTGACCCACAACTGGCAAACAGCCAAAAACCCTACATCAACAAAAGTCCGCCACACCAACGGCCAGCGGGAAACTGGCGATGACCAAACCTCCACCGTCACGCCAACAGAAATACGCCCATGCCATTCTGACCCACGAATCCACGCGGCGGTCTTTCAACCGCGGTATTCCATTGGCGGTACACACCGCCGCGGTCGAAATACACACACACGTACAAAACACAACCACATTGGACAATTTGAAATACACACACCTGATACACATACAAACAACACTCCCACACACCCAATACAATATAAAACACACAACCACATCACCCACAAACCCCTACGACCAAACAAAAACGACAGAAAGCCAGAGACAGACAGCACTGCTTAGATAACACCATCACACAGAGGCAAACCACACCATCACCCACACAATATCCACGCACAAAACACCACACATCACCACACTCTACAACACATACACCACCCCACACCTCATCCACACCACCCTATGGCACCCCAAAGACACCCCCGGTTCTCAGACGCCGAACTCCGGGTCATGGTGGAGGAAATAGTTTGGGTAGAGCCCCAGCTCTTCGGGACACAGGTGCAGCACACCAGTATTGCCAGGAAGATGGAGCTATGGCAAAGGATAGTCGACAGGGTCAACGCTGTGGGACAGCATCCACGAAATCGGGATGACATCAGGAAGCGGTGGAACGGCCTACGGGGGAAGGTGCGTTCCATGGTATCAAGGCACAACATCGCGGTGCAGAAGACTGGCGGCGGACCTCCACCTACTCCCCCAGAATTTACAGCATGGGAGGAGGAAGTCTTGCACATCCTGCATCCTGAAGGCCTCGCAGGAGTATATGGAGGAATGGACTCTGGTAAGTCAAATCTTAACTACTTCATCCCCCCCCACCCCACCTGCATCCCAAATCATACCCCCACCCTCACCCCCACCCCCATCACACCTACTCCCTGCAAATGTCTCACCATCACAACCCACCCATCCCAACACCTAGCCCTGCATGCGTCCACAAAGCATGGACACCCATCACCAAAGCATGCCCACTGCACATACACATCTCCCCCACAAGCCACCCTCACAAAAGCCCCCACACAGTAATGCCAGCCCTGGGGTACACGGGCACCCACCCATTGACCGATATGGCACACACTGAAGCAATAACCATACCTCTATACCCCTGCAGGACCCGAACGCCACCACACCGCCCAGGAGGGTCCAGAAATGTCCATCCCACCCCCAGAAGAGGCCACCAGTGATGACAGCAGCTCTGTCTCCCTGGACCCAGATGACCAGCCCGGACCATCGGGGACCTCGGGACAGTCGGTTCCCCTCACACAGCCACTGGCCACAGCAGACCCAACCCCCTCTGGGAACACCAGCACAGCTCCCACCCAGCGGGCCCATGCCTCTGTCTCCAGGACACGTCAATCAGCGGTGTGTCCACCACTACAGGGCACCCAGGTTAACCCACCACCCCAACAACAACAGGGACCTGGGGGCAGTGGTAGTGGGCACACGGTCCAGGGGACAGAGGCCCAGGGAAACAGGGGAACTGGGAGGGCTGCTGTGCGACAGGGGGGGGACAGGCCCAGGGAACCCACTCTCCACGAGGCCCTCTCCTCCATCATGGGAGCATACCACCACTCCCAGGAGACGATGGCGACGGTACTGGCCAGGTTCCAGGAGATCCAGGTCATGCAGGAGCAACAGTACATGGGGTTCAGGGAAGAACGTCGAAGCATCAGTTCCGCAATGGGCACCATCGTAGGGGCACTCAACCAGATTGTCACCACATTGCAGGACCATGTGGCACCACAAAGGGCCCCTGTCACTGGCATGGACCAAGAACAGGCAACCACCTCCGCCGGCGCTAGTGGACAGGAGGCCCCCACACAACAACAGGCCACCCGCACCCCACCTCCTGCAGAAGAAGAACCACCCCGCAAGCGGGGCCTGAGATCTCGTAAGAAGACAGAGTAGGATGTCAAGACCCCCGCCAGCAAAGGATACCCCCTGATGTCATCCCACTGTCCCACATTGTCACCCTGTCCAACCTTAAACTGCCCCTGCTCCATCCTTCCACAGGCATATGGACAATGCACCTGTTAAACTGAAAAGCTGGACTCTGCCATGGACATTCCTCCACCATCACCCATCACCGATTTTCAACCATGTCCCTAAATTCAGCACTTTAATAAAAACACTTATTGCACAAAAACAATCTGGAGTCAGCCTGTATTGTGAACAAATGTATTAAACATAATGCTGCCAAAATGTCCAGTTACACAGTGATGAGAACATACCACTGTCACACAGCTGTAGTCCATGGGTAAACAAAGCAGAGGTCAGGCAGTGGGGGCCACATCTCTGAAATTTGAAGTGAAAGTCACAACTCAGTTAACATACACTGGGGGAATAGGACAGACAGTAGAGAGGCAGGAGAGTGTAAGTAATTGTAAAATGCCGGTGTTGAATTTTACCTGTGTGTTATTGAAAATACTGTTGTATCACTCTGTCCCTGTTGTCTGTGTCGTCCCCGTCGTCTTCCTCCTCTTCACTCTCCACAGGTTCCACCGCTGCCACACCACCACCATCTGGACCATCCTCCTGCAGGAAAGGCACCTGGCGTCGCAAAGCCAGGTTGTGAAGCATACAGCAGGCCACGATGATATGACACACCTTATTTGGTGAGTACATTAGGGATCCACCTGTCATATGCAGGCACCTAAACCTGGCCTTCAGGAGGCCGAGGGTCCGCTCGATCACCCTCCTAGTACGCCCATGGGCCTCATTGTAGCGTTCCTCTGCCCTTGTCCTGGGATTCCTCACTGGGGTCAATAGCGAGGACAGGTTGGGGTAACCAGAGTCACCAATTAGCCACACACGGTGTCTCTGTAGCTGTTCCATCACATAAGGGATGCTGCTATTTCGCATGATGTACGCGTCATGCACTGACCCAGGGAACTTGGCATTTACATGGGAGATGTACTGGTCTGCCAAACAGACCACCTGGACATTCATCGAATGATAACTTTTTCTGTTCCTGTACACCTGTTCACTTTCTCTGGGGGGTACCAAAGCCACATGGGTCCAATCAATGGCACCAATGATGTTGGGAATATGTCCAAGGGCATAGAAATCACCCTTCACTGTAGCCAAATCGCCCACCTCAGGGAAAACAATGTAGCTCCGCATGTATTTCATCAGGGCAGACAACACTCTGGACAAAACCTTAGAAAACATAGGCTGAGACATCCCAGATGAAATGGCTACTGCTGTTTGGAATGATCCAGTTGCCAAAAAAAGAAGTACTGACAGAACCTGCACTAGAGGGGGAATCCCTGTGGGTTGGCGGATGGGTGATATCAGGTCTGGCTCCATCTGGGCACACAGTTCATTAACAGTGGCTCTGTCAAGTCTGTATGTGAGTATGACATGTCGTTCTTCCATTGTCGACAGGTCCACCAGCGGTCTGTACACGGGAACAGTCCTCCATCTCCTCGCAAGTCCCAGCGGACGGTGCCTAGGAAGGACAACATGGATCACAGAGTCAATCAACCCACAGGTACGTTCACACAGCTTGCACAGTACACGATTCTCTATGCATTGAATGGCTTGTATGAGTGGCAATGCAAGGCCTAGGCCTGTGAGACGCAGTAGAAATTAAGCCATGTGGGCCCTTGAAATGGCAGCTGCCTGACCTGTGAAGTGTGACAATGGGATGTGAGGTCAATGCGCTGGCGTGGCACACCGTGGCGGTAGGCGGTCGAAGACCGCGGTGCTAAGCCGCATTGGTTAACATTGAACCCTATGGGTTTCAGGAGCCAATGAGGAAGTGTGCCGGTGGTCGCGGTACGCACCGCCGCGGTACGCACCGCCGCGGCCGTGACCGCCATTTTCTATCTGCTTAATCACTCGAGACCTGATCATCCACAGGAGAGGACCTATACTGCAAGTGCTGCTGTGACCTCTGTCTGGAAGAGACAATGGCTGCTGCTACTGGAGAAAGGGCCCCTGCCTTCACTTCAGAAGAGTTGGAGATACTCGTGGATGGGGTCCTCCCCCAGTATGCGCTACTCTACGGTCCTCCAGACCAACAGGTACACTGGAACCATGTTTTGTGGCCAATGCCTGGGTTGAGTGGGGTGAATGAAAGATGGTGGGGAGGGGAGCGAATGAGGCATGCATCGCACGACAGATGAGAGCATGTGCCATATGGCAAGGGTGGCATTTACCCGTCCCCTGTGTCCTCTCCCAGTGTGTCTGTCACCCCCTCTTCCAAACCACACAAACGCAGGCAGCCACCCAACCAACAGCCATCCACCTCTCAACAGCCTCTGTCACAAGCACCTGCACCCAAAGACAGCACACTTGACTCTCCTACAACCACATCCTCTTCCTCCACTCCCATACCCACTGCACCTACCCTTCCCACTGCTCCTAAAAAGTTTTTCCTCTCCAAAATTAACCTCTTTGCATCACCTGACCCACCCCCTCCATCTCGTAAGAGTCCAAAGAGCACCTCAGCCACCACAAGCCCTGCACCTACAAGGACCATAGTCCAGGGCTATTGGAGTCCACCAGCTCCTAGGGCAGCAACATCGGCCAGCAGCAAGGGGACAGCCAGCCCACCCCCTGGGAAAAGAACAAAAAAAGGGAAGGGCCGGCGCGAGATGCCTGAGACGGCAGCCCCCAAAGACACTACCCTGGCACCGTCACCTGGCACATCCACAAAGGGAGGCAAGTGCCCCAGAGAATAGGCGAAGGATGGCAAGGGCAGCAGGGCGGACAAGTCCGGCAGCAGGCGAGCTGCCCAGGAGGGCCCCACCAGCCCCATTTCGGGTGTGAAGGAGGACACCCACGGGCCCAGGACATCAGCACAGGATGGCCCCGCAAGCGAAAGGTCGGATGGCGACTGAGCGGGAAATAATGGCCCGATCTGGTTCCCTGGGACCACATGTCAAGCACCGCTGAACAGGGCCCGCCGTGACAAGCACCGCAGGGCCCGCCGTGACAAGCACCGCTGAACAGGGCCCCGCCGTGACAAGCACCGCTGAACTGGGCCCTTCAAGACAAGCACCGCTGAACTGGGCCCTTCAAGACAAGCACAGCTGAACAGGGCACCACCGTGACAAGCACCGCTGAACAGGGCACCGCCGTCTCAAGCACCGCTGAACACGGCCCGCTGTGACAAGCACCGCTGAACTGGGCCCTTCAAGACAAGTACCGCTGAACAGGGCACCGCCGTGACAAGCACCGCTGAACAGGGCCCGCCGTGACAAGCACCGCTGAACAGGGCACCACCGTGACAAGCACCGCCGAACTGTGCCCTTCCTGTCAAGCACCGCTCCGCTGGGCCCTTCCTGTCAAGCACCGCTCCGCTGGGCCCTTCATCTCAAGCACCGCTCCGCTGGGCCCTTCCTGTCAAGCACCGCTCCGCTGGGCCCTTCCTGTCAAGCACCGCTCCGCTGGGCCCTTCCTGTCAAGCACCGCTCCGCTGGGCACCGCCGTCTCTGAACTGCTCCGCTGGGCCCTTCCTGTCAAGCACCGCTCCGCTGGGCCCTTCATCTCAAGCACCGCTCCGCTGGGCACCGCCGTCTCTGAACTGCTCCGCTGGGCCCTTCCTGTCAAGCACCGCTCCGCTGGGCCCTTCATCTCAAGCACCGCTCCGCTGGGCACCGCCGTCTCTGAACTGCTCCGCTGGGCCCTTCCTGTCAAGCACCGCTCCGCTGGGCCCTTCATCTCAAGTACCGCTCCGCTGGGCACCGCCGTCTCTGAACTGCTCCGCAGAACCCTTCCTGTCAAGCACCGCTCCGCTGGGCCCTTCATCTCAAGCACCGCTCCGCTGGGCACCGCCGTCTCTGAACTGCTCCGCTGGGCCCTTCCTGTCAAGCACCGCTCCGCTGGGCCCTTCATCTCAAGCACCGCTCCGCTGGGCACCGCCGTCTCTGAACTGCTCCGCTGGGCCCTTCATGTCAAGCACCGCTCCGCTGGGCCCTTCATCTCAAGCACCGCTCCGCTGGGCACCGCCATCTCTGAACTGCTCCGCTGGGCCCTTCCTGTCAAGAACCGCTCCGCTGGGCACTGCCGTCTATGAACTGCTCCGCTGGGCCCTTCCTGTCAAGCACCGCTCCGCTGGGCCCTTCATCTCAAGCACCGCTCCGCTGGGCACCGCCGTCTCTGAACTGCTCCGCTGGGCCCTTCCTGTCAAGCACCGCTCCGCTGGGCCCTTCATCTCAAGCACCGCTGGCCCATTGGCAGGGCCGGATCTGTGTCGGGGAGGGCTTCACGAAGCACTCTGGGCACCATGCCTCCTCCAGAACCAGTGGAGTCTGTAATCCACTTGATGGGCTGTGGCTTTGCACTCCCCAGGATGGATCAGTGGGCAATCCACCCACTGTAGAGACTTGAGAGACTGTGGCTTTGCACTCCCCAGGATGGTACAGTGGGCCACCCACCCACTGTAGAGACTTGAGAGACTGTGGCTTTGCACTTCCCAGGATGGTACAGTGGGCAATCCACCCACTGTAGAGACTTGTGAGACTGTGGCTTTGCACTCCCCAGGATGGTACAGTGGCCATGGAGGCCCCTCGTGGATCTGGCGTCGTGGACTCATGTGGCTGAGGTGCCCACCCCTTCCCTTCCCCCTGAGGTGCCTGTAGTTTTACTATCTGATGCCCCTGCAGTGTTCTCTCCAATGGAATCGGGTCTCGTGTGTGGGCTTTGCCCATGTGTTTAGGCCCATTGGCCCACGAACAATGGATGATAGCCAATATGGGCCGGACTTTTAAGCTATGTATATATTGTTCATGTTGTAATATATTTTATTTATATATTTCATATTTCACTTAACTTCAAATATGCTATAATATACTTCAATTTTAATGATCATTTTATTTTGTCTTTGCATTCTTCCGTGGGGTTTGGGGGGTGTCACTCTGACTTGTTGCTCTGCATTGGTGTGTAGGTAGTTGGGGGGGGGGGGGGGGTCGCGTATGTGTGTGCCAGTAACCTTTTCTCCTCCCCCCTCCCCTGTGTCGTAGGTGCAGTACTCACCGTTGTCGTCTGCGCCGGCGTTCGTGCTCCTGGTAGAGGAGCAGGTAGACAATAGCTGGTAGGATGTTTAATTTGGGTTCCATGCTGTCCAGATTCCTCGTGGAGTGTGTAGAGGTGAGCGTTTTCCGTTTGAAATGGCTGTTTCCGCCGTGTTTTTATCGGCAGGGCTCCCGCCCCGGAAAAGGTGGCGGATTGGTGAGTTGTGATAGGGTGGGCGGTACATTGTCTGCCGCCTGCCTGTTGGCGGTGACCGCCGCGCTGTTTGTTTGTCCCGCCGTGGCGGTCGGAGTGTTAAAGTGGCGGTCTCTGTTGGCGGTTTCCGCCAGGGTCAGAATTCCATTTTTTTTACCGCCTGCCTGTTGGCGGGTTGGCCGCCGCTTTAACACCGACCGCCAGGTTTGGAATGACCCCCACTGTCTTTAAGACTAGCAACCTTAAAGAACAAGAAGGATAAGTTACTTACCTGTAAATCCTAGTTCTTTTCCAGGGGAATCCTCATCAGTCATAAACACTGAATATTCCCGCCCTCGTGCGGGGACCCTGGAATTCTGGCACCGTGCCTTTAAGACCCTGAGCATCTCCAGTATCCCATCATGCCTCAGGGGTGAAGGAGAGGTGACAGTTGGTTCACGGTTAGGTCAGTTCTTTTTTCCGGTTTCTTCTGAGAGGATCCTGGAGCATTGAGCTCTCAGTTTGTCTGAGTTTTCCTCAGTAAAATATTTAAAAACAGCGTTTTTTCTACCTTCACTCGACATTTTACACCTTTGTCTGAGTCAGGGGATTTTTTCCTGACTGGAAAATGCCTTCTCTTTTTGTGAAGTGCCCTTCCTGTGGGAAGAAGAAGGCCCAGCCAGATCCACACTCTCTCTGCATTGTGTGTTTGCCTCAGAGTCACTGCCCTGACACTTGCAGACACTGCAAGAACATGTCAAAAAGGACTCTGAAGGACAGGGAGAAGATCAGACTTCATGGTCTTCATGAGAGGCAGAAGACATCGTCCTCTTCGCTCCCCAGGCAGCCAACAAGCCATTCTCAGGAGAGACAGGCTAGATCGACGTCAGCTGGTAGGAAGGTGCCTGTTTGTTCCACGTCGACGTCATCGCTGCCACAATCACATCGTCGTAGATCGCCGTCAACGGCGACCCGACCGACGTCGAGGGATACGACGTTGAAGGTACATAGCCACCATAAGGGCAGATCTCCGTCGACGGCAACCCACCGATCGACGTCGAGCCAGCACCGGCGTGCTCATTCACCGTCGAAGGCCTCGCACCCCTCCACTGCACGGAAGACGACGTCGAGATCGCCTCAACGGCGAGAGCAGAGAAATCCGTTGTCGGCGGCCCTTCACTCAACGGCAAAGCACACGACATCGAGCAGGTCGCGGTAAAGGGACCACCGGTCACCGCCGAGGCACTCAACGTCGAGACCAGAGCAGTCAGTGGTACTCCCTTCGACATCGTTGCAACTTTCGACGTCGACACAGGTGGCTAATAATGCTCCATTGTTTTCAATGTCGTTTTTTCTCTTTTTTCACTAATGTTGCTACTGCTTCTTTCCCTGGGCCCAGCTATGGGGCTTTGGAAAGTTTTTTCTCTTATTGTAATTTTGAAAAGGACTGTTTAAAAAAAAAAAAAAAATCCATAGAAATAAAGCATTTTAGCCTGTTTATGAATATAGTCTGCATTGCTGTTGTACACACATATACATGAGTTTGGTGTGAAAATTGTCTACTAAAAATGTTATATATATATTTTTTTTTCGTGCATATTTCATACTCTTACATGTGTGTAAGTATGCTCCGGGGTCCCCGCACGAGGGCGGGAATATTCAATGTTTATGACTATTGATGAGGATCCCCTGGAAGAGAATGCATAGGTTCAAACGGTGAACCCATTACAAAAGTCAAAACCAGATTTAAATCCCACTGAGGCATGAGAAACCGAGTGGGAAGAAATTTATTAGATAGGCCTTTCAAGAACCTAACAACTGTAGAGTGATTTGAACAAGGAAGGTTGATCGGCAAAGAAAGGCTGACAGAGCCGACAAATAGCCCTTGACAGTCGCAACTGCACAACCCTTCTCTGCCAAAGTAAAGGAAAACAACAGAACCTCAGACAAATGGGCTTTCAAGGGATCAATTTGTTTCTCTCTACACCAAGCCACAAATTTTGCCCATCTGCCGGCATAAACAGTCTTAGTGGGGTGTCGCCTGGCCAATAAAATAACATCCACCACTTCTGACGGGAAAGAAAAATAACTCAGATTACCCCATTCAATCTCCAGGCATGTAGGTGCAGGCTCTGGAGGTAGGGGTGTAGAACCTGCCCCTGCAACTGCGAGAGGAGGTCTGCCCTGAGAGGGAGACGGAGTGGAGGGCACAGTGAAAGTTCTTGGCCAATCCGGAGCTATTAAAATGACTTGAGCCCGATCTTGCAGAATCTTCCTCGGAACCCGAGCAATCAAGGGAATGGGGAGAAACGCGTAAAGCAACCGGCCACACCAAGACATCTGAAACGTGTCCCACCAACCCTCCTTGCACCGGATACTAGAGGCTGCAAAATACGGGCAGTGCGCGTTCTCCCAAGTGGCAAACATATCTATCTGCAGAGAACCCCACACCTTGAAGATGTGAAGAACCAGATCCGGATGGAGACAACACTCGTGGTCGGCCGAGAAATGCCGACAGACACCGTCCGCATGTACGCTGAGAACTCCGGCCAGATGGTTCACTACTATGCAAATCCAATGGTCCTGTGCCCATGACCAGAGCCGCAGAGCCTCTCTGCAGAGAAGGTACAACCCTACTCCTCCCTACTTGTTGATGTACTGCATCACCGTAGTGTTGTCTGTCAAGACCTGAACTAACTGACCGCGAAGGGACGGGAGGAAGGCCTTGAGAGCAAGACGTATCATCCGCAACTCTAACAGATTGATGTGAATCATCTGTTCCACTGGAGATCAATGGTCTTTGATCTCCAGGTGCCCCAGATGAGCTCCCCACCCTAGAGTGGAACCATCCGTTATGACCGTGGCCACTGGAGGTGGTAGAGCCAATGGCCTTCCTTGGGAAAGGTTGCCGTCCCCAGCCCACCATCGTAGAAACACTGCAGCGTCTCTGGAAATCGTTATCGACTCCTCGAGATCCCCTTTGTGTTGAAACCACTGCTTGCAGAGGCACCATTGGAGAGCCCTCATGTGCCAACGTGCATGAGTGACCAACATAATGCAAGAAACAAACAGACGGAGTGTATCAGGCTGGCCTGGCTTATAATGGGTACCTGATGGTACTTACACCTTGTGCCAGGTCCAGTTATCCCTTATTAGTAGATTAGTAGTGTTCTAGCAGCTTAGGCTGATAGGGGTAGCTATGGCAGAGCAGCTTAGGCTGAACTAGGAGACATGCAAAGCTCCTACTATACCACTTATATCATATAGCACTAAATCATAAGAATCGCAATACTCAGTTACTAAAAATAAAGGTACTTTATTTTAGTGACAATATGCCAAAAATATCTTAGAGGATATACTTCCTTAGGAGGTAAGTAAAACACACAAAATATACACACAAACCAAAATCAGGTAAGTAGACAGTTAGAAAAGTAGTGCAAACACAGTAGAAAACAATAGGATGCAACAGGCCTAGGGGCAACACAAACCATCTACTTGCGAACCACTGAGGGACCCCACGCCTAGTGTGGTGTGTAGAGGGTTGCTGGGAGTGTAAGAAAACACTAAGGGTGTCCAAGATACCCCACCCCAAGACCCTGAAAAGTAAGAGTAAAGTTACCCTACTTCCCCAGAAACACACTAAAGTAGTGATAGGAGATTCTGCAAAGACCACAACTGACTGCAAAGTACTGAAGACGGATTCCTGGACCTGAGGACCTGCAAAGGAAGGGGACCAAGTCCAAGTGTCCGGGGGTGGCAGGAGCCCACTAAACCCTGGATGAAGGTGCAAAATGGCTGCCTCCGAGTGGAAGAAGCTGAAGATTCTGCAACAACAGAAGAAGCCAGGAACTTCTCCTTTGCACAGAAGATGTCCCCCGGCGTGCTGGAATATGCAGAGTTGTTGCCACGCAGAAAGACCGCACACAAGCCTTGCTAGCTGCAAAGGTCGTGTTTGAAGAAAATGGGTGCTGCCCCGGCCCAAGAAGGACCAGGAGGAGGAGACATAGGGGGCACTCAGCAACACAGAGAGTCCATGCAGAAGCAGACAGCACCAGCAGAAGTACTTGAACATGGGTTCAAGAAAACTGAGCACGGCGGCAGTCTCAACACTACAAAGGAGGGTCCCACAAAGCCGGTGGTCAACTCAGCGAGTTGAGCAATGCAGGATGGAGTGCTGGGGACCTGGGCTGTGCTGTGCACGAAGGATTCCTTGCAAAAGTGCACAGAAGCCCTAGCAGCTGCAGTTCATGCAGTACACAGGATTACTGTCTGGCGTGGGGGAGGCAAGGACTTACCTCCACCAAATTTGGACAGATGGACCACTGGACTGTTGGGGTCACTTGGATACAGCTCCTGTGTTCCAGGGACCATGCTTGTGAAGATGAGATGGTGCCCAGAGGACCGGTGAAGCAGAAGTTTGGTGCCTGCGTTAGCAGGGTGAGATTTCTTCTTGGCTTCCAGTGCAGGGTGAAGGCAGACAGCCCTCAGAGCATGCACCACCAGGAAACAGTTGAGACAGCCAGCAGGATTAGGTGCTACAATGTCGCTGGTAGTCTTCTTGCTACTTTGTTGAAGTTTTGCAGGCGTCCTGGAGCAGTCAGCAGTCAATCCTTTGCAGAAGTCGAAGAGGGAGATGCAGAGGAACTCTGGCGAGCTCTTGCATTCATTATCTGAAGAGAAGCCCGCAGGAGAGACCCTAAACAGCCCTCAGAGGAGGATTGGCCAGCTTGTCAGGTAAGCACTTATCAGGAGGGGTCTCTGACGTCACCTGCTGGCACTGGCCGCTCAGAGGCCTCCATTGTGCCCTCACACCTCTGCATTCAAGAGGGCAGAGGTCTGGGACACACTGGAGGAGCTCTGGGCACCAACCCTGGGGTGGTGATGGACAGGGGAGTGGTCACTCCCCTTTCCTTTGCCCAGTTTCGCACCAGCGCAGGGGCTAGGGGGATCCCTGAACTGGTGTAGACTGGCTTATGCAAGGAGGGCACTATCTGTGCCCTTCAAAGCATTTCCAGAGGCTGGGGGAGGCTACTCCTCCCAGGCCCGTAACACCTATTTCCAAAGGGAGAGGATGTAATACCCTCTCTCAAAGGAAATCCTTTGTTCTGCCTTCCTGGGACTGGGCTGCCCAGACCCCAGGAGGGCACAAGCCTGTCTGTGGGTTGGCAGCAGCAGTAGCTGCAGTGAAAACCCCAGAGAGCTGGTTTGGCAGTACCCGGGGTCCATGCTGGAGCCCCGGGGATGCATGGGATTGGCACCCCAATACCAGATTTGGCATAGGGGGACAATTCCATGATCTTAGACATGTTACATGGCCATATTCGGAGTCACCATTGTGAAGCTACATATAGGTATTGACCTATATGTAGTGCACACGTGTAATAGTGTCCCCGCACTCACAAAGTCCAGGGAATTTGCTCTGAACTATGTGGGGGTACCTTGGCTAGTGCCAGGGTGCTCTCACACTTAGTAACTTTGCACCTAACCTTCACTAAGTGAGGGTTAGACATATAGGTGACTGATAAGTTACTTAAGTGCAGTGAAATATGGCTGTGAAATAACGTGGACGTTATTTCACTCAGGCTGCAATGGCAGTACTGTGTAAGAATTGTCTGAGCTCCCCATGGGTGGCAAAAGGAATGCTGAATATTAGTATATGGTACCTAGGTACCATATACTAGGGAAATGTTCTGCTTTCCTGTTCTTATCTCATAATCGAGTTTACAGAACCCTTTCTGGAATGCACTTCTGAGTTTAAAGAAGATATTTATTGTTATTATTACTTCACCACGAAGCTCCTGAGAGACAAAATTAGTAGATTGGCAGCACATGTTCAAAAGTAGTCGCAGCAATGAAAGCAAAATATATCAAAGTACTTCTCAGTTGCAATGTACACAGCAAATACATGTGATTATATTATAGCATAACTTCAAAGCAAAGCATAGAAGTCAAAATTACATCACCGTAGGGCAAGGCTGTAGGGCCTATAACTCAGCTTCATCTTTCTGGGACCTGCAAGTTGATGACTCCGTTCAACTGCGAGAAAGAGATTTTCTACCCAAACGGGAGACAGGCAACTGACGTCTCCGTTCCTATCTGAAGTCAAGCAGATTCAATCTACCTCTGTTGTAGTCCAGAGTCATCCTTAAAAGCAAACTCAGTGTGAGAACCGAAGAAACTTGGAGAGTGGCCAATTCTCCCGAGCCTCACTCGTTCTCAGACTGGATTGCGAGGTAAACACAAAATCTACGTGCTCTTATCAGCTAGGATCTGGTGTGAAAAACACAGCTTGGTCTATCATGTGGAAAAACACAGCTTGGAAAAACACAGCTCATCTGCAATGTGTCAACTGCAATGTCTAACCCCACGTTAAAGCCAATAGGCAGCTAACCTAAATACCAAATGTAATGTCTAATGTCATGTTAAAGCCAATAGGCAGCTAAACTGAATACAGAATGTAATGTTTAATGCCATGTCAAAGCCAATAGGCAGCTAACCTAAATACAGAATGTAACGGCTAACGCCATGTCAAAGCCAATAGGCACCTAAACTGAACAAAACATATGATGTGCTACTGGTGAACACTGAGCAACTAATATGCGCAGTGGTGAAACACAAAGTCATTGGTCAAACACAATTAATAGCATCACATTCCACCCTATGACCAATGATTTTTTGTTTACATACCTCTTATTTCAAACAAAAATAAAAAACAAAAACCAAAAACATCAACACAAAAAACATTATAAGCCAATCAGATTTGAATGATAAAAGCAATCACTGTAAAGTAATGGAAGTGGATTAACATATTGATCTCATAACCTTTCACATCAGATACATCTACAATGAAAAGACTGAAACGTACCGTATTTTCCGGCGTATAAGACGACTTTTTAACCCCTGAAAATCTCCTCAAAAGTCGGGGGTCGTCTTATACGCCGGTATACGGTGTGCTGAAACTTCAGGGACAGGCGCCCTGTAGCTGAGCCACCGTGCGTTGCATTTGGAAATCGATTCCAAGCATATGATGGGTTCCGCATCCCACAAGATTCAGCTACTTGTGGACACAGAGCTGATTGGTCAACCGTGAGTTGAGCTGTCCTTACCGTGTGCCGCAATCCTCGCTGGCAGTTGTCTGGACAGGCACGTATTCCTGCATGTGCTCCAGGCTATTCCACTTGCACTGTTTTATGTTTACATGTTTGATGACAAATAGCCTTCTGTTTATAAGTGACAGTTTTCCTACTAAGTACCTGCATGTCATAAGCATTTGAATTAAAATTACCATGTTAAAATCAAATCTGATGTTTTAAAATTTTTATTTGGTGTGCGTTGGAAGAGGGGTAGTCTTATACAGCGAGTATAGCCCAAACCCTATATTTTAACATGAAAAGTAGGGGGTCGTCTTATACGCCCAGTCGTCTTATACGCCGGAAAATACGGTATATACTCTGATTGAACAGTGTCTCTAAAATAGCAATTTGATGTAGCATAAGTTCTACTCATGTAAAGGTACATCGTCCACCTGAAAGGTTTGCAGGAATGTAAGCGAAAGTCAGAGTTCCACACGAAAAAACACAGACAGTTAACTGTTAAGGTTGTTTAGTTCGAGTGGAAGAATGTACTCAAACAAGTCGAACTTGAACTGAAGGCGCCAGTTGCGCAAAATGGATCCATGGTGCTTGTAATTTGATCAATCAGGTTCAGGTTGGGGGTTCGGTCCCTCCCCCGACCCCACACGCACACACCCGAAGGGAGACCACACAGCACACTCATGGTCAGTGGCGAAACGTGGTAGGATCTGAAAAAGAAAAAAGTATAACTTTTCTTGCAAATAACATTTGTCATCTGAAATGTGCCCTTCCTCTTCCTTTCCCTGTTTTATAATCAGAAGGACGTTTTTGGGGCCCTTTGTTATGATTTCTGGAGGGTCTGGGGGCTCATCTGGGGATTCAACCCACACCTTAGCACTGAGGTTTTTATCTGCTGCGCCACAGCTTCCCTTTCCTTGCACTGTCAGAAGGGCTGGGGCAGACTCCTTCTTTACCAAACCTCCATTCACTGCACTTTTGACAAGTTGGGCACTTCTGTCTCCAATCTGTCTGAATGAATCAGATTATTTTCTAGTTATCAGCATACTTTTGATTTCTCCTTGGTAATCTGTAGCAATCACTCCCCCTAAAACCCGATCAATTTGCCATATCTGTCCTGGTATCTCTCCTCTCCCCAACTGATCTTTGACTGGATGTGGGACAGATTGCTCTTGTGCGTGCTGCACAGTTTGTATCAAATCTAGGGGAATGTGCATCTCTCTCATCTCTGCCCACCTGTAAGTGGCTTTTTCTCCCAGATGCCCACATTTCTGGTGCACCCACTCAGCCATCCCCACTAAGTCAGAATTCTGGGTGAACACTTCTCTCTCTGAATTTTTTCTCTTTAACATCTGCAAGGGAATTGAACCAGTTAGGTACAAGCCATGTGGAAAACCAAACGGCTAAACCACTGGCAGTGAACCAAGAATCAGTGCAAAAATGTCACATCTCAAGCAGCTCTTGCTTTAAAGTCTGACACACATTGTACAACACTGTTCCTTCTACTGTGGTAGACAACTTTTCAGTCAATGAATCATTAGTCAAACAAACATGCTTTTTGTCCTCAGGGGACACGAATTCCAATGGTGTACTCAATTTCACTGGTGACTCCTTTATCTGTGGTACTCCCTGCACCCTCTCCACATCCTGAAAAGGGGCTTGTGGCACCTGTTCATGTAGGGCTGCAGTGACTCTAGCCCTGTCTTGCATGTACCAGATCCAGTGTACGATACTAGCTTCCTGTGTCTGTCCTAAACTGTGAGATTTAGGTGAAGTCATCACCCACTGCATGCTTGATATTTCAGGTTTCATATTCCAAAGTTCCAGGGGCACTCTTGTCTTCCCCTGTTCCTGATTTACATGTGTAGGAAAGTACCATCTTGCCTGGCATGTTACCCCCATATTTCACTGTATATATGTTGTTTTAGTTGTATGTGTCACTGGGACCCTGCCAGCCAGGGCCACAGTGCTCATAAGTGTGCCCTGTATGTGTTCCCTGTGTGATGACTAACTGTCTCACTGAGGCTCTGCTAACCAGAACCTCAGTGGTTATGCTCTCTCTTTGCTTTCCAAATTGTCACTAACAGGCTAGTGACCAATTTCACCAATTCACATTGGCATACTGGAACACCCTTATAATTCCCTAGTATATGGTACTGAGGTACCCAGGGTATTGGGGTTCCAGGAGATCCCTATGGGCTGCAGCATTTCTTTTGCCACCCATAGGGAGCTCTGACAATTCTTACACAGGCCTGCCACTGCAGCCTGAGTGAAATAACGTCCATGTTATTTCACAGCCATTTACCACTGCACTTAAGTAACTTATAAGTCACCTATATGTCTAACCTTTACCTGGTAAAGGTTGGGTGCTAAGTTACTTAGTGTGTGGGCACCCTGGCACTAGCCAAGGTGCCCCCACATCGTTCAGGGCAAATTCCCCAGACTTTGTGAGTGCGGGGACACCATTACACGCGTGCACTATACATAGGTCACTACCTATGTATAGCGTCACAATGGTAACTCCGAACATGGCCATGTAACATGTCTAAGATCATGGAATTGTCACCCCAATGCCATTCTGGCATTGGGGAGACAATTCCATGATCTCCTGAGTCTCTAGCACAGACCCGGGTACTGCCAAACTGACTTTCCCAGGGTTTCATTACAGCTGCTGCCAACCCCTCAGACAGGTTTCTGCCCTCCTGGGGTCCAGCCAGGCTTGGCCCAGGAAGGCAGAACAAAGGACTTCCTCAGAGAGAGGGTGTTACACCCTCTCCCTTTGGAAAAAGGTGTCAGGGCTGGGGAGGAGTAGCCTCCCCCAGCCTCTGGAAATGCTTTGATGGGCACAGATGGTGCCCATCTCTGCATAAGCCAGTCTACACCGGTTCAGGGATCCCCCAGCCCTGCTCTGGCACGAAACTGGACAAAGGAAAGGGGAGTGACCACTCCCCTGACCTGCACCTCCCAGGGGAGGTGCCCAGAGCTCCTCCAGTGTGCTCCAGACCTCTGCCATCTTGGAAACAGAGGTGCTGCTGGCACACTGGACTGCTCTGAGTGGCCAGTGCCAGCAGGTGACGTCAGAGACTCCTTCTGATAGGCTCTTACCTGTGTTGCTAGCCTATCCTCCTTCCTAGGTAGCCAAACCTCCTTTTCTGGCTATTTAAGGTCTCTGCTTTGGGGAATTCTTTAGATCACGAATGCAAGAGCTCATCAGAGTTCCTCTGCATCTCTCTCTTCACCTTCTGCCAAGGAATCGACCGCTCACTGCTCAGGACGCCTGCAAAACCGCAACAAAGTAGCAAAGACGACTACTGCAACCTTGTATCGCTGATCCTGCCGCCTTCTCGATTGTTTTCCTGGTGGTGCATGCTGTGGGGGTAGTCTGCCTCCTCTCTGCACTAGAAGCTCCGAAGAAATCTCCCGTGGGTCGACGGAATCTTCCCCCTGCAACCGCAGGCAACAAAAGACTGCATCACCGGTCCTCTGGGTCCCCTCTCAGCACGACGAGCGTGGTCCCTGGAACTCAGCAACTCTGTCCAAGTGACTCCCACAGTCCAGTGACTCTTCAGTCCAAGTTTGGTGGAGGTAAGTCCTTGCCATCCCCCGCTAGACTGGATTGCTGGGTACCGCGTGATTTGCAGCTGCTCCGGGTCCTGTGCACTCTTCCAGGATTTCCTTTGTGCACAGCCAAGCCTGGGTCCCCGACACTCTAACCTGCAGTGCACAACCTCCTGAGTTGTCCTCCGGCGTCGTGGGATCTCCTTTTGTGACTTCGGGTGAGCTCAGGTTCACTCTTCTTCGTAGTGCCTGTTCCAGTACTTCTGCGGGGGCTGCCTGCTTCTGTGAGGGCTCCCTATCTTGCTGGGCGCCCCCTCTGTCTCCTCACGCAATTAGCAACATCCTGGTCCCTCCTGGGCCACAGCAGCATCAAAAAACCCTTTTCGCGACCCTTGCAGCTAGCAAGGCTTGTTTGCGGTCTTTCTGCGTGGGAACACCTCTGCAAGCTTCTTCACAACGTGGGACATCCATCCTCCAAAGGGGAAGTTTCTAGCCCTCTTCGTTCTTGCAGAATCCACAGCTTCTACCATCCGGTGGCAGCTTCTTTGCACCCTCAGCTGGCATTTCCTGGGCATCTGCCCAATCTCGACTTTGTCGCGACTCTTGGACTTGGTCCCCTTGTTCCACAGGTACTCTCGTCCGGAAATCCACTTTGGTTGCATTGCTGGTGTTGTTCTTTCTTGCAGAATTCCCCTATCACGACTTCTGTACTCTCTGGGGAATATAGGTGCACTTTACACCTACTTTTCAGGGTCTTGTGGTGGCCTATTTTTCTAACCCTCACTGTTTTCTTACAGTCCCAGCGACCCTCAACAAGCTCACATAGGTTTGGGGGCCATACGTTGTTCGCATTCCACTTTTGGAGTATATGGTTTGTGTTGCCCCTATACCTATGTGCTCCTATTGCAATCTATTGTAACTATACACTGCTTGCATTACTTCCTTTTGCTATTACTGCATATTTTTGGTATTGTGTACATATATCTTGTGTATATTTGCTATCCGCATACTGAGGGTACTCACTGAGATACTTTTAGCATATTGTCATAAAAATAAAGCACCTTTATTTTTAGTTTATCTGTGTATTGTGTTTTCTTATGATATTGTGCATATGACACCAGTGCTATAGTAGGAGCTTTGCATGTCTCCTAGTTCAGCCTAAGCTGCTCAGCTATAGCTACCTTCTACCAGCCTTAGCTGCTAGAAACACCTCTTCTACACTAATAAGGGATAACTGGACCTGGTACAGAGTGTAAGTACCCTTTGGTACCCACTACAAGCCAGGCCAGCATCCTACATTGGTTGTGCAGCGGTGGGATAAGTACTTGCAACTACTTACCACTTTGTCATTTTGTACTTTTCATAAGAGAAAAATATACAAAACAAGTTCAGTGTATGTACACCTAACCAAAAAGGTTTTCTTTTCTTCTCTTACTCTATCTGCTAAGTGCTGAAAAGTACCTCTAAAAACTTTCAAAAAGTTCTAAAAAGTTGAAAAAGCTTTTTTCTATTTCCTTAAAAAGTCCTGAAACTTTTTCTTTATTTTATCTGTCCCTAAACCTTTTTCTATCATGTCTGGTACAGGTCCTACTCCTGATCTGGTCAGCTCTGCTTATGACCACCTTAGCTGGAAAGGTGTAAGGAGTCTCTGCATTGATAGAGGTTTAGGGGTAGGGAAGAATCCCTCTAGAGAATTGTTGATTAACATGCTCATTGAAAATGATAAGGCCTTAGCTGGCACATCAGTTGAGAAGTTAGCAGATGGTTCACACTCTGATTCTGGGGTAGCCCCAGTAAGAATGTTAGATGGTATTCTTTCCAACTTGCCCCTTAGCAGACCACCTAGCATAACTGGTACTAATGTGAGCTCTCATCACAGTAGGGATGTCATTCCTGCAGGTCAAGTTCTTAGAGTGTCAGCTGTTAGGGACAATTCTCCCTCTGTTCATTCACACCATTCTTCTGTGTCAAAGCATTCCCAACCCACCCACCCTGATGACAGAATGTTAGAAAGGGAGCTCAATAGATTGAGAGTGGAAGAGTCCAGGCTGAAGCTTAAGCAGCAACAGCTGGCTCAAGACAGGGAATCTTTAGACTTAGAAAAAGAAAGACAGAGGTTGGGGTTAGGACCCCATGGTGGCAGCAGCAGTATTACAGATAGTAATCCTGTGAAAGAGCATGATTCTATGAATCTGCATAAGATAGGCCCCCCTTACAAGGAGGGGGATGACATTAACAAGTGGTTTGTTGCACTTGAGAGGGCCTTTGTTGTACAGGGGGTCCCTCAAAGGCAGTGGGATGCTATCCTATGGCTATCTTTCAGTGGAAAGGGTAGGGATAGACTCCTTACTGTGAAGGAAAGTGATGCCAACAATTTTACAGTTTTGAAGAATGCACTCTTGGATGGATTTGGCTTAACCACTGAACAATACAGGATTACGTTCAGAGAAACCAGAAAAGAGCCCTCACAAGACTGGGTAGACTTTGTCGACTATTCAGTGAAGGCCTTGGAGGGGTGGTTACATGGCAGTAAAGTTTCTGACTATGAAAGCCTGTATAATCTGATCCTGAGAGAGCATATTCTGAATAACTGTGTGTCTGATTTGTTACACCAATATCTAGTGGACTCTGATCTGACCTCTCCCCAATAATTGGGAAAGAAGGCAGACAAATGGGTCAGAACAAGAGTGAACAGAAAAGTTCATACAGGGGGTGACAAGGATGACAAGAAGAAGGATGGTAAATCTTCAGACAAGGGTGGGGACAAATCTAAAAATGAGTCTTCATCAGGCCCACAAAAACACTTTGGTGGGGGTGGTGGGTCCAAATCCTCTTCTAATCAAGTAAAGAAACCATGGTGCTATTTATGTAAAGTAAAAGGCCATTGGACAACTGATGCCAGTTGTCCAAAGAAAAGCACCAAGCCTCCCATTACCACAACCCCTACTGCTACACCTGGTGCCCCTAGTAATAGCAGTGGTGGTGGGAGCAAACCTACTAATAGCCAATCCAAGGGAGTAGCTGGGCTCACTTTTGGTAATTTAGTTGGGGTTGGTCTTGTTAGGGAGACCACAGAGGCTGTGTTAGTCTCTGAAGGTGCCATTGATTTGGCCACCTTGGTTGCTTGTCCCCTTAATATGGATAAGTACAAGCAACTTCCCCTAATAAATGGTGTTGAGGTTCAGGCCTACAGGGACACAGGTGCCAGTGTTACCATGGTAATAGAGAAACTGGTCCACCCTGAACAACACCTACTTGGTCACCAGTACCAAGTGACTGATGCTCATAACAACACTCTTAGCCACCGCATGGCTGTTGTGAATCTCAACTGGGGGGGGGGGGGGGGGGGGGGGGGTTAGGGGGGGTTACTGGTCCAAAGAAAGTTGTGGTTGCCTCAGATTTACCCGTAGACTGTCTACTAGGGAACGATTTAGAGACATCAGCTTGGGCAGAAGTGGAGTTGGAGGCTCATGCAGCAATGCTGGGCATTCCTGGGCATATTTTGCTTTGACCAGGGCTCAGGCCAAAAAGCAAAAAGGACAGGGTGACTTGGATCCTGGAACAATGGACCAAGTGCTCCCTAAAGCAAGGGTTAGTAAAGGTAAATCACTACCTACTATCCCTCCCTCTACAGTGGATTCAACTTCTGAGGATGAAGAATTTCCCCCCTGTGCAGAACCTTCACCAGAGGAGCTGGAAGCAGACACTGCTGAGCTTTTGGGTGGAGGGGGGCCTGCCAGGGAGGGGCTGAGTGTGGCACAGCAGACCTGTCCCACACTAGAGGGTCTAAGACAGCAAGCTGTCAAACAGCAAAATGGGGATGTCAGTGACTCTCACAGAGTTTACTGGGAGGACAACCTCTTGTATACAGAGGCAAGGGACCCAAAACCTGGAGCTGCCAGGAGATTGGTTATTCCCCTGCAATACAGAGAGTTCCTCCTAACTCTAGCCCACGACACTCCCTTGGCTGGACATTTGGGACAAATGAAAACATGGGACAGGCTTGTTCCCTTGTTTCACTGGCCTAGAATGTCAGAGGACACAAAGGAATTTTGTAAGTCCTGTGTCACCTGTCAAGCCAGTGGCAAAACAGGTGGCACCCCAAAGGCACCCCTTATTCCACTGCCTGTGGTTGGGGTTCCCTTTGAAAGGGTAGAGGTTGACATAGTTGGCCCCCTTGACCCTCCTACTACTTCAGGCAATAGGTTTATTTTGGTGGTAGTGGACCATGCCACCAGATATCCTGAAGCAATTCCTCTAAGGACTACTACAGCTCCTGTAGTGGCAAAGGCCCTCCTGGGAATTTTTTCCAGGTTGGGCTTTCCAAAAGAGGTGGTATCAGACAGGGGTAGCAACTTCATGTCTGCTTAATTAAAGGCCATGTGGAAGGAATGTGGTGTGACATACAAGTTCACCACACCCCATCATCCACAAACAAATGGACTGGTTGAGAGGTTTAATAAAACTCTCAAAGGAATGATAATGGGACTCCCTGATAAACTCCGGAGGAGATGGGATGTCCGGTTACCTTGCCTCCTTTTTGCTTACAGGGAGGTACCCCAAAAAGGAGTGGGCTTCAGCCCCTTTGAACTCCTATTTGGACACCCTGCAAGAGGTCCTCTAACACTTGTAAAGGAGGGTTGGGAACAACCTTTAAAGGGTCCTAAGCAAGACATAGTGGACTATGTACTTGGCCTAAGATCAAGAATGGCTGAGTACATGAAAAAGGCCAGTAAAAACGTTCAGGCCAGCCAAGAGCTCCAAAAGCAATGGCATGACCAGAAGGCTGTTCTGATTCAGTACCAACCAGGGCAGAAAGTGTGAGTCTTGGAGCCTGTGGCCCCAAGAGCACTCCAAGACAAATGGAGTGGACCCCACATTATTGTTGAAAAGAAGGGAGAAGTCACCTACTTGGTTGACTTGGGCACTGCCAGGAGTCCCCTTAGGGTGCTCCATGTCAATCGCCTAAAGCCCTACTATGACAGGGCTGATCTCACCCTGTTCATGGCAACAGATGAAGGACAGGAAGAAGAAAGTGACCCTCTCCCTGATCTCTTCTCTTCCACAGAACAAGATGCTCTAGTGGAAGGTGCAGTTTTAGCAGATTGGCCTACTTCTGAGCAGAAAGACCACTGCAAAAATCTCCTGGGTCAGTTTTCTGAACTCTTTTCTACTGTGCCAGGCACCACTTCTTGGTGTGAGCATACTATAGATACTGGAGACAGCATGCCTGTCAAAAGTAAGATCTATAGGCAGCCTGACCATGTCAGGGACTGCATAAAACAAGAAGTTCAGAAAATGCTTGAACTGGGAGTGGTTGAGCACTCTGAAAGTCCATGGGCCTCTCCTGTGGTACTTGTACCAAAGCCTCACTCTAAAGATGGGAAAAGAGAGATGAGGTTTTGTGCAGATTACAGAGGTCTCGACCAGGTAACTAAAACTGATGCTCACCCTATAACCAGGGCAGATGAGCTCATAGATACACTGGCATCTGCCAAGTATCTAAGCACCTTTGATTTGACTGCAGGGTATTGGCAGATCAAGTTATCAGAGGATGCTAAAGCAAAAACTGCATTTTCGACTATTGGAGGGCACTACCAATTCACAGTAATGCCCTTTGGTTTGAAAAATGCACCTGCCACTTTTCAGAGGTTGGTGAATACAGTCCTGCAAGGGTTGGAGGCTTTTAGTGCAGCATATCTAGATGATATAGCTGTCTTTAGCTCCACCTGGGATGATCACCTGGTCCACCTATGGAAAGTTTTGGAGGCCCTGCAAAAGGCAGGCCTCACTATCAAGGCTTCAAAGTGCCAGATAGGGCAGGGGAAAGTGGTTTATCTAGGACACCTTGTAGGTGGAGAACAGATTGCACCACTTCAGGGGAAAATCCAAACTATCATAGATTGGGTTCCCCCTACAACTCAGACCCAGGTGAGAGCCTTCTTAGGCCTCACTGGGTATTACAGGAGGTTCATAAAGAACTATGGCTCCATAGCAGCCCCTCTTAATGACCTCACTTCTAAGAAAATGCCTAAAAAGGTATTGTGGACAGCTAGCTGTCAGAAAGCTTTTGAGGAGCTGAAACAGGCCATGTGCACTGCACCTGTCCTAAAAAGCCCATGTTACTCCAAGAAATTAATTGTTCAAACTGATGCATCTGAATTAGGGGTAGGGGCAGTCTTATCACAACTCAATTCTGAGGGCCAGGATCAACCTGTTGCTTTTATCAGCAGGAGGTTGACCCCTAGAGAAAAGCATTGGTCTGCCATAGAGAGGGAGGTCTTTGCTGTGGTCTGGGCACTGAAGAAGTTGAGGCCATACCTGTTTGGCACTCACTTCATTGTTCAGACAGACCACAAACCTCTACTTTGGCTAAAACAAATGAAGGGTGAAAACCCTAAATTGTTGAGGTGGTCCATATCTCTACAGGGAATGGACTATACAGTGGAACATAGACCTGGAGTACCCACTCCAATGCAGATGGACTCTCCAGATATTTCCACTTAGACAATGAAGACTCATCAGGTCATGGCTAGTCTTATTGTCCTTCGTTTGGGGGGGGGGGGGGGGGTTGTGTAGGAAAGTACCATCTTGCCTGGCATGTTACCCCCATATTTCACTGTATATATGTTGTTTTAGTGTATGTGTCACTGGGACCCTGCCAGCCAGGGCCCCAGTGCTCATAAGTGTGCCCTGTATGTGTTCCGTGTGTGATGACTAACTGTCTCACTGAGGCTCTGCTAACCAGAACCTCAGTGGTTATGCCCTCTCTTTGCTTTCCAAATTGTCACTAACAGGCTAGTGACCAATTTCACCAATTCACATTGGCATACTGGAACACCCTTATAATTCCCTAGTATATGGTACTGAGGTACCCAGGGTATTGGGGTTCCAGGAGATCCCTATTGGCTGCAACATTTCTTTTGCCACCCATAGGGAGCTCTGACAATTCTTACACAGGCCTGCCACTGCAGCCTGAGTGAAATAACGTCCACGTTATTTCACAGCCATTTACCACTGCACTTAAGTAACTTATAAGTCACCTATATGTCTAACCTTTACCTGGTAAAGGTTGGGTGCTGAGTTACTTAGTGTGTGGGCACCCTGGCACTAGCCAAGGTGCCCCCACATCGTTCAGGGCAAATTCCCCAGACTTTGTGAGTGCGGGGACACCATTACACGCATGCACTATCCATGGGTCACTACCTATGTATAGCGTCACAATGGTAACTCCGAACATGGCCATGTAACATGTCTAAGATCATGGAATTGTCACCCCAATGCCAATTCCATGATCCCCAGAGTCTCTAGCACAGACCCGGGTACTGCAAAACTGCCTTTCCCGGGGTTTCATTGCAGCTGCTGCCAACCCCTCAGACAGGTTTCTGCCCTCCTGGGGTCCAGCCAGGCTTGGCCCAGGAAGGCAGAACAAAGGACTTCCTCAGAGAGAGGGTGTTACACCCTCTCCCTTTGGAAAAAGGTGTCAGGACTGGGGAGGAGTAGCCTCCCCCAGCCTCTGGAAATGCTTTGATGGGCACAGATGGTGCCCATCTCTGCCTAAGCCAGTCTACACCGGTTCAGGGATCCCCCAGCCCTGCTCTGGCGCGAAACTGGACAAAGGAAAGGGGAGTGACCACTCCCCTGACCTGCACCTCCCAGGGGAGGTGCCCAGAGCTCCTCCAGTGTGCTCCAGACCTCTGCCATCTTGGAAACAGAGGTGCTGCTGGCACACTGGACTGCTCTGAGTGGCCAGTGCCAGCAGGTGACGTCAGAGACTCCTTCTGATAGGCTCTTACCTGTGTTGCTAGCCTATCCTCCTTCCTAGGTAGCCAAACCTCCTTTTCTGGCTATTTAGGGTCTCTGCTTTGGGGAATTCTTTAGATAACGAATGCAAGAGCTCATCAGAGTTCCTCTGCATCTCTCTCTTCACCTTCTGCCAAGGAATTGACCGCTGACTGCTCAGGACGCCTGCAAAACCGCAACAAAGTAGCAAAGACGACTACTGCAACCTTGTATCGCTGATCCTGCCGCCTTCTCGACTGTTTTCCAGGCGGTGCATGCTGTGGGGGTAGTCTGCCTCCTCTCTGCACTAGAAGATCCGAAGAAATCTCCCGTGGGTCGACGGAATCTTCCCCCTGCAACCGCAGGCAACAAAAGACTGCATCACCGGTCCTCTGGGTCCCCTCTCAGCACGACGAGCGTGGTCCCTGGAACTCAGCAACTCTGTCCAAGTGACTCCCACAGTCCAGTGACTCTTCAGTCCAAGTTTGGTGGAGGTAAGTCCTTGCCTCCCCCCGCTAGACTGCATTGCTGGGTACCGTGTGATTTGCAGCTGCTCTGCCTCCTGTGCACTCTTCCAGGATTTCCTTTGTGCACAGCTAAGCCTGGGTCCCCGACACCCTACCCTGCAGTGCACAATCTCCTCAGTTGTCCTCCGGCATCGTGAGATCTCCTTTTGTGACTTCGGGTGAGCTCTGGTTCACTCTTCTTCGCAGTGCCTGTTCCGGCACTTCTGCGGGTGCTGCCTGCTTCTGTGAGGGCTCCCTATCTTGCTGGGTGCCCCCTCTGTCTCCTCACGCAATTGGCGACATCCTGGTCCCTCCTGGGCCACAGCAGCATCCAAAAACCCTAACCGCGACCCTTGCAGGTAGCAAGGCTTGTTTGCGGTCTTTCTGCGTGGGAACAACTCTGCAAGCTTCTTCACAACGTGGGACATCCATCCTCCAAAGGGGAAGTTTCTAGCCCTCTTCGTTCTTGCAGAATCCACAGCTTCTGCCATCCAGTGGCAGCTTCTTTGCACCCTCAGCTGGCATTTCCTGGGCATCTGCCCAATCTCGACTTTGTCGCGACTATTGGACTTGGTCCCCTTGTTCCATAGGGACTCTCGTCCGGAAATCCACTTTGGTTGCATGGCTGGTGTTGTTCTTTCTTGCAGAATTCCCCATCACGACTTCTGTGCTCTCTGGGGAATATAGGTGCACTTTACACCTACTTTTCAGGGTCTTGGGGTGGGCTATTTTTCTAACCCTCACTGTTTTCTTACAGTCCCAGCGACCCTCAACAAGCTCACATAGGTTTGGGGGCTATACGTTGTTTGCATTCCACTTTTGGAGTATATGGTTTGTGTTGCCCCTATACCTATGTGCTCCTATTGCAATCTATTGTAACTATACACTGCTTGCATTACTTCCTTTCGCTATTAATGCATATTTTTGGTATTGTATACATATATCTTGTGTATATTTGCTATCCTCATACTGAGGGTACTCACTGAGATACTTTTGGCATATTGTCATAAAAATAAAGTACCTTTATTTTTAGTATATCTGTGTATTGTGTTTTCTTATTATATTGTGCATATGACACCAGTGGTATAGTAGGAGCTTTGCATGTCTCCTAGTTCAGCCTTAGCTGCTCAGCTATAGCTACCTTCTACCAGCCTAAGCTGCTAGAAACACCTCTTCTACACTAATAAGGGATAACTGGACCTGGTACAGAGTGTAAGTACCCCTTGGTACCCACTACAAGCCAGGCCAGCCTCCTACAACATGTAAATCAGTGTTTCCCTCTTGCAATGCGCAGAAACCTAATGTCTGAATTATTTCATTTGCCAAACCAAAAGCGTGCAGCTGCTCATGTTTTTTCCTAGTTACTTTATACCAAAGTGTTAAGATTTCACTCAGATGAGGGCTATACTGTTTCCAAAAATCAAACAAGCTCATGGAACTCAGTGTCTCTTTGTAGGAAGTTGGCTCTGTATGTGCTATTTCAAAGTAAGGAATAGCATGCACAGAGTCCAAGGGTTCCCCTTAGAGGTAAAATAGTGGTAAAAAGAGATAATACTAATGCTCTATTTTGTGGTAGTGTGGTCGAGCAGTAGGCTTATCCAAGGAGTAGTGTTAAGCATTTGTTGTACATACACATAGACAATAAATGAGGTACACACACTCGGAGACAAATCCAGCCAATAGGTTTTGTTATAGAAAAATATATTTTCTTAGTTTATTTTAAGAACCACAGGTTCAAATTTTACATGTAATATCTCATTTGAAAGGTATTTCAGGTAAGTACTCTAGGAACTTTGAATCATTACTTTAGCATGTATACTTTTTACATAAAACACAATAAGCTGTTTAAAACGTGGACACAGTGCAATTTTCACAGTTCCTAGGGGAGGTAAGTTATTGTTAGTTTTAACAGGTAAGTAAGTCACTTACAGGTCTCAGTTTTTGGTCCAAGGTAGCCCACCGTTGGGGGTTCAGAGCAACCCCAAAGTTATCACACCAGCAGCTCAGGGCCGGTCAGGTGCAAAGGTCAAAGAGGTGCCCAAAACACATAGGCTTCAATGGAGAGAAGGGGGTGCCCCGGTTCCAGTCTGCCAGCAGGTAAGTACCCGCGTCTTCGGAGGGCAGACCAGGGGGGTTTTGTAGGGCACCGGGGTGGACACAAGTCAGCACAGAAAGTACACCCTCAGCAGCGCGGGGGCGGCCGGGTGTAGTGTGCAAACACGCGTCGGGTTTTCAATGGAAGTCAATGAGAGATCAAGGGATCTCTTCAGCGTCGCAGGCAGGCAAGGGGGGGGGTTCCTCGGGGTAGCCACCACCTGGGCAAGGGAGAGGGCCTCCTGGGGGTCACTCCTGCACAGAAGTTCCGTTTCTTTAGGGGCTGGGGGCTGCGGGTGCAGGGTCTTTTCCAGCCGTCGGGAAATGGAGTTCAGACAGTCGCGGTCAGGGGGAGCCTGGGGATTCCCTCTGCAGGCGTCGCTGTGGGGGCTCAGGGGGGACAACTTTGGTTACTCACAGTCGTAGAGTCGCCGGAGGGTCCTCCCTGAGTTGGTTGTTCTCCACCAGTCGAGTCGGGGTCGCCGGGTGCAGTGTTGCAAGTCTCACGCTTCTTGCGGGGAGTTGCAGGGGCCTTTAAATCTGCTCCTTGTAACAAAGTTGCAGTTCTTTTGGAGCAGTGCCGCTGTCCTCGGGAGTTTCTTGTCTTTTTCGAAGCAGGGCAGTCCTCAGAGGATTCAGAGGTCGCTGGTCCCTTGGAAAGCGTCGCTGGAGCAGGTTTCTTTGGAAGGCAGGAGACAGGCCGGTAACTCTGGGGCCAAGGCAGTTGGTGTCTTCTGGTCTTCCTCTGCAGGGGTTTTTCAGCTCAGCAGTCCTTCTTCTTGTAGTTGCAGGAATCTGTTTTTCTAGGTTCAGGGAAGCCCTTAAATACTAAATTTAAGGGCGTGTTTAGGTCTGGGGGGTTAGTAGCCAATGGCTACTAGCCCTGAGGGTGGGTACACCCTCTTTGTGCCTCCTCCCAAGGGGAGGGGGTCACATCCCTAATCCTATTGGGGGAATCCTCCATCTGCAAGATGGAGGATTTCTAAAAGTTAGAGTCACCTCAGCTCAGGACACCTTAGGGGCTGTCCTGACTGGCCAGTGACTCCTCCTTGTTTTTCTCATTATTTTCTCCGGCCTTGCCGCCAAAAGTGGGGCCTGGCCGGAGGGGGCGGGCAACTCCACTAGCTGGAGTGTCCTGCTGGGTTGGCACAAAGGAGGTGAGCCTTTGAGGCTCACCGCCAGGTGTGACAATTCCTGCCTGGGAGAGGTGTTAGCATCTCCACCCAGTGCAGGCTTTGTTACTGGCCTCAGAGTGACAAAGGCACTCTCCCCATGGGGCCAGCAACATGTCTCGGTTTGTGGCAGGCTGCTAAAACTAGTCAGCCTACACAGATAGTCGGTTAAGTTTCAGGGGGCACTTCTAAGGTGCCCTCTGTGGTGTATTTTACAATAAAATGTACACTGGCATCAGTGTGCATTTATTGTACTGAGAAGTTTGATACCAAACTTCCCAGTTTTCAGTGTAGCCATTATGGTGCTGTGGAGTTCGTGTTTGACAGACTCCCAGACCATATACTCTTATGGCTACCCTGCACTTTACAATGTCTAAGGTTTTATTTAGACACTGTAGGGGTACCATGCTCATGCACTGGTACCCTCACCTATGGTATAGTGCACCCTGCCTTAGGGCTGTAAGGCCTGCTAGAGGGGTGTCTTACCTATACTGCATAGGCAGTGAGAGGCTGGCATGGCACCCTGAGGGGAGTGCCATGTCGACTTACTCGTTTTGTTCTCACTAGCACACACAAGCTGGTAAGCAGTGTGTCTGTGCTGAGTGAGGGGTCTCCAGGGTGGCATAATACATGCTGCAGCCCTTAGAGACCTTCCCTGGCATCAGGGCCCTTGGTACCAGAGGTACCAGTTACAAGGGACTTATCTGGATGCCAGGGTGTGCCAATTGTGGAATCAAAAGTACAGGTTAGGGAAAGAACACTGGTGCTGGGGCCTGGTTAGCAGGCCTCAGCACACTTTCAATTCAAAACATAGCATCAGCAAAGGCAAAAAGTCAGGGGGTAACCATGCCAAGGAGGCATTTCCTTACACTCTTGCTCAGTGCAAATAGTAAGAAACTCTAAAATCTTTTGTTTTACTTGTGACAACATCTGTCTATTTTCTGGGTTCCACTGAATTTCCAGTAACTGCACATTTTGAGACAGTACTTCTGCCTTGTCCGAATTAATTTTACTTTGTCTGTAAATAACATTCTGAGCTCTGGAGCCCACTAAACCCCGGATGAAGGTGCAAAATGGCTGCCTCCGGGTGGAAGAAGGTGAGGATTCTGCAACAACAGAAGATGCCAGGAACTTCTCCTTTGCACAGAAGATGTCCCCCGGCGTGCTGGAGGATGCAGAGTTGTTTCCACGCAGAAAGACCGCACACAAGCCTTGCTAGCTGCAAAGGTCGTGTTTGAAGAAAATGGGTGCTGCCCCGGCCCAAGAAGGACCAGGAGGTCGCCCCTTGGAGGAGGAGACAGAGGGGGCACTCAGCAACACAGAGAGCCCATGCAGAAGCAGACAGCACCAGCAGAAGTACTTGAACATGGGTTCAAGAAAACTGAGCACGGCGGCAGTCTCAACACTACAAAGGAGGGTCCCACAAAGCCGGTGGTCAACTCAGCGAGTTGAGCAATGCAGGATGGAGTGCTGGGGACCTGGGCTGTGCTGTGCACGAAGGATTCCTTGCAAAAGTGCACAGAAGCCCTAGCAGCTGCAGTTCATGCAGTACACAGGATTACTGTCTGGCGTGGGGAGGCAAGGACTTACCTCCACCAAATTTGGACAGATGGACCACTGGACTGTTGGGGTCACTTGGATCCAGCTCGTGTTCCAGGGACCACGCTTGTGAAGATGAGATGGTGCCCAGAGGACCGGTGAAGCAGAAGTTTGGTACCTGCGTTAGCAGGGAGAGATTTCTTCTTGGCTTCCAGTGCAGGGTGAAGGCAGACAGCCCTCAGAGCATGCACCACCAGGAAACAGTTGAGACAGCCGGCAGGATTAGGTGCTACAATGTCGCTGGTAGTCTTCGTGCTACTTTGTTGAAGTTTTGCAGGCATCCTGGAGCAGTCAGCAGTCGATCCTTGGCAGAAGTCGAAGAGGGAGATGCAGAGGAACTCTGCCGAGCTCTTGCATTCATTATCTGAAGAGAAGCCCACAGGAGAGACCCTAAATAGCCCTCAGAGGAGGATTGGCCACCTTGTCAGGTAAGCACCTATCAGGAGGGGTCTCTGACGTCACCTGCTGGCACTGGCCACTCAGAGGCCTCCATTGTGCCCTCACACCTCTGCATTCAAGATGGCAGAGGTCTGGGACACACTGGAGGAGCTCTGGGCACCAACCCTGGGGTGGTGATGGACAGGGGAGTGGTCACTCCCCTTTCCTTTGCCCAGTTTCGCACCAGAGCAAGGGCTAAGGGATCCCTGAACTGGTGTAGACTGGCTTATGCAAGGAGGCACGAACTGTGCCCTTCAAAGCATTTCCAGAGGCTGGGGAGGCTACTCCTCCCAGGCCCTTAACACCTATTTCCAAAGGGAGAGGATGTAACACCCTCTCTCAGAGGAAATCCTTTGTTCTGCCTTCCTGGGACTGGGCTGCCCAGACCCCAGGAGGGCACAAGCCTGTCTGTGGGTTGGCAGCAGCTGTAGCTGCAGTTAAAACCCCAGAGAGCTGGTTTGGCAGTACCCAGGGTCCATGCTGGAGCCCCGGGGATGCATGGGATTGGCACCCCAATACCAGATTTGGCATGGGGGGACAATTCCATGATCTTAGACATGTTACATGGCCATATTCGGAGTCACCATTGTGAAGCTACATATAGGTATTGACCTATATGTAGTGCACGCGTGTAATAGTGTCCCCGCACTCACAAAGTCCAGGGAAATTGCTCTGAACTATGTGGGGGTACCTTGGCTAGTGCCAGGGTGCTCTCACACTTAGTAACTTTGCACCTAACCTTCACTAAGTGAGGGTTAGACATATAGGTGACTGATAAGTTACTTAAGTGCAGTGAAATATGGCTGTGAAATAACGTGGACGTTATTTCACTCAGGCTGCAATGGCAGTACTGTGTAAGAATTGTCTGAGTTCCCCATGGGTGGCAAAAGGAATGCTGAATATTAGTATATGGTACCTAGGTACCATATACTAGGGAAATGTTCTACTTTCCTGCTCTTATCTCATAACCGAGCTTACAGAACCTCTCTGGAATGCACTTCTGAGTTTAAAGAAGATATTTATTGTTATTATTACTTCACCACAAGGCTCCTGAGAGACGAAATTAGTAGATTGGCAGCACACGTTCAAAAGTAGTCGCAGCAATGAAAGCAAAATATATCAAAGTACTTCTCAGTTGCAATGTGCACAGCAAATGCATGCAAATACAAAATTCAGACACCCACACAAGTCCGTCACACCAAAGGTCAGTGATAAACTGGCAAAAACAAATCCTCCACCGTCACGCCAACAGAAATACGCCCACACTATCACGACACACGAATCCACGCGGTGGTCTTTCAACTGCGGTATTCCATTGGCGGTACACACCGCCGCGCTCAAAATACACACACATATACAAAACACAGCCACATTGGACAGTTCAAAATACACACACCTGATACACATACACACACCACTCCCACGCACCCAATAAAATATAAAACACATACGCACATCACCCACAAACCCCTACGACAAAAATACCGAAAGAAGGCTAGAGAGAGAGACACTACAAACTACTACCAAGAATCCACAGGCACACCAGACCATCACCCACATAACTTCCACGCACCTCATACAACACACCACTACATATCAGCACACTTATCACCACACACCCCACCCCACACATCACCCACACCACCCCATGGCACGGCAAAGACACCCCAGGTTCTCGGAGGAGGAGCTCAGGGTCATGGTGGAGGAAATCGTCCGGGTAGAGCCACAGCTATTCGGATCACAGGTGCAGCACACCTCCATAGCTAGGAAGATGGAGCTATGGCGGAGAATAGTGGACAGGGTCAACGCAGTGGGACAGCACCCAAGAAATCGGGATGACATCAGGAAGAGGTGGAACGACCTACGGGGGAAGGAGCGTTCCGTGGTTTCAAGACACCACCTTGCGGTTCAGCGGACTGGTGGCGGACCCCCACCTCTTCCCCCACAACTAACAACATGGGAGGAGCAGGTCTTGGCGATTCTGCATCCTGAGGGCCTTGCAGGAGTAGATGGAGGAATGGACTCTGGTAAGTCAAATCTTAACTATTACATCCCCCACCGTACCTGCATGCCATCACATACCCCCACCCTCACCCTCACCACTCCAACTCCTCACAAATGTCCCAATTTCACAAACCACACATCCCAACACCAAGCCCTGCATGCAACACCAAAGCATGGACACCCATCACCAAAGCATGCCCACTGCACATACCCATACACCCCCCTAAACCATCATCACACAAGGTCCCACACAGGAATGCAAGCACTGGGGTACACGGTCACCCACCCATTGCACACCATGGCACAAACAGATGTAATAAACATCCTTTTATACCCCTGCAGGACCCCTACCTAACGTCACCGGACAGGAGGGTCCACACATGTCCACACCACCAACAGAAGAGGCCCACCGTGATGACAGCAGCTCTGTCCAACTGGATCTAGATGACCAGCCTGGCCCATCGGGGACCTCGGGACAGTCGGTTCCCATCACACAGTCACAGACCACTACAGAGCTTCCACCCTCTGGAAACACCAGCACAGCACCCACCCAGCGGGCCCATACCTCTGTCCCCAGGACACGTCAATCAGCAGTGTGTCCACCACTACAGGGAACCCAGGCTAACCCACCACCCCAACAACAACAGGGACCTGGGGGCAGTTGTAGTGGGCACACGGCCCAGGGGACGGGGGCCCAGGAACACAGGGGAACTGGGAGGGCTGCTGTGCGACTGGGGGAGGACAGGCCCAGGGAACCCACTCTCCACGAGGCCCTCTCCTCCATCATGGGAGCCTACCACCACTCCCAGGAGACAATGGCAACCATCAATTTCACCCTGGGCACCATCGTAGGGGTGCTGAAGGAAGTACTCAACACCAGGAGGGACACTGTGGCACAACAAGGGGCCCCTGACACTAGCATGGACGATGAACTGCCCACCACCTCCGCCGGCACTAGTGGACAGGACGCCCCACCACAGGACCACCACACCAGTACCCCATCCCCTGCAGAGGGAGAACCACCCCACAAACGGTCCCTGAGATCCAGGACTAAGACAGAGGACAATGCCTATCTGTTCAATCACTCGATACCTGATCTTTGACAGGAGAGGACCTACACTGCAAGTGCTGCTGTGACTTCGGTCTGGAAGAGACAATGGCTCGAGTGTCTGGGGAAAGGGCCCCTGCCTTCACATCGGAGGAGTTGGAGAAACTCGTGGTTGGGGTCCTCCCCCAGTACACGCTACTCTACGGTCTTCCAGACAAACAGGTAAGTACACTGGGAGCATGCTGTATGGGCTATGCCTGTGTGGAGTGGGGTGGATGAAAGATGGGGGGGGGGGGGGGGAGATTGAGGCGTGCATGAAACGACGATGAATGCATGTGCCACAAGGCAAGGGTAGGGATGGGGGCCAATGACTGTGACGGTGCAGTTAGTAATAAAGTTTCTCTTCCCCCACTATTCATGTAGGTCAGCGCCCACCAGAAAAAATATATTTGGCATGCCATCGCCAAGGACGTCCGGACCCTGGGGGTCTACCACAGACGGAGCACCCACTGCCGGAAAAGATGGGAGGACATTGGCCGCTGGAGCAAGAAGATGGTGGAAGCTCAGCTGGGGATGGCCTCCCAACGTGGGAGGGGTGTCCGTCCCACCATGACCCCCTTGATATTCAGGATCCTGGCGGTGGCGTACCCAGAGTTGGATGGGCGCTTGAGGGCATCACAGCAGCCACAAGAGGGTGAGTATACTCTCATCCTGCTGCTTTTGCGCACAGTGGAGGTGTCTGGGTGGGGGAGGTGGGCTGTGGGTTTCCCTAGGCCAGGGCGAGTTTAGTAGGCAAGGTCCCTCCGTAAGGCCGGCCATGTGGCACCCCACCCCACCTCTGTAGAGTGCCAAGTACACCTAGTCATGCCCCTGTGTCATCCATGTGTGCAGATGTCGTCCATAGCCTTGTAGGCCATTTCCCAGGGATTGAACAGTAGAGCCCAAGAGCGTGGCGTAGTGCAGGGGGCTTCTGTGTCTGTCGTGTCCGCCAACAGTAGCGGTAATGCATGCACTCAACATGTCTTTCTTCTCTCGTCCCCCCCTTTTTGTGGTCTCCCTGTTCCTGTGTGCATTAGCATCATCAGGCGGAGGAGCAGTGGCACCGGAACAGGAGGAAGCTGCATCCCACATGGCCCTGGAGGGCGACACTACGGACTCGGAGTTCACCAGTGGGACAGAGGGCGAGGGAAGCTCCACGGCGGGGACAGGAGCTGACACCAGCGACACGGACTCGTCCTCTGATGGGAGCTCCCTTGTGGTGGCGGCAACATCTGTGCCCCCCCGCATTTACAGGTACAGCCGCCACCCCCCCACCAGCACCGCCCGCCCAGCAGCCCCATAGCCTTTGCCCCGTGCCCGGTCACCCAGGAGGGTGGCCATCACCTTCGCCCCAGACACCTCAGGCCCTGCCCCAGTCACCGCTGCTGCCCTCAGTGAGGAGGCCATTGACCTCCTCAGGTCCCTCACTGTTGGGCAGTCTACCATTTTGAATGCCATCCAGGGTGTAGAAAGGCAGTTGCAACAAACAAATGCATTCCTGGAGGGCATTCATTCTGGTCAGGCGGCCCTTAAGCGAGCTTTTCAGACTCTGGCCTCAGCACTGATGGCAGCCATCGTCCCCGTTTCTAGCCTCCCCCTCCAACTTCCTCCACCCAGACCCAATCCCCTGTACCCCAGCCTATCCCAAGCACACCTTCAGACCAGCATGCACACACGTCAACACACAAGGGAAGCTCAGGCAAACATAAGCAACACACATCCCACAGGCACTCACGCAAACATCACACACATGCAGACACACCAACATCCACTGCCTCCACTGTGTCCCCCTCCTCGTCTCCCTCCTCCCTCCCAGTCTCCTCTACACTCACACCTGCATGCACTACATCTACAGCCACTACTGCCATCACCAGAACACACACCACCACACCCCGCTCACGTGCCGTCACCACCCCCACTACCATTCACACGTCCCCTGTGTCCTCTCCCAGTGTGTCTGTGACGCCACCTCCCAAGACACACAAACACAGGCACACACCCACCCAACAGCCATCCACCTCACGACAGCCTCCAGCGCATGCACCTTCACCCAAAGTCACCAAACGAACACTTCCTACAACCACAACCTCTTCCTCCACTCCCAAACCCCCTCCAGCTACCCGTCCCAGTGTCTCCCAAAAACTTTTCCTGTCCAACCTTGACCTCTTTCCCACACCTCCCTCACCCCGTCCGTCTCCTAGGGCCCGACTCTCCAGGTCCCAACCTAGCACCTCAGCCACAACATCTCCGGGACCAGTGGTGCCTGTAGTCACCGGAATCTGGAGTGCACCGGCCACCAGGGCAGCCAGTGTGGCACAGAGCCACAGCACGGACAGTCCCCCACCTGTCAAGCTTCAAAAGTTGGCCAGCCACCAAAGCCGCTTCCAGGGGTCCCGGTGGGAGTGAGGAGTCAGCTGCAACACCTTCCAAGGTGGGGAAGGGCCACAAGAAACCCGGCAAGTCTGGGAAGAGCAGCACGGCGGAGAAAACCGCCATCATCCCCGCTGCCCAGGAGGCCAGCACCTGCCCTGCTGCCCAAGAGGCCACCGCCATCATCCCCGCTGCCCAGGAGGCCACTGCCAGCACCTGCCCTGCTGCCCAAGAGGCCACCGCCATCATCCCCGCTGCCCAGGAGGCCACCGCCATCATCCCCGCTGCCCAGGAGGCCACCGCCAGCACCTGCCCTGCTGCCCAAGAGGCCACCGCCATCATCCCCGCTGCCCAGGAGGCCACTACCAGCACAAGCCCCGCTGAGCTAGAGAGGACCGCCAGCACAAGCCCCACTGGGCTAGAGAGGACCGCCAGCACAAGCCCCGCTGGGCTAGAGAGGACCGCCAGCACAAGCCCCGCTGGGCTAGAGAGGACCGCCAGCAGCTGAGTCACTGCAAAGGAGCCCGCTGCCTCAAGCACCGCTGAACAGGGCACCGCCGCCTCAAGCACCGCTGAACAGGGCACTGCCGCTACAAGCACCGCTGAACAGGGCAACGCCGCTACAAGCACCACTGAACAGGACACCGCCGCCTCAAGCACCGCTGAACAGGGCACCGCCGCCACAAGCACCGCTGGCCCATGAGCGCCAGGGGCACTGACGCTACTGAGTCCGTCACAAGCAGGATGAAGCACTCTGGGCACCATGCCCTGTCCAGAACCAGTGGAGACTGTCATCCACTACCTCTGTCCTTAGCAGGATGAAGCACTCTGGGCACCATGCCCCCTCCAGAACCAGTGGGGACTGTCATCCACTACCTCTGTCCTTAGCAGGATGAAGCACTCTGGGCACCATGCCCCCTCCAGAACCAGTGGAGACTGTTATCCACTTGAGAGACTGTGGCTTTGCACTCCCCAGGATGGAACTGCGGGCAACCCACCCACTGTATAGACATGAGAGACTGTGCCTTTGCACTCCCCAGGATTGAACAGTGGGCAACCCACCTACCGTATAGACATGAGAGACTGTGGCTTTGCACTCCCCAGGATGGAACAGTGGGCAACCCACCCACTGTATAGACTTGAGAGACTGTGGCTTTGCACTCCCCGGGATGGAACAGTGGGCAACCCACCCACTGTATAGACATGAGAGACTGTGGCTTTGCACTCCCTAGGATTGAACAGTGGGCAACCCACCCACTCTATAGACTTGAGAGACTGTGGCTTTGCACTCCCCAGGATGGAACAGTGGTCAACCCACCCACTCTAGAGACTTAAGAGACTGTGGCTTTGCACTCCCCAGGATTGAACAGTGGGCATGTGGCCCTCTCGTGGATTTGGCATTGTGCACTCAACCGGCTGAGGTGCCCCCCCTCTCCCTGCCCCTGAGGTGCCTGTTTTCTTGCTCTCTGATGCCCCTGCAGTGTTCTCTCTGTCATGGTCGGGGATCTTGTGTGGGCCTCACCCATACCGTGTGGGCCCAGTGTTCCACGGACTTCATTGGAGCAGTACCTGGACTACTAAGCTTGGTGTATATTTTGTTTATGGTGTATATATATATTTTTGCGTACTTGATTTTAATATATTACAATGGTTAAACTCATTTCCTTTTGTCTTTTCATTCTTCCGGGTGGGTTGGGGGGTGTAACTGTAATGTATCATGCTGTATTGGTGTGTGTTTTGTAGTGGGTGAGGGTGTTGCATGTTGCGTGTGTGTGTCCCTGTTTTTTCCCTCCCCTGTGTCGTAGGTGCAGTACTCACCGTTGTCTTCGCCGCCGGCGTTCGTGCTCCTGGTAGAGGAGCAAGAAGATAAGGGCTGGCAGGATGTGCAGCTCTGATTCCATGGCGTCCGGATTCCTCGTGGGGTGTGTAGGTGAGCGTTTTCTCTTCGAGATCCTGTTTCCGCCATGTTTTTGTCTGCAGTGAATCTGCCCCGGAAAAGGTGGCGGATTGGTAGGTTGTGATACTGTGGGCGGTACTTTGTCTTCCGCCTGTCTGTTGGCGGTGACCGCCAAGCTGTTTGTCTGTACCACCGTGGCGGTCGGAGTGTTAAAGTGGCTATCTTTGCTGGCGGTTTCCGCCACAGTCATAATTCCAATTTTTTTACCGCCGGCCTGTTGGCGGTCTTGCCGCCGCTTTAACACCGTCCGCCAGGGTTGTAATGACCACCATAATGTGCTACTGGTGAACATTGAGCAACTAATATGCGCAGTGGTGAAACACAAAGTCATTGGTCAAACACAATTAATAGCATCACACGAATTATAAGGGTGTTCCAGTGTGCCAATTAGAATTGGTGAAAATGGTTGTAGGAGGCTGGACTGTCTTGTAGTGAGTACCAAGGGGTACTTGCACCTTGCACCAGGCCCAGTTATCCCTTATTAGTGTATAGGGTGTCTAGCAGCTTAGGCTGATAGATAATGGTAGCTTAGCAGAGCAGCTTAGGCTGAACTAGGAGACGTGTGAAGCTACTACAGTACCACAAGTGTCACTTGCACAATATCATAAGAAAACACAATACACAGTTATACTAAAAATAAAGGTACTTTATTTTTATGACAATATGCCAAAGTATCTTAGAGTGTACCCTCAGTGAGAGGATAGGAAATATACACAAGATATATATACACAATACCAAAAATATGCAGTATAGTCTTAGAAAACAGTGCAAACAATGTATAGTTACAATAGGATGCAATGGGGACACATAGGGATAGGGGCAACACAAACCATATACTCCAAAAGTGGAATGCGAACCACGAATGGACCCCAGACCTATGTGACCTTGTAGAGGGTCGCTGGGACTATTAGAAAATAGTGAGAGTTAGAAAATTAGCCCTCCCCAAGACCCTGAAAAGTGAGTGCAAAGTGCACTAAAGTTCCCCTAAGGACAAAGAAGTCGTGTTAGAGGAATAATGCAGGAAAGACACAAACCAGTAATGCAATAACTGTGGATTTCCAATCTAGGGTACCTGTGGAACAAGGGGACCAAGTCCAAAAGTCACAAGCAAGTCGGAGATGGGCATATGCCCAGGAAATGCCAGCTGTGGATGCAAAGAAGCTTCTACTGGACAGAAGAAGCTGAGGTTTCTGCAGGAACGAAAAGGGCTAGAGACTTCCCCTTTGGTGGACGGATCCCTCTCGCCGTGGAGAGTCGTGCAGAAGTGTTTTCCCGCCGAAAGAACACCAACAAGCCTTGCTAGCTGCAAATCGTGCGGTTAGCGTTTTTGGACGCTGCTGTGGCCCAGGACGGACCAGGAGGTCGCAAATTGGACCAGGAGGTAGAGGGGACGTCGAGCAAGACAAAGAGCCCTCTTAGCAGCAGGTAGCACCCGGAGAAGTGCCAGAAACAGGCACTACGAGGATGCGTGAAACGGTGCTCACCCGAAGTTACACAAAGGAGTCCCACGTCGCCGGAGACCAACTTAGAAAGTCGTGCAATGCAGGTTAGAGTGCCGTGGACCCAGGCTTGGCTGTGCACGAAGGATTTCCGCCGGAAGTGCACAGGGGCCGGAGTAGCTGCAAAAGTCGCAGTTCCCAGCAATGCAGTCTAGCGAGGTGAGGCAAGGACTTACCTCCACCAAACTTGGACTGAAGAGTCACTGGACTGTGGGAGCCACTTGGACAGAGTTGCTGGATTCGAGGGACCTCGCTCGTCGTGCTGAGAGGAGACCCAAGGGACCGGTAATGCAGCTTTTTGGTGCCTGCGGTTGCAGGGGGAAGATTCCGTCGACCCACTGGAGATTTCTTCGGAGCTTCTAGTGCAGAGAGGAGGCAGACTACCCCCACAGCATGCACCACCAGGAAAACAGTCGAGAAGGCGGCAGGATCAGCGTTACAGAGTTGCAGTAGTCGTCTTTGCTACTTTGTTGCAGTGTTGCAGGCTTCCAGCGCGGTCAGCAGTCGATTCCTTGGCAGAAGGTGAAGAGAGAGATGCAGAGGAACTCGGATGAGCTCTTGCATTCATTATCTAAAGTTTCCCCAGAGACAGAGACCCTAAATAGCCAGAAAAGAGGGTTTGGCTACCTAGGAGAGAGGATAGGCTAGCAACACCTGAAGGAGCCTATCACAAGGAGTCTCTGACGTCACCTGGTGGCACTGGCCACTCAGAGCAGTCCAGTGTGCCAGCAGCACCTCTGTTTCCAAGATGGCAGAGGTCTGGAGCACACTGGAGGAGCTCTGGACACCTCCCAGGGGAGGTGCAGGTCAGGGGAGTGGTCACTCCCCTTTCCTTTGTCCAGTTTCGCGCCAGAGCAGGGCTAAGGGGTCCCTGAACCGGTGTAGACTGGCTTATGCAGAAATGGGCACCAAAAGTGCCCATGAAAGCAGTTCCAGAGGCTGGGGGAGGCTACTCCTCCCCTGCCTTCACACCATTTTCCAAAGGGAGAGGGTGTAACACCCTCTCTCAGAGGAAGTCCTTTGTTCTGCCATCCTGGGACAAGCCTGGCTTGACCCCAGGGGGGCAGAAACCTGTCTGAGGGGTTGGCAGCAGCAGCAGCTGCAGTGAAACCCCAGGAAAGGCAGTTTGGCAGTACCAGGGTCTGTGCTACAGACCACTGGGATCATGGGATTGTGCCAACTATGCCAGGATGGCATAGAGGGGGCAATTCCATGATCATAGACATGTTACATGGCCATATTCGGAGTTACCATTGTGAAGCTACATATAGGTAGTGACCTATATGTAGTGCACGCGTGTAATGGTGTCCCCGCACTCACAAAGTCCGGGGAATTGGCCCTAAACAATGTGGGGGCACCTTGGCTAGTGCCAGGGTGCCCTCACACTAAGTAACTTTGCACCTAACCTTTACCAGGTAAAGGTTAGACATATAGGTGACTTAAGTGCAGTGTAAAATGGCTGTGAAATAACGTGGACGTTATTTCACTCAGGCTGCAGTGGCAGGCCTGTGTAAGAATTGTCAGAGCTCCCTATGGGTGGCAAAAGAAATGCTGCAGCCCATAGGGATCTCCTGGAACCCCAATACCCTGGGTACCTCAGTGCCATATACTAGGGAATTATACGGGTGCTCCAGTAAGCCAATGTAAAATGGTAAAATTGGTCACTAGCCTGTTAGTGACAATTTAAAAGAAATGAGAGAGCATAACCACTGAGGTTCTGGTTAGCAGAGCCTCAGTGAGACAGTTAGGCACTACACAGGGAACACACACATATAGGCCACAAACTTATGAGCACTGGGGTCCTGACTAGCAGGGTCCCAGTGACACATAACAAACATACTGAAAACATAGGGTTTTCACTATGAGCACTGGGCCCTGGCTAGCAGGATCCCAGTGAGACAGTGAAAACACCCTGGCATACACTCACAAACAGGCCAAAAGTGGGGGTAACAAGGCTAGAAAGAGGCTACTTTCTCACAATGGTCACTAGCCTGCAGTGACAATTTTAAAGGCAGAGAGAGCATAAGCACTGAGGTTCTGGTTAGCAGAGCCTCAGTGACACAGTTAGGCACTACACAGGGAACACACATTTAGGCCACAAACTATGAGTACTGGGGCCCTGGCTAGCAGGGTCCCAATGAGACATATAAAACACATTGAAAAATAGGGTTTTCACTATGAGCACTGGGGTCCTGCCTAGTAGGATCCCATGAGACAGTAAAAACACCCTGACATATACTCACGAACAGGCCAAAAGTAGGGGTAACAAGGCGAGAAAGAGGCTACCTTCCTACCCCGAGCAGATGTAGGACCTTGAGGACTGGAACATCTGCTCCAGGGATGTGGAATTCCTATTGCCCGACACATCTTGTTTGGGGTCAAGGGCAAAAAGTTTTTATGTTTACTTTGTCCTTGGGACAAGTAGGCCCAACCCTCTGCAGCACAAACCCTTTAGCTGCCTGTTTACATAGAGTGGAACTCTCTGCAGTTGAAGTAATTTGTTTCCAAAAAAAAAATGCTGTTCGAACTTGTATTTATGGTTCATTATTTGAAAGCCTTCATTATTAGGGTGAGTGCTGTAAATAAATGTTTTAAGGTCACACATCACTACTGACGTTGGTTCCAGTACAAAAAACAAACAAACGTGTATAAACCTGTTTGAAAAGTTTAGGCTATGAGGCTAAGTATAATGCTCCCAGAATGCTCTCTGATTAGATGCAAATGAAGTGTCATTTAGTAAAATGTGTTGATGCATGCTAGTATTTCCCCAAAATATTTCTAATGAAAAATCAGTGTAACCATTTTCAACACGATTATGGGAAGCATGAAAATAAACAAACACTGACAAAGCCAACTGATCTTACATATTTTTATAAGTCTTTTAGTTTCATCAATGCGTGTCTTGTTTTGACATGGCTTTTGTAACACTTTATTTTTGTGGGAGCTACCAGGCCCTCAACATTGTAACAAACACTGGCAAAAACAAAAAACAAAAAGTTTTTGAACTCTAAAAGCACACGTGGCCACCAGTGGCATAACAAAGGCCCCGCAGCCACCCTCCAGGGGGCCCCTTCAGCACAGCACCTGCCCTGAGTGAGTCTGGAGAGGGGGCTCCTCCATGTTCTTTGCAAAGGGGCACCCTTCAGTTTTGTTACATCACTGATTGCCACTGTAGTTCCTGACACTGACCAAAACTACTTTGTGTGCCAATATGCTCCTTGTGGAAGAGCAGAATGCGATCACTCACAGTAAAGCCAGCCGAAAGAGAGAGAAATAGAAGTTTAATAAAAACAAAATGTCTTTGTTAATACCAGACCTAATTAGGGACCAAGACCCACATGTAGGTAGCTTTTTGCATGTCGCAAACAGCGACTTTTGCTGCTTGCGACGTGCAAAAAGCACATTGTGATGCACAAACCCAGTTTTGCAATTCGGTAACCTGGTTACCGAATCGCAAAACGGGTTTGCAATTCGCAATTAGGAAGGGGTGTTCCCTTCCTAATTGCGACTCGCACTGCAATGCAGGATTGTTTTGTGACCGCGAACGCAGGCGCAAACCAATCGCAGTTTACACCCATTTCAAATGGGTGCTAACACTTTCGCAAAAGGGAAGGGGCCCCCATGGGACCCCTTCCCCATTGTGAATGTCACTGTAAACATTTTTTGCAGAGCAGGTATTGGTCCTGCGGACCACTGCCTGCTCTGAATAAATGAAACGAAAACGTTTCATTTTTCGTTTTTGTAATGCATCTCGTTTTCCTTTAAGGAAAAGGGGCTGCATTACAAAAAAAAAAATGCTTTATTGAAAAGCAGTCACAGACATGGTGGTCTGCTGTCTCCAGCAGGCCACCATCCCTGTGAGGGCCGCCATTCGCAAGGGGGTCGCAAATTGCGACCCACACCTCATGATTATTCATGAGGTGGGCATTTGCGAAGCCCTTGCGAATCACAGATGGTGTCAGAGACACCATCCTACATTTGGATTTGCGAGTCGCAAATTGCGAGTCGCTCTGACTCGCAATTTGCGGTTCGCAAATCTGAACCTACCTACATGTGGCCCCAAATTCTTAAAGAAAGTCACAAAAGTGCACCCATGGTATATGTTGTACCCCTATAAAATATTTGTGAACTGTATTTTAGCATGGGTAAATACGATGTGTAGATTTGCTCATGTGAAAATCTATTGAGCATTTGCAAGTTCATTTTCCCTCCGGCCACTTTCTTCCCAACCCTGGAAGAAGTTCTAATTCTACCATTGTCAGGAGTAAATGTCCAACCTTTCTTATTATGGGAAAATATTAGAGAGAAGCTGGTGAAAATCTTTAAAACATGCAGGTTAGTAGGTTTGCAGACTCAAAGGCATTCCAGCCCTGGAACTATTGCTTACTGCTTCCTCCAGCCCCAGTATGCAGATCTGCAGAAAGGTGGCAAAATAAGGAAATTGCTACAGTAGGGATTGAAACTGCAAGTATTCAAGCCCTACTATGGTAGTAGCCCTGGCATAATCAGAGAGGCTATTATCAGAGCTCTTACATAATGAGATTGCTGCCATAATTTGTCACCACACTACATGGCACCAAAGGGACAAGTAGATCTTTTTACAGGACAAGTAGATTTGAGAAGCAACCTGTCCCCTGGACAAGTAGATATTTTAATAAATTCCACACCCCTGCGCTCCTTTTTGAAACATTGGAATCAACGCCTGAATGTCCTGGATCCGCTGAGGCGGAGGACAAGCCTGATTCAATGATGTATCCAGTACTGCCCCTATAAGCAGGAGGCACTGAGAGGGCTCCAGGTGAGACTTGGGCACGTTTACCGTAAAACCCAGACTGAACAACAACTGCGTTGTCATTTGGAGGTGATGTGGCACAAGTTCTGGAGACTTGGCTTTGATCAGCCAGTCATCCAGGTAAGGGAATACCGAAATTCCCTTCCTTCTGAGATCTGCTGCAACCACCACCATCACCTTCGTGAAGACTCAAGGTGCGGTAGTAAGACCAAATGGATGGACTGCAAACTGGTAGTGTTGCAACCCCACCACAAACCAGAGATACTTCCTGTGTGACTTGAGAATGGGGATATGAAAGTAAGCATCCTACAAGTCTACCAACACTATCCAGTCCTCTTTGTTCAACTCCAAAACCACCTGCAGAGTAAGCATCTTGAATTTCTCCTGTTTGAGGAATCAATTCAAAATCCTCAGATCCAGGATAGGTCTCAGTCGACCATCCTTCTTGGGAATCAGGAAATATCTCGAATAGCATCCCTGACCCCTTTCCTGCTCTGGAACCAACTCCACTGCGCCTTTTGATAAAAGGACCTGAACCTCCTGCTGAAGCAACAGGAGATGATCCTCTGAACAAGACAAAGTACGGGGAGGGATGGGAGGGGGAAACTCCCGAAAGGGAAGGGCATATCTTTTCCCCACAATATTCAGCACTCAAGAGTATAACTCCCACTTGCGGAGAAAATGAAATAACCTCTCTCCTATGGTAAAAGCAAGACTTAAAATGGATAGAAAACTAGGGCTGCTCTCCTTGTTGTGCTTCCCCAGAGGAAGAAGATAAGGCAGGGTGCTGCTGGGTGGCTCCTCGCGTTCTAATCCTCCCCCGTCCTCTAAAGGACCTATATGGAAGGTTGGCAGACTATTGAGTCGTGGATTGAGGCCTCCCACAATAAGCGGCTCCACGGCCAAACCCCCTAAACCCCAGAAAGGACCTGAAAGGAGTAGATGTGGAAGCCTGCAGTCCCAAAGACTTTGCCGTGGCCCTAATATCTTTGAAGCGCTCTAAGGCAGAGTCCGCTTTGGCCCCAAACAACTTTTCCGTGTCAAAAGGAAGGTCTAATAAAGTTGTCTGGACATCTGCCGAAAACCCATTAGACCTCAGCCACGCATGCCTCCTAGTGGCAACTGGAGTACCCATCGCCCTGGCAACTGAGTCTGTAGTATCCAGACCAGACTGGATGATCTGCTTTGCCACAGCTTGGGTGTCCGACAGGAGTTCATGGAACTGTCCCTGCATATCGAGCTGCAAGTTAGGCACTACAGCACTAGCCGTGTCCATCAGGGCGTGCACATATCTACCCAACACACAGGAAGCATTTACTGACTTCAAGGCCATTCTGCAGGATGAACAAGTCTTCTTAGCCGTCTGCTCCATCCTCTCAGACTCCCTGTCCGATAGAGTAACCGGAAAGGTGCCTGTGCAGAATGAGCCAAACAAGAAGCCTGGACCACCAAGCTCTCCGTTGTCAGATGTTGTGACAAAAATCCTGGATCTCCCGGAGCAACCCTGTACCTTCTTGCAACTGTTCTGGACACAGATGGTGATGTAACAGGCTTTCTCCAGATCTCTAAGATAGGCTCTGTAAGAGCATCATTGAATGGGAGCAAAGGCTCCGCTGAAGTAGAAGAAGGATGTAAGACTTCAGTCAAAATGTTAGTCTTAACTTCAGCAGCCAGCAATGGAAGGTCCAAAAATTCTGCAGCTTTCTTGATAACGGAGTGAAAGGAGGCTGCCTCTTCCGTAAACTCCCCTGGGGATGAAAGGTCCCACTAAGGGGAAGTGTCCAGCCCACTAGGTGAGTCAAGGTCCTGTAATTCTCCCAAGGGCTCAGCAATCTCTCCTTCCTCCAAAAACTGTCTCTGGTACTCTTGCTCTTTCAAGATCCTCAACGCTCTCCTCCGTGACCTCAACCTTGCCTCCATCCTAGGCGTCGACATGGAGTTAGTCGATGTCGACGATGCCGGCTTCAAAACCGATGGGCGCGGGCCGGGAGAAGAAGGAGATGCACTTCGTCCCGTCCGGGATCCATCTGGTGCCAGAGTTGACACCATCGGCGCCGTCGCCATATGAGGCGCTGTCATCGGTGTTGTCTGCCTAAGCAGCAATGTCATCGGTGCCACAGGTCTATGAGGGGATGTCATCAGTGCCGGAGGCCTATGAGGCGATATCATCGGCTCCAAACGTGTATCCTCAGCCTCTTAAAAAGGCACGAACGAAGCCGACTTGTAAGGAGCCGGAGAGCCCAAGGAGAATGCCAAAGGATCCATGGGACCAGCTGGTGCACCAGCAGGGGCCATAGCCTTATTGAAGATAGTGAACATGGCATTCAGAAATGCCGCCGGATCCGCTCCCGGAGTCGGTAAGGCAGGAAACCTTGGATCTTCATGCGGTACCTGGGCCAGATCAGGAACCTGTGGTACCGACTCTTGGGCCCCAGGTGAAAAGGGAGGACCCCCTGGAGACTCACCCTCAATCAGCGATGGCGCCAACAAAGCCTGAGGACTTTGAGGCTGGGGAGTTACAGTGGGACTAACCTTCCACGTCATACGACGCTGTCTGGATGGAGACCGAGATCGACTTCTAGAAGAACGACGTCGAGAGCCATGTTGGTGCCTTTTCTTATGAGACTTATGGGATGAAGAGTCTCTAGTCTAAAACCTCTGATGACTTCTGTGTCTTTTCTTTGCCTTAGCTAAAAAGAGTTTAGCCTCTCTCTCCTTCTGCGCCTTCGGATTTATCCTTTGGCAGGACACGCACTCTTGTACATGATGGTCCGAACTGAGACACCATAAGCAATCTCCGCGAGGGTCCGTGACGGACATACGACCCCTGCACTCCCGACAAGGTTTAAACCCTGACTTTTTAGGAGGAGACATTATAACCAAGTACAATAAGACACTTTCGACACAGTAGCTTCTCGAGAGCTAAGAGAAAATCGTTAGCGTCGAAAGCACGGAAAAAAAGGACCTGACATCAGCACGCCGGCGAGGACCTCTTATTTCCACGGTGACGTCAGACGGAGTCGCATGCGGAGTCGTGCAATTGTTACGTCCTCGTCAACGTGGAGAGCTTGTAAGAAAATTTTCAATTGAATGCTGGCGCATTGGGAGAATTCATGAGGTGAGGAATCCACAGGTAGTTGTTTCCATCAGAATCTACATTTCCTAGTGGGAAAGTCTTTTTTGGGAGTGGGAGGAATGTGATCAGGAAAGTGGCGCTCTTTCAATCTAGCCGCATCCTCCGCCACTGCTACTCTAGGAACTCTTGCCTGTTCCACCACAATAAGGCTCTCTATCACCGACTCCTGAAATGTAACAAATTTCATGCTTGACTCAGGGAAACAATCCTTGAACACAATAAAAGCATTAAACGTTGCTAAATGAAAGAAATGGATGGCCAATTTTTTATACGAAATGTATGACTTACTAAATAGCAGTGTAAGGTTCCAACCTCTGGTCTACTCTATCAACACCACCCCTGTGCTTATTGTAGTCTAAAATGCACATAGGTTTGCACACTTCAGCAACTTGACCCCGAACAGCCACAGGTGAAGTAATCTCATCATGTATGGTAGTTAACATGTAGACATCCCTTCCGTCTGCAAATTTCAGAGCTAGCAGCTCATCATTCCGCAAGGCATTGCACTGTCCCCTCTCAAGTTTTTTACAGACAAGCTCCCTTGGATAGCCTTTCCGGTTAGAGCGGATTGTGCCACATGCAACAGTGTCCACTCTGAACAATTCCTTGAACAACTGCACACCAGTGTAGAAGTTATTTACATACAAATGGTGACCTTTGTTAAACAGTTGTCTACCAAGTTCCCACATAATTTTCTCAGTAACTCCAAAAGTGGGCGGACAACCAGGTGGGTCAATACTGGAATCCCTACCAGTGTAGACCCAGAAATTATACACATATCCTGTATTACTTTCTGACAGCATATACAATTTAATTCCATACCGTGCCCTCTTGCTAGGAATGTACTGCTTAAAAACCAAATGCCCCTTGAACAGGACCAAAAACTCACCTACAGATATTTCTTTCCCTGGGACATAAACCTCTGAAAAACGATCTACAAAATGATCAAGGACAGGCCTAATCTTAAAAAGACGGTCACAGTCAGGATGATCTTGTGGCAAGGCTAAATAAAGCATTGTCAACAAAATGCAGCATCCGAAGAAGAAGCAAATACTGATTACGAGCCATGGCTGCAGGAATATAGCCAGTGCCATCAAGGAATTAGTAAACCAATAAGAAGCCAGCAACGGCTTCCTTATCAACCCCATCAAAAAAGTTGAAGCTAGGAACCTTTTCAACTCTTCCAGATTTGTGGGAATCCACTGGGTAACTCTAGACTGAGGCCTAAGTCTGGCAGCGTTGTCCCTCAAATACTGCTCCGCATACAAATTAGTCTGCTCAGCAATCTCTTCCAAAAATACATCGTCCATGAACAACTGAAAGAAATTGACAGGCAAAAAGTTTTTCGTTTTGACTCTGCACCCTGGAAGACCAGTAAATGCAGGCAACTGTGGCTGCTCCATGTTTGGGGCAATCCAGGTGTCAGGTCTTCCAATGGGAAACCCTTCAGCCCCAGGCTGCTGCACTATTGGCACATCAATGTCCTCCTCTAAAACAGGCCCTTCTTCTTCACTGAGAGAGGCTTCCTTATGAGAAGATTCCTCTTGGACAGAAAACTCACTGCCAGAATCTCTCACTTCCTCCTCTGCCTCAGATGCAGAGACAGTCTCGTAATCATGGTCAGAAGACGACTCAAAAAGCATGCCAACAACCTGCTGAGTGGTCACTCTGCGGCTAGCCATGATCTTTTCTAAGAAGTGTAACTTGACAAAAGCGTCAACAACCAGCATTGAATAACCTGGGTTGCGGCTGCCTTAGCATCAGAGACCAGGCTCAATAATTCTTGAGGAACCCCCGTGTGCGTCGACTTAATCTCGTCCATCAGGGCGTAAATGTATCTCCCTAAGATGCACGTAGCATTGGTGGATTTCAAGGCTATGCTACATGACGAGAAAACCTTCTTCGATGACATGTCCATCTTTTTAGAGTCTCTATCAGAGGGTACAGCTGGAAAGGACCCAGGAGCAGATCGAGCTGAGCATGAAGCCTGAACCACCAGGCTTTCAGGTGTTGGATGCCTGGAAAGAAAGCCTGGGTCAGCCGGTGCAACCCGATATCTCCGAGCCACAGATCTATTCACGGCCGAAGACATCGGCTTCTTCCAGACTTCCATAATGGGGTCCAGTAGTGCCTCATTGAAAGGCAAAAGTGGCTCTGCAGATGTTGAGGCAGGATGCAACACTTCCGTCAAGATGTTCGGCTTGGTCTCAGTCACTGGCAAAGGGAGGTCCAAAAAGTCAGCCGCCTTTCTAATGACTGAATGAAAAGAGGCTGCCTCCTCTGTGTACTCCCCAGGTGATGATAAGTCCCATTCAGGAGAGGTGTCCAGGCCACTAGCAGTGTCCAAGCCATGGAGACATTCACGAGAGTCCTTAATCCCAAGGGAAGCTTGGTCCTTAACATCAACTTATCTGGGAAGAATAGAAAAATGTATAAGGTGGGTTGAGAGAAAGAGCCTGCAGCTTAACAACAAGCCTAGCCAATGTTATGGCAATGAGAAAGATTGTTTACAAAGCCAGAAGCCTTAATGGACAACTGTGCAGGTCAAAAGGAGTGCAAAAGGGGCAAAAGGGGTGAACATCAAACAAGCGAGAACTAAACTTAAGTTTCACTCTGGAATACCAGACTGTGTTTGCAGAAAAAGATTGATATTTGTGAGCGGAAGGGATAGAGTGATCTAGAACATGCGTTGTCTCAAATCGGTGGACGCCGAGGTTGAATAAACTTGGAGCAAAGGAACTGCCAACAGATGTGCTGTGCATTTGTAAGAAGAAAACATTCTCAAATCTAAAGGAGTTTTGTGTTGAAGCCATGTGCGCGTAGTCGAGTACAAACTCTGTAGGTGTAATGGATCTCGGGGTCTTCTTTTCTAAGGAGCATTTCAATTATTCGTAATGACTCTTCTTGTGGGATGCTAATGTATAAAGTCTCCACGTCCATTGGAATCTGTATTTCTGAGGACTCATCAAATTATTTTCCAAGATATTTTGCTTGTCCTTGGTGTCATTATCGGAGGATGGAATCTCGAGAACCATTGGTCTAACGAAGAAGTCTGCAAAGTTGGAAAGAGGTTGAAGTACAGAGCCAATTTCAGAGACAATAGGCCTTCTGAGTGGTGGGTGGGTGCCCTTCCGGATTTTTGGTAGTATATAGAAATATGACACCACTGGTTGTTTCTCACAAAGAAATTCCGCTTCTTCTTAGTGATCCAGTTGTTTTCTTCAGTATTATTCACCATGATCTCTATGTCCTTCATGGTGTACCTGGTTGGGTCTCTATTTATTTTTTTGTAGTTGCTGATGTCCATGAGCAATTTAAGACATTCTTCTCTGTACACTTCCCTTAGCAGTATTACTGCAGCACTTCATTTTCCACAGGTTTTATCAACACAGATAGAGTTGAATAGTTCCTACAAAGCATCTTATTCTGCCCTAGTCTGTAATTGGTGTGTGGGTTCTCCCCTAAGGCCTCCTTGCCTCTCTCTCTCTCTCTCCCTCTCCCTCTATGTGCATATATAGAAGGTGGTATGGGGCACCAGGATTTTGGTAGCGAAATCTTTATCACTCTGGCTGGAGGTTTCTGTTCCATCTTTACACTACGGTTGCTGACAGATGTTTTGTGTTCCATACGCCCAACTGTGGAATTGCTTTGGGGAGTTCTTGCCTTTTGCTTAATCCTCCCAGACTGGTCCAGTCTCAGACTTTGCCTTCAGGAAGGTCGGGTGGAGTTGGTAGTCTCCTGCACGAGGAAAGCCAAAATAAGTGAACATAGAAGGAAGAAGTTAACTACACTTAACTCCTGTGAACCTGAATGAGGTGGGAGTTTAATTTCAAGAGAACAATGGAGCATGAAGATGGAGGGGAATTTTCCTACACTTCAAAAAGGATCCTTGGTCTTCTCTCCACCACTTGTCTGATCCATAATGGAGGACCTCAGGAACGCAGTTCACATTGCTATCCAGGTCTCTCTCCAACCTCCATCTTATGTGACACTTTGAAGTATTCACATAGATATTACCCATTTCCCACATGAATGGAGAGACGGGGCTGAAGGTGACTGGCAGATACATTTAAAATCACAGGAGAGGCGAGTAGGTGTCTCTCTCCAGTATCTGACAGGTAACAAGGCAACATGACAGTTCTCTATAGTCCTTAATATTACCCAGAAGACCAGAGAACTCAGCTTTGGGTCTCACTTTATGTCATAGGGTGCCCACTGCATACATGATTGCCACGTTTACTTGGGCAGATAAAGCAAAACCCTACAGAACTTAAGACAGGGCAAACAATATCCCCAGCTGAGCAAAGGGACCTTTACTGTGCCAACAGACATTATCAGTGCAGGCAGTGGTAGAGATGGGCAATGGGCTAGAGACATGTCTAATATTGCCAAGTGCAGTTGTTTGTGCTCTATAGTGATTTTGGCACGACATCCCTAGATCTGGGAGCCTTATGCAGCTCTGTTAAATATTTCAGTACCAGCCTCATATTGCACTAAATGTGCGATTGCGGCAGGGGAGGTTTGGGTTCTCCCCAAAGAAGTTGGTAAAAACCATTCGTATTATTGGCAGCTCTGATGAAAAAAAAAGTGCAGGGTTTCAGGGTCTGGCAATGGGCCTATTAGCATAATTTCAAAGCAGCAGTAAATAATTGTATCTGCTTTTAAGAGAAGCATAACCAGCTACCTCAAGGCCAATTGCAGAGCTGCATGTACCAAGATGTGATGTTATGACGGCTATCCGTCTTCCAAGACAGCCACAAGTTGAACCCGCTGTCCTCCACCCTACCAGGAGCTTCCCTTGTGGGCAGGCTACCCGGGATATCACCTGGGCAAGGGTGGGATGATATTCAGGTGTAAGAGGCACAGCCCGACGTATATCAAAGATGTGGCCAAAGCAGCAATGCCCCGACGTCGCGAGATCTTACCCAAGAGGATTGGTCTTGACAGAGAGCACTGCTTATTTTATGCCCAGAGTGGCACCTTTTATTGTATGTTCAGAGTAGCACTGCTTGTTATCTTTCCAGAGGCGCAGCGCTCATTGTATAAACAGAGGGACGCTGCACAGTGTATGTACAGTGGGACCCCACTCGTAGGTACAGTAGGTCACTCCCTGTATATTTTATGCACAGAAGCACACTGCTCATTGCATGCACAGAGGGGCACTACTTATTGCAAGCCTGGGTAGGCATAACTTGTTATATACCCACAGGTGCACTGTTTACAGCATGCCTAGATGAGCACCCCTTGTTATATATCCACAGATTTATTGCCTATTGCATGCCTAGATGAGCACCCCTTGCTACACACCTCACAGGTGCACCGCTTATTGCATGCCTAGATTAGCACATCTTGTTATGAACCTCATAGGGCCATCAGTTATTACATACACAGAGGAAAACTGTTCACTGTATGTACAGATGGGTGCTGCACTTTACAGGCTGAGAAGGCCATTCCTTATTGCAGGAAGTGACGTCACTTCCTGCATGCAATGCACACTATCTGAGATGCAGCTATGCCTTTAATGTGGACAACTCATCGACATTGTCCAAGTCTTCCATTTAAGAGCGTGTCTCAGCCATGGTCTTGAAGAGAGGTAGAAAAGCTGCCTGCAGCTTTCATGTCCAAGGTAACTGACCAAATAATTTTAAAAAATGACAGAGACTTGGCTGACGTCAAGCACGTGGGTGACGAGACGTCATGGTGTAAAAATATCAGCATTGTCTTGGGTCACTGTTTCCCACATGTGTGTGCCTCGCGGTGCTTCAAAAGAATGAAAACTGGCATGCGTAGCAGCCTTTGGGGGAGTGGGTTTATGTTTACAAACAGCGCTCCTTCGTTAATCCTGGTTCTAAAAGCTCTCAAATTTGGCAGAGAACGGAACAAGCCAAGGTACTGTGGGAAAACAAGATTTGAATTTGGTTACAATTCATTCAAACAGCGCTGCTAAAACAATTCGCCAGATTTTGGATGCTGATGACTCTGCAACACTCCTAATGTTGGATCTCAGTGTCCCACAACATTTTGACTGAAAGACTGTGGAACTGCGGCGTTGGTCACAAGGCCTTGAGGTGATTTGCCTCCTTCCTGCAAGAGCGCAAAAACCTTTCCAGTCAAGGGTGCTCCCCCTTTGGCAAGGAGTGTCTCGGGGCTCCTCCCTGATTCAATCTCTTTTTAATATACATGTTCGCCCTTTGCGTGAGGTCATTGAACGCTATGGGTTTACCATTATCTCATACATGGATGACACTCAGCTCATCATTACTAACTCCCAGAATACCAATCATATCGCCACCTCTCACTGCCTGTGGCTTGCAGAAGTCACCTTGTTGATGGACTCAATCGCTAAATACAGGCAAGACTGAGGTATTGATCCTAAGTAAACAGCTCAAATCTGGTCTAGTGCCTGGTGGCCCAACAGCTTTGGTCCACTACCTCTTCCCAGGCCTAAGGACAAAACTCTGGGCATTTGGTTTGATGCTATATCTCTTTTTTGATAGTCAAATCACCACACTTGCAGGGAAAAGTGATGGGCTGTTAAAGTGTCAAAGACTCCTAAAGAAATCTTGCAATTTTAGCAAGAGTCTGCCCAAAAAACGGTAGTCCAAGCCCTGATTATGTCCAGCGTGGACTTCTGTAATGTTTTGTATCTCGGTGTGTCTCAAACACGTTTGAATAGACTCCAACATGCATAGAATGCTGCAGCACGCTTTTTGCTGAATGTCTAAAAACGTGCCTTTATTGGGGGGCACGCTTATCAAGTTGCACTGGCTTCCGCTGAAGCAGAGAATGTCAATTAAAGCTCTTTGCTACTGTTATAAGGCCCCAGTCAACAAGGGCCCATGTTATCGCCAAAATTTCATCAAACCTTATATACCTTCTAGGAAACCTGAGATTTGCAGATGCCAAGTTTGTCATTATTCCCAAAGTGAAGAGAGTTTGAATTGATGGTAGCTCTTTCAATTATCTAATGCCCAAACTTTGGAACGCTTTTCCCCTTTCAGTCCGAATGTTCCTTCAGAAGCTCTTTTTCAGAAAAAAATAAAAATCTGGCTGTTCAAGTCTGTTTGATCTTCTTGGTAACCTGTGCATTTTATTTTGCAGAAGCCTGGCCCTCAGCGCTGGGACACTTCATTTGAAGTAGCTACGCGCTCTGTAAGACCCATTAGTATCATTATTATTACTCTGACATCTGACACCAGGTTTCCTTGTTTATAGCTTTATATGGGGTGCTGATGTTCTGCCACTGAACCCCTTTCTAGACAGTGTAAATGTGGCATTTGCCGTCATTCCTATGTTCTAAGGGTGGAGACCAGACGCTGGGTTCGAAAGGAATGGAGGCAGGGCTCCCCCGGGGAATTTAATGAGACCCTTGTTAGGAAAGGGATGTTAATTACTGCAGCAAACTGGGCTTCTTTGCAGATGCCCCCCCACACACATTTTGGCCCCATTTGTTTTGCTTGATGCAGTTAATTTTCGACCTGTTATTGTACTGAGGCCTGCTAACCAGCTCTCAGTACCTATGTTCTTTCCCTTGAACTATATGTTGAACTGCATATGCAAATTAATAAGTCCCTAGTAATTGGTACCAGTGGTACCCAGGGCCAGGGTGGTAAAGAGGTCACCAGGGCTGCAGCACTGATTGTGCCACGCTCTGTTGCCCGAGTAAAAGTGAGAATGCCATGTCAGCCTGCACAAGCAGTCTGCTGCTCGAGTGCGACTCTGCCCACACAAGGTGCAGGCAGAGTTCCCTTTACTGCGCATAGGTCAGTCACCCCTAGAGCAGACCTCCTAGAGCCCAGGAGGCAGGACGCACTGCTCTATGATTGAGGATATATGTGCATGAGCACATATGACCTAGTGCTGGCATTTAAAATGTAATGGTATCACAAGTAACCGGCAGTCCATAGGATAACATGGACTGGCACCTGGGCACTCCCCAGATTTCCAGCTCTGTGATGGCCCAGTCGATTCCTCCTGTGTTTGGTACCAAACATCTTGCTTTTTTAACCCTGAGCACAATGGCCATGCTCAGGATTAACTAGAATGTGCCCAGGTAGCACCCTTGGAGGGTGCCCACCAAGACACCAAGGGCCACATGTAGCAAAGTCCGATATTGCGACTTGGAAATTGCGAGTCGGTGCGACTCGCAATTTCCGAGTCGCAATATCGGATGCCGGACGGTGTCTCAGACACCGTCTGCGACTCGCTATGGGGTCGCAAAGACCCACCTCATCAATATTAATGAGGTGGGTCGCATTTTGCGACCCCATAGCGAGTCCCTGCACTCACAGGGATGGTGGCCTGCTGAAGTCAGCAGACCTCCATGTCTGTGACTGCTTTTTCAATAAAGCAGTTTTTTTTTAAATATTTTGCAGCCCGTTTTCCTTAAAGGAAAATGAGTTGCAAAATGAAAAAACTTACGAAACCATTTGGTTTAGTTTTTTCAGTGCTCTGAAAAAACCTTTCCGCCCACATTCACAAAGGGGAAGGGGTCCCATGGGGACCCCTTCCTTTTTGCGACTCAGTTACCACCAGAGTGGTAACTGTGAGTTGCTTTGTGACCACATTCGCGGTCACAAAGCAATTCTGAATTGCGATGAGAGTTGCAAATAGGAAGGGGAACACCCCTTCCTATTTGCGAGTCGCATTCACAAATTGCGAGTCGGTACCGACTCGCAATTTGTGAATGAGTATCTCGTTAGGCTGTTTGCATGGCGCAAACTGCGATTTTCGCAGTTGGCACCATGCAAACGGCTACCTACCTCTGGCCCCAAGCTCCCTGCTGTTTTGGCGGGCTCTTTCGAGCCTCTGTCACCACAGACAAGAGTCTGCTCTTCTGGTGGTTGCACTAGCACTTCCCCAGGGTGGAGTAAATGGGCCTGGGCAGGCAGGAGGTCACACCGCCTTCTTCCCATGATGGCTAGTGTGAAAGGTAATCAAGGTGGTGAGCCTCAAAGGCTTCCACAGCTCTTGATATGTAATTACTTGTCCTCCAGTGGAGGACAAAGGCCTTCCTGCCCCATACAGCCTGACAGGTGGGAAAATTAGGTATGCAGGAGGCATAAACCTCCAAAAGATTAGCCACACCTTTAGCGTGGGCTATCAGGTCTGTACAGCCGAGGAAGCGTTCTGCCATCTTGGCAACCCTTAGGAGTAGGGAGTTCTGTGTAGAAAGTGACATGATCCCACAGTAAGTTGTCACTGCAGGGAGGACTAGCCGCGGGGACCAGAAGCCCATTGGCCACTCTCCCTCACATCCTTAATGCCCCCTAAAACTATGATTTAAGGGACCCTCCTGACACCAGACTTCAGATCTTACTTACAAAGAAGAAGAGGCACAAAGAAGATGTTGTCACCGACAACAGGTCCTGGACTCCAGCCACAGCACAAAGAGAGGACACAGAAGTGACCCACAGAGACAAGCACTGGAACTGAGTGACCGGTGTGTGCCCGAGGTAAAAGCTCATTGCTCCCAGCCAGAGGGACCTCAGTTGACAGCGAGAAGCCAAGAAAGACTCCCCTGACAGGTGGTACCAGTACCCTATAGACTGCAGGAGTAGAAGCGGTGCTGAAATCAAAGAACTGAGACCTGACAGGCTCTGTGTGAGTGTGCCTAAAGAAACTCGGTGTCCAGCATCCAAAGAGTGGGAAGTGAGGCCCTTGCTAAGTTTCAAGTATATACTCCCTTTTTGACGATCTCCAGCTGACGAAGTGACGGGTAATCACACATTTGCAGCTACTGTACTGCTCACACTTAATATATATATATAAGTGAAATACAATGTGTGTGTATATAAGAATAATCACAGCAGTTAAGCATTCAAGGAAAGAAATGCATTATCACTGGTTTAAATCCATCATCCCTCCCAGCACAGACCGGAGGAACCCTTGAACAGCCAAGGCAGGAAACCCTCCCCAAATGGGGTCAAGAAATCCTGGGTAGCGCGTCTGGTCCACGGGTAAGTTCCTGTCTTTACACAAAGTATCCACATCTTGTATACCTTAAATAAGCTAGGAGAGCATTCAAGAATAACCTCCCCTCTATTATGAAATCAAATGCTGGCTGTACTTAGTCTTCGTCGAAAACACACAAAAGGAGCTGCCCACACTCCCAATGCTTGTTTTGAGGCAGAAATGTACATTTCACTAATAAGACGTTCTCAGCCTTGTGAACTATCTTTTCCGCCTCCCACATGATATGTTCCAGCATGTTTTGTGCTTGCGCTGCCCTGCACCTGTCGCATGGCACAAAATGGACTCACTAGCACAAAATGAAGTTGATGGTCAAACATGGAGTCGAGTTAAATATACATAGCATTACAGCTACCAAGGCTTCTCTGAGGCCAATCCGGAAACCAACAGCCACTCAGACATCGCCAACTCCAGAACAGACGCCTAGCATAGAGACCAACATCAGCAACAACTCCTCTCCAGTGCACGACTGCGAGAGGAGCAGCAAAGCATTTTTGCAACAAGCAGCTCCTGTGATTGACAGCTAGAAGCCGTCAGGTTTGTAGGTGGAGAGGAGGTCATTCCAGGACCTGGTGGCAAGGTGAGAGAAGCAGCGATTTCCGAAGCGATCACAACGGATGCGGGGGACATGGGCATGGGCGAGATAGGCTGAGAGAGGCTGAGCAGAGTTCTCTGGTCGGTCGGTGGAATGTGAGGCTTTTGTTGATGTAGGCGGGGCCAGCGTTGTGTAGGGCCTTGTATGAGTGCGTGAGGAGCTTGAAGAGTCATCTTTTTTGGATGGGGAGCCAGTGGAGGGTCCTGAGTTGGGGAGTGATGCTGGTTCTTCTGGGGAGGTTGAGGACGGGTCTTGCAGCCCCATTATGGGTGATCTGGAGACAGCTATATGAGCTGTTTTGTGGTTCCGGCATAGAGCTCATTGCCGTAGTCCAGTTGGCTGGAGAAGAGAAAATCATGCGGCACATGCAGAGGATGTGGAAGCAGGGAGATGAGACGGCACTGATCTATTGCTTTATGGTCAGTTGCGTAGCCAGGATAATCCTGAGGTTGCGTGGTAGGTGGGTGTGGGTGGAGAACCAAGGGAGGAGGGCCACCATGTGTTATCCCAAAGGGAGGTCTTGTTCCCAAAGATGAGTATCTCCGTTGTGAGGCTGTTGGTCCTCATCCAGGTGGTGATGTCAGTCATGGTGTTTTGGACATTGGTTTGTGTGTTGGTGGTGTCGTATTTGAGGGATCAGACAAGCTGGGTGTAGGAGACAATGTCGAGCCTGTGGGTGCATGCAATGTCTGCCAGTGGTGTCATGTAGGTTTTGAAGAGGGTGGGGCTGAGAGAGGAGCCATGTGGGATGCTACAGATGATGTCTTTAGGTGTGGAGACAAAGCGAGGGAGGAAGATCCTCTGTGTTCAGCCGAAGAGGAATGAAATCCAGTTGAGTGCGTTGCTTGGATGCCAATGCAGTGGAATCTGGTGATGAGAGTGTGGTGGGAGACGGTGTCGAAGGCCGCCAATAAGTCGAGGAGGATGAGAGCTGCTGGCCACCCAGGGCAAGAAGGCAACTGATGTCGTTGGTTGCTGTGATCAAGGTGGTTTCGGTTCTGTGATTGGGCCAGAAGCCGGATTGGGATGGGTCGAGCATGTTATTGTCTTCTAGGTAGTCCATGAGCTGGCGGTTGATGGCCTTTTCCAAGACTTTGGCGGGGACTGGGAGGAGCGAGATGGGGTGGTAGTTTTTGAGCACCCTAGGGTCGGCTAAGGGTTTCTACAGGAGGGGTTTGACCTCGGCGTGCTACCAGGCGCTGGGGACTGTGGCTGTGGAGATGGAGGTGTTACGGAGTTCTGTGAGGGAGGCTCCGATTACTTCTCTTCCTAGGTTGTAGAAGCGGTGTGGGCAGGAGTCCACGGGAATCCTAAGTGGAAGGAGGTCATGATGCAGATGGTGTCTGTGGTGGATAGCAGCTTCCATTCAGTGATCCAGGGGGCAGTGAGTGGTGGGTTGTGGTGCGGGGGTAGTCAAGATCGGTGGACTGGGAGAGGAAGTTGCTGTAGATGTCAGCAATCGTGTGGTGAAAGTAGTCCGATATTGTGTAGCATAGAGTTTGGGAGCGGTGGATCGTGTTCTCTGTGGGGGAGGGGCAGGAGAATTCTCTGACGATGCTGAAGAGTTGTCTGGCATGGTTGGTGCTTGTCTTGATGCGGGTGGTGAGTTCTTCTTTCTTGGTCTCCCTGAGTCGGTGGTGGTATCTGTTGAGGGTGGACCTGAAGAAGTCGAGGTTGGTGGGGGTCTTGCTGGAGCGCCAGTGTCTGTAGTTTCCTGCAGTGACGTTTGAGGGTCTGAAGTTCTGGGGTGAACCATTTGGCTTGCTTGGTGGGCTTGCTGCTGGTGGGGCTCTTCAGGGGATCGATGGTGTCGGCGGCTGAGGACATCTAGTTAGAGAAGTTTTGAACCCGACGTTCAAGGGTGTCCGCTGGAATGGGTTTAGCTTGTCTGAAGGTGGCGATCCAGGGTATTTCAGTGACTTTGCTACAGTTCCAGCAGGGAAGGGTGGGGATTTCCTCTGGGCTTCAGGCAGTCTCTCAATGGTGAAGTGGACAATGTTGTGGTGGTCCATGTTACCTCAGTGATGTGGGAGAACTTGGCTCTGTCACTGGTGGAGAAAATGGGGCCCAGTGCGTGTCTGGCACTGTACGCGGGGCGGTGACCAGCTGAGAGAGGCTGATGATGGTCATTTTTTCGAGGAGTGAGAAGGCGTTGGCGTCGCCTGGATTTTCTAAGTGGAAGTTTAGGTCCCCTAGGAAGATGTAGTGGTTGGAGTTGATTGCCAGGGGGGGCAATGAAGTCCAGGGTGGAGTTGCAGAAGTTTTGGCGGGGGACACAGGGTCTGTAGGCAAGGATTCCTCTGATGATGTTACTGGCTACTGGTTTGATCTGGAAGTTCAGGTGTTCCATGATCAGTTTTGTGTCGTCATCTGAGGTGGTGCAGTAGAGGGAGTCCTTGCAGATGATGGTGATGCATCCGCTGCATCTGTTAGGGCGGTTGCAGTGGATCATCTTATATCCGGGGGTGTAGCGGTGGCGATGTATGGTGCAGATGCAGGGTTGAGCCAGATTTAAGTGAAGAACATTATGTCAGATGCAAGGGTGTTGATGATGTCCCAGATTTCTATGGCGAGCTTGCAGAGGGATCGGACGTTGAGTAGTACACAGTAGACTTCAAGTTTGTGGCTGGGGAGTCTGCTGAGTGGAGACTGTGGTGGTTCCATTGTTGCAGGAGAAACAGAGGTTGTGGCAGAACGAGGTTAGGCGATGCTGCAGTTGGGGTTCAAGGTCTTCGGCCTGAGGTTTTTGATCTTGTTGGAGGAGTACCAGGGCCGGGTTGCAGGTCCAGGGGTCCTGGAGCTGAGCACCGTGCAGAAGCAGACAGGTGCACACGGGCTTACCTTTGGCACGCCAGCAGCATGCCCACTGCATAAGGTCACACAGCGACCACCATTAAGTAGGTCCTGGGAGGGGGGTGAGCAGGGTGCGGGTGCGGGAGGAGTGCAGTGCGTAAACAAATGGCAGGGGGCCTCGCAGGGGCTAAATAACAACTGAAAGAGCGTATGGCAGGCGGTGGGCCTGAAGCAAAGCTAAGTTAGGAGGCAGCAACCAGGGGGTAGCAACAAGGGGGCAGAGGTAGCAGTGGCACTGTAACTGCAGTTGCTGTATAGCGTTTCGCAGCAGTGTCAGGGAACCTAGGAGGGTCTGCTCAAAGGGGTTGTGCAGCGACTGCCATTAAGTAGGTCCTGGGAGGGTGGGGTGCGGAGGTCGGGAGGGTGCGGCACGGGGAAAAAGAGTGGGGTGCAGGAGGCCTGGCAGGGGCAAAAACAAAGAGCGAGAAGAGTGCAGGGGAGGTGGGGGCCTTAGGAGGTAGCAGCCAGGGGGAAGAGGCAACAGTGGCACTGTAACTGCAGGCACTGTATATCACTTCGAGGCAGTGTCAGGGGAGGTGGGGGGGTTTGCTCAATGGGGTAGTGCAGCGACCGCCATTATGTAGGTCCTGGGGGGTAGGGTGTGAGGGGAGGGGTGTAGTGCAGGAAAATCAGAGGACGCATGGGGCCTGGTTGGGGCAAAAAAACATTGAGAAGAGCAAAGGGGAGGTGGGGGCCTGAGGCAGCAGTGGAACTGTAACTGCAGGTGCTGTACAGCGCTTTGCAGCAGTGTCAGGGGAGCTGGGGGGGGGGGCTGCTGCTCATCTATTAATACCACAAACCAATGCATGAAATTCCCATATCCCTTCTTCCATTAAAGAGCACACTAGGGGCCAGATGTAGCAACCCTTTTGCGAGTCGCAAACGGCGAAAATCGCCGTTTGCGACTCGCAAACGTGGGTTTGCAATTCGCAAATGCATATTGCGAGTCGTTACCGACTCGCAATATGCATTTGCGACTCGCAAATAGGAAGGGGTGTTCCCTTCCTATTTGCGAGTCGGAGTGGTATGCAACTCCATTTGCGACCGCGTATGCGGTCGCAAATGGAGTCGCAGGTAACCCACTCGCAAACGGGAAGGGGTCCCCATGGGACCCCTTCCCCTTTGTGACTGGACCCCATATTATTTTTTCAGGGCAGGGAGTGGTCCAAGGGACCACTCCCTGCCCTGAAAAATCCGAAACTAAAGGTTTCGGATTTTTTTGAAATGCAGCTCGTTTTCCTGTGAGGAAAACGGGCTGCACTTCAAAAAAAAAAATGCTTTATTTAAAAGGCAGGTCGCTAACATGGAGGCCTGCTGACGTCAGCAGGCCTCCATGTTAGCGAGTGCCTATACTCGCAATGGGGCCGCAATTTGCGACCCACCTCATGAATATTCATGAGGTGGGTCATTGCGACCCCATTGCGAGTTGCAGTCGGTGTCTCAGACACCGTACTGCATAGCAATTTGCGACTTGCAAATTGCGAGTCGCAGGGACTCGCAATTTGCAAGTCGCAAATTGCTTTTTTTGTACATCTGGCCCCTAATTCCTACAAATGTAATCTATTACACAGAAACTGGAGTAACGGCATGGAATGGTTCCAGTAGAGCACAACACTAATCCCAATATCCAACAATAACTACTTTAAAAAATCCACTAACCCTGGGACCTAGAGAGGTGTGCTGCCCTCCATAAAAAAACAACAATGCCTTGTCAGGGGTAGTAAGTGCAATATAATGCAATTTCAATACAATGTACAACCCACACTCAGCAGTCAGCCAACTGTAATTCATACAGGCTCCTCAATAATTTCCTTTTACTTTTTGATGCTCTTTACACTCACATAATACAAAACTGCTAAGGTTCTCATAGACCACCCAGTACTATAGTATGCCAGTCAACATCAATAAACCACTCATCACCAACTCAATAGTCACAGAATGACTTAAGAGATCTACCACATATCACTGCCCAACAGAAGGCTCTAATTTATTCCAACATGGCAGGTCCCTGCTAGCAACATACTAAGAACACTTTTTTGGATCTTACAATAACAAATTAGATTTGGGATGATTGTAACAAAGTTTGTCCCTGTAGATCTCTTTAACACTTCTCTTCTCCATATAACCTATGCCTACTCGGGTCCAAAAACTAACAAAAAAAATATCGCGGAATCAACAACCCTGTACAGTAACCAGTTAAGAGGACTATGAACATAAGAAATACCAAAATAGGGGCTTGTAGAGCTGCTCAAAGCTGTCAGCTTAATGAAAACCATAAACCGCGCCTGTCTCTCCCACTTCATCCATCACCCCGCTAAGCGCTGCGTCCCATAACAGGATAACTGCATCTCGTGGCTCTCACGCTCAGCATGGAAACACCTCCCACACAGGATCAAAACAAAGACAGCACACTTCCAACCACACATATATGGTATTGGTATAACGTACTACCTACGTAGGAAAGCACTTCAGAGTCCCAGCTAGGGGTTATAAGCGCTATATATGTGTTGCAATAGAAAACAATACAATGTACCTCAATCCAGATCTGAAATACTCACTGCTGTTTCAGTATTGGGGCACAAAGAGTCCACAAAAAATGTCCTCAACTGCGCGGAAGCACCTACTGCTATTTCAGTGTTTGAGGCCACAGCCAAAATGCACCTCAATCCTGACACGGGCTGTTTTGTAACAGTGGGACGTACAGACAGCTCTGAGAATGCATCTCAACCCTATATACACTCCTGAACTGGCACCAGGCGGCGGCGTCTCCAGTATCTTGCTGAGGTGCGTTAGGCCCCCGCCCTGGCACTGCCGGGTGAATGCGGTGGGGGCTGAGAAGGGTGGGCGCTGGCACGCCTCCCATCGGCTGGGGCTGTGATAAGCCAACACTCGCGTCTTCTATATAAAGCCCCAAGGTCCACTCCTTTCAATCACGGTGACCTCTCTCTCACTCTCTCCTAGGCTGCGTCGGGAGCCCTTCCTCCTCCTCAGCCACTGGGGCCCTCGGAGCCATCTCTGGACACATTAAGGTAGAGGCTGTGTGTTGTACACGTTTTATTGGCTGCATGTAATCTGCTAGTGGTGAGGGCACGGAGGCCACTGAAGGCAGGAGGTAAAGAAGGATGGCACGGGGGCTGGCACCCTGGTCTCATTTCTTTTCATTTGGGGTTTATTCTGAGGGTCAGCTCTGTGGAGCAGGTGGACGTACAGAGAGGCACGGGACACAGACGACAGAGAGGCACTGGACACACAGACGGCACAGAGGCACAGGACTGGAAAGACAGAGACGCACTGGGCACACCGACGACAGAGGCCACAGGACACCCAGACGACAGAGAGGCACTGGACACACCGACGACAGAGGCCACAGGACACCCAGACGACAGAGGGGCACTGGACACACCGACGACAGAGGCCACAGGACACACAGACGACAGAGAGGCACTGGACACACAGACGGCACAGAGGCACATGACTGGAAAGACAGACGACAGAGACGCACTGGGCACACCGACGACAGAGGCCACAGGACACCCAGACGACAGAGAGCCAATGGGCACACAGACGAAAGAGAGGCACTGGACACACCGACGACAAAGAGGCACTGGACAAACAGATGACAGAGAGGCACTGGACAGAGGCACTGGACACACAGATGTCAGAGAGGCATTGGACACAGACAACAGGGTGACACTGGACACAGACGATAGAGAGGCAATGAACACAGACGACAGAGGGGCACTGGACCCACGGACAACATAGAGGCACTGGACACACGGACAACAGAGAGGCACCGGGCACACAGACAGAAAGGCACTGGACACAGGCGACAGAGAGGAACTGGGCACACTGACAGAGGCACTGGACACACGGACAACAGAGAGGCACTGGGCACACAGACAGAGGCACTGGACACACAGACGACAACGAGGCACAGGACACACAGACGACAGGGAGGCACTGGACACACAGACGACAGGGAGGCACTGGACACACCTACGACAGAGAGGCACTGGACACACAGACAGAGAGACACTGGACACAGACGACTGAGAGGCACTGGACACACTGATGACAGAGAGACACTGGACACACAGAGGGACTGGACACACAGAGGACAGAGAGGCAGTGGTCACACTGATGACAGAGAGACACTGGACACACAGACGATACAGAGGGACTGGACACACAGAGGACAGAGAGGCAGTGGACACACATACGACAAAGTGCAGAGGGGGGATGTGGTGGGCACAGGGGGCGCATTCCATATTGCATTATATCTTCAACTGTAATCCTTTTTGAAGCATAGTAAATGATACCCTTACAGCGTACCAGGTCATGGCAAACTTTATTGGGGCTTTTCGATGATCACTTCACCAACACCCTCCACCAGTTTCTCCCATCTCTCCATAGCCCCTCGCTCACATGTATTTAATTTGTTTAATAGTGCCTCTCTCACCAGCGTATGTTGTTGGAGCTCTTTACATCACACACATACAGAGACAATGTCATATGTGTGTAAATCAGGTTATAGAAAATGTTGACAAGGGGGACTACAAGGTGTAGTGTTACGTCATTCATACTGGTAGGCATTTTTTTAAGAGTGGTCTGGGGAAGTATAAACAGAGGATTCCGAATATAATACAGTGGTTAGGGTTGACTTTACTAACATTAATTTCAACACAAACAAACCCTTTTAGCAAAATTAGGATAATCAAAGACTGGGGAAAACTACCTTTCTAACCTGTACCATGCAGTTTGCATGCGGTTCTTTGATGTCACTTCATTGCTCACTGCGCTAGTTTATGATTTTAACTTATGAACTGCACAATAACAAAAGGATCTCTGTGACAAAAGCAGTATCCACTGAGCTATGCACATAAAATACTGTTCTGTGATGTCAATCGTACACGTTCTTTGCAGCAGGCGTTTGAACCCTCTGCGCTACCTTAGATGAGTCAAAACTGCAACTAGACAACATTCTGATCTCGCTCCAGCAGGTACATGAATCACCAGAGTTATCTTAGCACTTTTATTGTTGCCTGAAAACCAGAAACTCTGCACTTCTCCAAAAGCGTCCACCCCATCCTTTCCGCCTCCCGGGGAAACACCCGATGCTCGGTGTAGCCAGTCCGTCCTTGGTGAGCTGGGGACAAACCGGGACTGGTGAAGACGGACTGGGACTGGTGCGGCGGTGCACTATAGGTAAGAGAAGGTGGCACACAGGGACTGCTGAAAAAGGGTGTGGACATAGAAACCGAGAATAGGGTGCGGGTAGTATTGAAGGACAGGTGTGCACGGCAAGGACACGGGTGAGAAGGGCACACAACATGACAGCTGAGGAAATGACCACAGGGAGGACAGTTTGGGACTTCTGTGGGGTAACTAATGTGATTATAAACTTGTTGACACCTATAAAGAGGGGAGAGGGACGAAGAAGGCAGGAGAAACACATCGTGGCCCTTTAACGAGTTGGAAACACCAGAAACTGTTGATTAGGGAGCGAGAGGGGTAATGAACTGCTAAGGGGGGAGGCAGAAGTGGAAAAACGAGGAGCCTGTAACCTTCTGAAGAAAGGAAAAGAGGGCAAAGCAGGTAAAAATACACACCTACACATACACACAGCTCTGCAGAAACAAGCACTACAAAAGCCAATAGGTCGTGCTTTTAGACTAGGAGAGATGAACTATTGGCTTTGCCAATGCCTGTCTCTAAAGCACTGTTTGAAAAAAAGATAAGATAAAAATTCTAAATATCGAATGAGAAGCAAAACACACATTTTTAGGGTATCTCGAAACTATTTAAATCAATATTTTCAATCTTTAAAATTGCATAGTTTATTTTTCTAATACTTTGCACCAGGAAATCCTGAATAGAATATAAAAAGAATAGGAAAATGTCAGCATACTACAGAACTCCCAACTCAAACAAATGCTAGAGCAATCACTCATCAGCAACCCAGGGAGCAAAGTTTAGGGCTTCCAGTAGAACAGAAACTTCCTTTTCAGTTATGCAAAGTAGCACAAGCTGCCTTTATGCCAGCTCAGTGAGCACAGGAATCTGCCCTTCCATCAGTATTATAAATGGTGCTTTGTGTACCAAAGGCTGGCCGTTCATGCAACATGTAGAATGCAAGAGATAAAACAAGCCACCTCAAATATGTCTATTCTTTAGTCAAATCCTGGCACAAATACTCCCCTTGCAGCGGTTCTACGGAGGAGGTGGGAGGCAAGGGGAGGAACACAGAGAGCGGGAATGTGATCGGGAAGATGCACCCGTGGAGAGAGAGCAAAGAATATAGAGTACGCAAAGGAAAAAGTAATTCCCTGGTGCGAGCTGTGGAAGGATGTAAGTCCTCCAATCAAAAAGATGGTAAAGAGGTTATGCTCAAGGGAGGGACAAACACAAGAGGAAGGAAAGCCATTTAAAAAGAAGCAAGCAAATGAGGATGGCAAGAAAGCGAACCAATGATAAGTATCAGACTGAACTAAAGCCCATTATTTGTACTGATACCTCCACAATAGGTCTTTTTCACAACAGACAACTTTTTTTTGATTTTTTGAAAATATGTTGCATGTTCTAAAAATCTGGATTTAGAATGTAAAGTCACCCAACAATTGCCTTTACAGCTGAAATAGACACTGGGCTGACCAATGACATAAATGTGACTGTTGTAGCCTTAAACCTAATCAATCTCATGGCCACTACATGCCATGTCCACTCAGTGACAAAATAATCATTTTGATAAGACAATGTGTATCCTTCCACTGCTCAAATTCATGGAACTATTTTTTTAAACTTTTTCCTACTGCACACATGCACTTATTATTTTTAGAGGCAAAGACTAATGTAAAGATTTTATTTGATCAACAATAAAATGTATTACCCAAGGTGACCGCTTCTTACACCATTTTTATCTAGTGACTGTAAAGAAATAAGCTGTTGCTGCATGGGATGCATTTAGAGAGAGGTTCACTCCCCCACCTTAAACAAAAGCGGCTGGGGCTTGGTGAGAGCCGACCAGCCTCTTAACAGCCTAAAGGGAGTCCTACTAGTCACACCACTGGGCATGGTCACAGCCATTGGAATTATGTGATAGTGCAGCCGTGGAGTTTTCTGCATAATTATGGATTTCCATATTTGCCACATAATCCATCATCGGCAACATAATCTGAAGATTTTTGCAAAAAATGGTTTCTAGCTCAAATCTATCAGTAGTTATTACAATCGTGGTGACCTGTGTTGCTGTGCAATGGACGGCCCTGTGCATTGGTTGACTGGCCACTTCTCAGTTGCCTATTACTGTATTTGGATGTTAAACTGGCAGTAATGAGGTGAAACCTTTGAGCAGGGAGTGTCAACATATCAAAAAATGACAACATTATGAATTAAGGCTTCCATAAAATGCACCGCAGTAGGTCTCATTACTTGTCTTGTTCATACCAAATAACTTAGTGATCCCTGCTGCATAATGTCTTTCTCCCCTGCATAATTCCAGTGGTCCTGGGCATGGTTCTGTATGCTCACAGGCAGTTCCTCAATGAGTTATTCACAGATAAGCCCCCTATAAGAGATAACTGTATGGTCTCTTTTATTAATCAGTTGGCATGTTCAACCTGCCTATTACCTTGGGGTAGGTCACTGACAACTTGCTTGGGAACTCCTTCCTTCGACAATATTTGTTTCAAGAATTCTAGTACCTCCCTTGTCAAAGGCAGTTTATAGCATTTTAAATCACTCCATGCCACAGCGCATGAAAAGTGGTAATTTATTCCTAGGCCCTATCAGACCTACACTCATATCCTGCTTAGGTCCCTCATGTAAATTCACAAGTGGATTGACTTTTATCTTGAGTGTTTCATCAGAACTTTTACACATTTTGCAGTTATGCACAGCACATGTATGTCCACATCTTGCTCCATAGTGGGTTCCCACTAATTCATAAAGTGATACAAACACTATCAAATTGTCCTCATGCCATCCCAGTAGCTTTCAACCAACACCAACTTGACGTGCATCAAATATCACTATAGAACTTAGAGTCTCTTCAAAGGCCTCAAGCATGGTGGCTCTTGCAACTTCTTCTTCAGCTGCTGCATGTTCCTTTCACAGCTCCATCCCTAATCAAAATCAGTCGTTAGCCAGTTTTCTTATCAGTTTCACCTTCTTTGGATAATTCTTTATGTATCTTGTTTAAAACTTGCATAATAAAAGGAAGGATGCAAGTTTTTCCTTGTTACTCAGTAGTGAAGACTGTGTATTGGTGAACGCTAAGGATGGCTTGGGAGTGACACCATCAACGCTGATGACATGAACCAAATGCTCCCCCAAAGGATTGCATAAATCTTCATTTCTCCTTCTTGAATTTCAAGCCAAGATCCTCAAATCTTTGCAGCACTTCACACATCTTGGTGGCATGCAGCAGAACTGGAATACTCCATTGGGCATCTTGAGCGCTGTGAGGTTTCTTGAATCTTGATGCAATCTGAAGACAGTGAAGTCAACAGTGCTAAAGGCCTTTTCATCATCAGGTGTAGTTACCATGTCATGGATTAAGAATATTACTTAATACTAAACCACCACGTGTGGATTCACCGGTTGAAGAGCAATGCATATTGTTATTTCAGAATTCCTTTTCTTGGTCATGAACAAAGGAGACAACCACTAAAATACAGAGACTCGTTTCATAATGCCACAAGCTTTCTATTTGTCCAAAACCAGCTTTACATCTTTTTGAGCCCATAGTTACATGTTCTAAAACAACCTTTTGTTTGACTGGTTGTGCTCTAATTTTTTTTGTTTTTGAAGTATGCAGTGTTGGAATCCCATGAGGAGACCCAGTTCATATCTAAAACACTCTCATAGTCCTGTTAGACAACCTCAAAGTTATTGTTCACCACACTGAAAACCAACAGTAACTTGCATATGTTCATCCTCATTTGGGGATTCTGTTAATCAGACCATCCCAGAGTGTTTAGACCCTAGTAGCTGCAAACCATAATTCTACCTTGAACACAAACTGAAGTTTGATTTTGTGTCCTCCGTAGACACTGTGTAACTATGCAACTTATAGCGCACTTTTTCCTTCATGAGTAAATTATTATAAGTCCTCATATGGATGATGTTGAGTCTTGACCCTGTGTCCAAAAGGACTTCCATTTCCACTTGGCTGATATGCACAACACATCTGGGTTGGCTCATGAAAACATTTTAGGATGGCCACCCACAACACCAGACTTTCAATGTGCTCCTCGACATTTATTGCGTCTTTATCTTCCTCATTGACAGTGAAGACTATCATAGATCGATTCATTGCCCTACACGCCTATGAAAAATGACCCTTTTAACTACATTTGCAGCAGTCTTTGCCCAGGACAGAACAATTTCTATTTGACGTCAATTGATTTCTGGTTCTGCACCGGTAACACACATTTTTGTTGGACTAGTCTAAACTTGTTTGATGCAAACTTGTTTTTATAATTGATAATTACATTTTTGGTTCATACAAAATGACTTCCGTAACCTGAGTCAGGTTTCCTTAGTATCCTTATTCCTTTGGCTGATCAGTCAACAGTTTATGGTACTAATAACTTTGGGCCAGATGTACGAAGCATTTTGCATGGCGCAAACTGTGAAATTCGCAGTTTGCGCCATGCAAAACGGGCATCGCGATGCACAATCCCATTTTGCGAGTCAGAATGCAACTTGCAAATAGAAAGGGGTGTTCCCTTCCTATTTGCGATTCGCACCGCGATGCACAATTGCTTTGTGACAGCGAACGCGGTTGCAAAGCAATTCGCAGTTAGCGTCCATGTCAAGTGGGTGCTAACTCATTCGCAAAAGGGAAGGGGTCCCTATGGGACCCCCTTCCCCTATGTGAATGTCGCCATAAATACTTTTTCAGAGCAGGCAGTGGTCCAATGGACCACTGCCTACTCTGAAAAAACGAAACCAAATGGTTTCATTTTTTATTTTGTATTGCAACTCGTTTTCCTTTAAGGAAAATGGGCTGCAATACAAAAAAAACCTGCTTTATTAAAAAAGCAGTCACAGACATGGAGGTCTGCTATCTCCAGCAGGCCACCATCCCTGTGAGTGCAGGGAATCGCAAGAGGGTCGCAAATTGCGACCCACATCATTAATATTAATGAGGTGGGTCTTTGCGATCCCCTTGCGATTCGCAGAAGGTGTCTGAGACACCATTCTGCATATAATTTTGTGACTTGGAAATTGCGAGTCACACCGACTCGCAATTTCCGAGTCGCAAAATCATATCTTGCTACATCTGGCCCTTTATGCAAGCTTTGATTCATGTGGCGAAGCACCCCCTCCAGTACCGACGGAGAGATGTGAACAGTATTTCACCATGTATCATTTCATTAGTATTGCTGAAATAACACATTTAAATCAGCATGCACAAAGCTGACACATAGGCTTCTTCTGACTGTCCGGGTTGTTTGACACCTGTAGTTATAAATGTGCCTTTCCATGATTAAAATGAGAGTGCTGTCAAAATGTTCCTCCATTCTTTTCTTTGTTTCAATAGATGTATCCCATTATTCCTCATTTCTCAGTTGGTGCAATATAGTAAAACGGGTGCCTGCCCCTAGCTCCCACATACTGGAATGGTGATGTTTGTTTTCTTTTAGCCTTATACTCCATTACAACAATGGTAACCAAGTGCATTTTAAAGCTTTTTATACATTGATGCAGTTGTTCCCTTGGTAATCCAGGGATTCCGAGGAAGTTATTGGTGTACCATTCATAACTCTAACCATGGGTAAATGTAAAATGTAAATTAGCACTTGTATAGCGCACTACTCACCCGTTAGGGTCTCAAGGCGCTGTACTCATACCGCTATGGAACCCCTCCTGGCTTTTCCCTGTGAGGCGCCCACTCCTGAGCACCCCCAGGGTGAAGCCAGGCATCCAAGCGCTGTTGGGGCCGTTGTGGAGATTAAGCAAGCTATTGCCCAGAGTTGCAGAGTGGGACCCATGAATTAGATTAGGCACCGAGGCGAGAATTATCTGGTCAAGGGGAATTGAGCCCAAGACCTGCCGAAGCAGGACTTGAACCCTGGTCTTGAGCCAGATCTCTGCTTCAGGGTCTGCCGCTCTAACCATTGAGCCACACTTCTCCACATGCGAAGTGCTGGAGAGCAGAGAAGACACCACAGGCTAAAGGTTATCAGCCAGGCCTCAAGCTTTAGTCTGGTGTTGCGTCACTCACACTTGTGTTCCACCCACTCCAGTTTGCATGGTCTGGCAAAGGTTCAGCCCACTAAAGCCATAGGCCGACTTAACTGTAAGTTGCAGCACGCTGCCCTTCCACAAGGAGCACGCTCACACACAAAGTAGTTCCCTTCAGTTCTGGGGACTAGTATGGTAGTACATGTTTTTTGGGAATTGATGAGAGCTTGACGGTTTCCCCACCAATATTTTTTTTTACAAAAAACATAATAGAATAAAATAATGTTTGCTAAAGCCAAAAGGTCTACTGGCTCTGCCAATGCTTGTTCCTGTTTGGAACCGCGATGCAAGTGGCCCTTTGTGGGTTTGTGTCCTAGTGATGAGAGGATGTTATTTTAGGTATCGTGCGTTCCTGGAGAGAACTAGAATGCGAAAGAAAAACTGCTGCAGTTCTTGTACTATCACGCATGCCATCAGAGATTCCCTCTGCAAGAGCAATCATCACCCCATCCAAATCCTTTGCTTTACATTACATCGCCACTATATTGGCTCTGCTTAGTTCTATATTAGGTTCAGTTAATGATGCAGTCCTTTAACATGGTCCATCGCTCATCCCGCCTCTCTGCGTGTCACTCTGCAGAATGCACTGCCTGCACTGCAAGAGACCTTGAGAACTAACTCTCTGCTTCTCTTTTTTACAGCGATCATCAGCCCAGAAGAATGGTAAGCTGTGCTCTGATTTACTACTGCGTGTTTTCCGTCTGTCTGCCTTCTGTCTCAATTTCACTCCTGGGAGAAAGTACACACTGGTGAAATACTACACAACTCACGGGTACAGCAGGAGAAGGACACACTACTGAAGTACTACAGAACTCACGGGCACAGCAGGAGAAGGACACACTACTGAAGTACTACACAACTCACGGGCACAGCAGGAGAAGGACACACTACTGAAGTACTACACAACTCACGGGCACAGCAGGAGAAGGACACACTACTAAAGTACTACAGAACTGACGGGCACAGCAGGAGGAGGGTACACTAAGGAAGTACTACAGAACTGACAGGGACAAAGCAGGAGGAGGGTACTCTACTGAAGTACTATAAAACTGAAAAGCACAGCAGAAGGATACACTACTAAAGTACTATAGAACGGATAAAGGCACAGCAGCAGGAGGGCACACCACTGAAGTACTGTAGATCTGACGGGCACAGCAGGAGAATGGTACACTACTGAAGTGCTACAGAACTGACTTGCATAGCAGGAGGAGGGTACTCTACTGAAGTGCTATAGAACTGACGGGCACAGCAGGAGGAGGGCACACTACTGAAGTAATATAGAACTGATGTGCACAGCAGGAGAATGGTACAGTACTGAAGTACTACAGAACTGCCAGGCACAGCAGGAGGAAGGTACACTACTGAAGTACTACAGAACTGACGGGCACAGCAGGAGGAGGGTACTCTATTGAAGTACTATAGAGCTGATGGGCACAGCAGGAGGAGGACTGAACACTACTAAACGACTATAGGACTAACGGGCACAGCAGGAGGAGGGAAGACTACCGAAATACTATAGAACTGATAGGGGGACTGCAGTAGGACTGACAGGGGGGCCTCAGGAGGCAGGTACACCGATGAAATACTATGGAAATGACAGGGGACAACAGGAGGGAGTACACTACTGAAGTACTACAAAACTGACATGGGCCCAGCAGGAGGAGGGTACACTACTAAAGTACTACAGAACTGACGAGCACAGCAAGAGGAAGGTGCACTTCTGAAGTACTACAGAACTGACGGGCACAGCAGGAAGAGGGTACACTGCTGAAGTACTATATAATGAACAGGGGGACAGCAAGAGGAGGCCTACACTACTGAATTACTACAGAACTGTCAGGGGGACCTCATGAGCGAGTACACCGCTGAAGTACTACAGAACTACCAGGGACACAACAGGAGGGGGTACAGTACCAAGGCACTACAGAACTGGCATGGGCACTGCAAGAGGCAGTGTACACTTCTGAAGTACTGCAGAACTGACAGGGGCACAGCAGAAGGAAAGAACTCTGCTGAAGTACTAGAGAACTCACAGGAGCAGAGCAGAAGGGGCTTCGGTACTAAAGTACTATTGAACTGACAAGGGCACCGCAAGAAGCAGTGTACACTACTGAAGTACTACAGAACTGTTTGGCACCAAAGGAGGAGGGTACACTATTAAAAGCACAGCAGGAGGGAGGTACACCAAAGAAGTCCTACAGAACTGATAGGCAAAGCAGGAGGAGGCACACTACTGAAGTACTATAGAACTGAGGGGCACAGCAGGAGGAGGGTACAATACTAAAGTACTATAGAACTGGTAGAGGCACAGCAGGAGAGGGATACACTACTGCAGTACTGTAGAACTGAAGGGCATAGCAGGAGGAGGATACACTACTAAAGTACTATAGAACTGATAAAGGCACAGTAGGAGAGGGATACGCTGCTGAAGTACTATAGAAATTATGTGCACAGCAGGAGGTGGGTACACTACTGAAGTACTACAGAAATGACGGGCACATCAGGAGAAGGGTACTCAACTAAAGTACTACAGAACTGACGGGCACAGCAGGAGGACAGTACACTACTGAACTACTATAGAACTGATGGGCACAGCAGGAGGAGGGTACACTACTAAAGTACTACAGAACTGATAAAGGCACAGCAACAGAGGGATACATTTGTGAAGTATTATAGAACTGACTTGCACAGCAGGAGGAAGATACACTGCTGAAGCACTATAGAACTGAAAGAGGCACAGCAGGAGGAGGGTACACTGCTGAAGTACTATAGAACGGCCGGGCACAGCAGGAGGAGCATACACTACTGAATTACTAGAGAACTGAAGGGCACAGCAGGAGGAGGGTACACTACTGAAGTAGTAGAGAACTGACGGGCACAGCAGGAGGAGCGCACACTACTGAAGTACCAGAGAACTGACGGGCACGGCAGGAGGAGGGTATACTACTTGAGTACTACAGAACTGACTGGGGCACAGCAGGAGGAGGGTACACAACTGATGTACTATAGAACTAACTGGCACAGCAGGAAAAGCGTACACTACTGAAGTACTTTAGAACTGATGGGCACAGCAGGAGGAGGGTACACTACTGAAGTACTACAGAACTGATAGGGACACAGCAGGAGGGGGTACACTCCTGAGGTACTACTGAAGTACTACAGAACTGACAGGGACACAGCAGGAGGGGGACTGCACTGCTGAAGTACTATTGACGTAATACATAACTGACAGGTGCAGAAGAGGGGGTGTGGGGTACACTACTGAAGTACCTGAGAACTGACATGGGCACAGCAAGAGGTGTTACATTACTGAAGTACTACACAACTGACAGGAGAACAGCAGTAGGAGGCCTACACTACATAGGTACTACAGAACTGACAGGGGCCCAGCAGCAGGAGGGTACACAACATATATACTACAGAACTGATGGGCACAGCTGGAGGAGGGTACACTACTGAAGTACTGCAGAACTGACAGGGGCAACAACAAAAGGAGGGTACACTACTGAATTACTACAGAACTGACAAGGGCACAGCAGGAGGAGGGTACACTGCTGAAGTACTACAGAACTGGCAGGGGCACAGCAGGAGGAGGGTACATTGCTGAAGTACTATAGAACTGACGGGCCCAGCAGGAGCAGGGCACTCTACTGAGGTACTACAGAACTGACGGGGGCAAAGCAGGAGGAGGGTGCACTACTGAAGTACTACAGAACTGACAGGGACACAGCAGGAGGGGGTACATTCCTGAGGTACTACTGAAGTACTACATAACTGACAGGGACATAGCAGGAGGGGGCCTACACTGCTGAAGTACTACTGATGTACTACAGAACTGACAGGTGCACAACAGGGGGTGGGTGGTACACTACTGAAGTACCTGAGAACTGACAGGGGTACAGAAAGAGGCATTACATTGCTCAAGTACTACACAACTGACAGAACAGCAGTAGGAGGCCTACACTACATACGTTCTACAGAACTGACAGGAGTACACCAGCAGTGCTATACGCCTCAAGTACTAGAGTACTGACAGGGGCACAGCAGGAGGGTGGTAGACTCCTGAACTACTATCGAACTGACATGAGCACAGCAAAAGGAGGCCTATACAGCTGGAAGCCTATATCACTGACATGGTATCACTGTACAAAGGTCATACTGTACATGTTCTATAGCACTTACATCACTGCTGAACTTCTGGAGGAAGCTCACACTGTAGGAGTCCTGCAACACTGACAGGGCGCTGCTGGTGCATTCTCACGCTGCAGGGGACATAGCACACTGATATGACACTGCTTTAGGAAGCTTGGACTGCAGGAGTACTATAACACTTACATAGCACTGCAGCAGGAAGCCATACACTGTGGTGTTCTGTAGCTCTAGGAGGCCACTGCTAGAGGAAGCTCACACTGCTGGAGTTCTATAGTACTGACATGGCACTGCTGAAGGAAGCTCACAGTGAAGGAGTTCCCTCTAGCCCTGATATGGCACTACTGGAGGAAGCTCACACTGTAGGGGTCCTGCAACACTGACAGGACACTGCTGGTGCAGGCTCACGCTGCAGGAGACCTTGAACACTGATATGACACTGCTTTAGGAAGCTTGGACTGCAGGAGTACTATAACATTTACACAGCACTGTAGCAGGAAGCCAACATTGTGGTGTTCTGTAGCTCTAGGAGGGCACTGCTGGAAGACGTTCACACTGCTAGAGTTCTCTACTACTGACATGGAACTGCTGGAGGAAGCTCACAGTGAAGGAGTTCCTCCAGCCCTGACATGGCAATACTGGAGGAAGCTCACACTGTAGGAGTCCTGCAACACTGACAAGGCACTGCTGGTGCAGGCTGACGCTGCAGGAGTCCTAGAGCACTGATATGGCACTGCTTTAGGAAGCTTGCAGTGTAAGAGTGCTAAAGCACTTACATAGCACTGCAGCAGGAAGCCATACACAGTGGTGCTCTGTAGCTCCAGGAGGGCACTGCTGGAGGAAGCTCACACTGTTGGAGTTCTATAGTACTGATATGGCACTGCTGGAAGAAGCTCACAGAGAACAAGTTCCCTCTAGCACTGACATGGCACTACTGGAGGAAGCTGTAGGAAGTTGGCTCTGTATGTACTATTTCAAAGTAAGAAATAGCATGCACAGAGTCCAAGGGTTCCCCTTAGAGGTAAGATAGTGGCAAAAAGAGATAATTCTAATGCTCTATTTTGTGGTAGTGTGGTCGGGCAGTAGGCTTATCAGAGGGTAGTGTTAAGCATTTGTTGTACACACACAAGCAATAAATGAGGAACACACACTCAGAGACAATTCCAGGTCAATAGGTTTTTGTATAGAAAAATATATTTTCTCAGTTTATTTTAAGAACCACAGGTTCAAGATTTACAATCAATACTTCAAATGAAAAATACTTCACTTAGGTATCATAGGAACTTTGAATCAGCAAAATAGTATGTACAGTTTTGGAAAAAAATGGCAATAAGCTATTTTAAAACTAGACAGTGCAAATTTCAAAAGTTCCTGGGGGAGGTAAGTGTTTGTTAGTTTTGCAGGTAAGTAAACCACCTACAGGGTTCAAAGTTGGGTCCAAGGTAGCCCACCGTTGGGGGTTCAGGGCAACCCCAAAGTTACCACACCAGCAGCTCAGAGCCGGTAAGGTGCAGAGGTCAAAGTGGTACCCAAAACACATAGGCTTCAAAGGAGAAGGGGGTGCCCCGGTTCCAGTCTGCCAGCAGGTAGGTACCCGCGACTTTCGGAGGGCAGACCAGGGGGGTTTTATAGGGCACCGGGGGGGACACAAGTCAGCATAAAAAGTACACCCTCAGCGGCACGGGGCGGCCGGGTGCAGAGTGCAAACAGGTGTCGGGTTTACAATGGAGTTCAATGGGAGACCCAGGGGTCTCTTCAGCAAAGCAGGCAGGCAAGGGGTGGGCTCCTCGGGGTAGCCACCACCTGGGCAAGGGAGAGGGCCACCTGGGGGTCGCTTCTGCACTGGAGGTCGGATCCTTCAGATCCTGGGGGCTGCGGGTGCAGTGTCTTTACCAGGCATCAGGTTCTTAGAAGCAGGCAGTCGCGGTCAGGGGGAGCCTCCAGATTCCGTCTGCAGGCGTCGCTGGGGGGGGCTCAGCGGAGTCAACTCAGGATACCCACAGGGTCACAGTCGCCGGGGAGTCCTCCCTGTAGTGTTGTTTCTCCACAGGTCAAGCCGGGGGCGTCGTGTGCAGAGTGGCAAGTCTCACGCTTCCGGCGGGAAACGTGCAGTCCTTTAAAAGTTGTTTCTTTGTTGCAAAGTTGTTTCTTCTTTGGAGCAGAGCTGCTGTCCTCTGGAGTTCTTGGACCTTTTAGATGCAGGGTAGTCCTCTGAGGCTTCAGAGGTCGCTGGACCCTGTGGAACGTGTCGCTGGTGCAGTTTTTCTTGAAGTGGGGAGACAGGCCGGTAGGGCTGGGGCCAAAGCAGTTGGTGTCTCCGTCTTCTCAGCAGGGCTTTCAGGTCAGCAGTCCTTCTTCGTCTTCAGGTTGCAGGAATCTAGTTTCCTAGGTTTTGGGGAGCCCCTAAATACTGAATTTAGGGGTGTGTTTAGGTCTGGGAGGGCAGTAGCCAATGGCTACTGTCCTTGAGGGTGGCTACACCCTCTTTGTGCCTCCTCCCTGAGGGGAGGGGGGCACATCCCTATTCCTATTGGGGGAATCCTCCAAAACCAAGATGGAGGATTTCTAAAGGCAGGGGTCACCTCAGCTCAGGGCAACTTAGGGGCTGTCCTGACTGGTGGGTGACTCCTCCTTGTTTTTCTCATTATCTCCCCTGGACTTGCCGCCAAAAGTGGGGGCTGTGTCCAGGGGGCGGGCATCTCCACTAGCTGGACACTGTAGGGGCATATTGCTCATGCAGCTTTGCCCTCACCTGTGGTATAGTGCACCCTGCCTTAGGGCTATAAGGCCTGCTAGAGGGGTGATTTACCTATGCCACAGGCAGTATTTTGTTGGCATGGCATCCTGAGGGGGATGCCATGTCGACTTTGCCTTTTTCTCCCCACCAACACACACAATCTGCAATGGCAGTGTGCATGGGTTAGGTGAAGGGTCTCTTAGGGTGGCACAACATATGCTGCAGCCCTTAGGGACCTTCCCTGGTCACAGGGCCCTTGGTACCACTGGTACCTTTTACAAGGGACTTATCTGTGTGCCAGGGGTGTGCCAATTGTGGAAACAATGGTACATTTTAGGTGAAAGAACACTGGTGCTGGGGCCTGGTTAGCAGGGTCCCAGCACACTTCTCAGTCAAGTCAGCATCAGTATCAGGCAAAAAGTGGGGGGTAACTGCAACAGGGAGCCATTTCCTTACAGCTCACACTGCAGGAGTCCTGCAACACTGACAGGGCACTGTTGGTGCATGCTCACGCTGCAAGAGTTCTAGAGCACTGACATGGCACTGCTGGAAGAAGCTCACAGTGAAGGAGTCGAAGTCCCCCCTAGCAGTGACATGTCACTACCGGAGGAAGTTCATACTGGAACATCCGCTCCATTCTGAAACTTTGGAATCATAGCCTGAAAGTCCCAAATTCCCTGAGGAGGAGCAAAGGCATGATTCAATGCTGTGTCCAGTACTGCCCCTATGAACAGGAGGTGCTGAGAGGGCTCCAGATGAGATTTGGGCACGTTCAACGAAAAGCCCAGGTTGAACAACAACTGGGTTGTCATCTGCAGATAGTGCAGCACTAACTCTGGGGACTTGGTTTTGATCAGCTAATGGTCCAGGTAAGGGAATACCGAAATTCCCTTCCTTCTGAGATGCGCTGGCAAACATTGCCATCACCTCTGTGAAGACTTGAGGTGTAGTAGTAAGACCAAATGGAAGGACCGTATCTGGTAGTGTTGTGATCCCACCATGAAACGGAAATACTTCCTGTGCGTCTTGAGAATGGGGATGTGAAAATACGCATCCTGCAAGTCGATAGAAACCATCCAGTCTTCCTTGTCCAGCCCAAGAAGGCCATGTGCTAGGGTCAGCATTTTGAACTTCTCCTGTTCGAAGAACCAATTCAAAATCCTCAGGTCCAGAATGGGCCTCAAATGACCATCTTTCTTGAGAATCAGGAAATATCTTGAACAACATCCTTGTCACCTTTCCTACTCCGGAACCAACTCCACTGCGCCCTTTAACAGCAGATTTTGAACCTCCTGCCGAAGCAACAGCAGTTGCTCTTCTGAGCAAAAAGCTTGTCTGGGAAGGAAGGGAGGGGGAAACAACCAAAATGGAAGGGTATAACCATTCTGTAAAATTGTAAAATGGTCAGCACCCACAAGTCTGATGCTATCAACTTGCACTCTTGAAGAAAATGAAGCAACCTTCGCCCTATGGGCAATACATGCTGCTGAAAGTGGCAAGAACTAGGGTTGCTTCCCTGACAGGTTCCCAGTGGAAGGGAAGAGGAGGAGGAAGGCTGCTGGGCGGCACCACGTGATCTAAGTCTTCCACAACCTCTGTAGAATCTGTAGAGGGGGTTGACAGGCTGTTGACCCTGGAACTGCCGCCTCCCGCATAAGGAGGAGCTACGGTCAAACCCCCTGAACCTACGGAATGGTTTGTAGGTTGTGGAGAATGTCGGAATACCCAAAGATTTAGCAGTGGCCTTCCTGTCCTTAAATTTTTCTAGGGCCAAGTCAGTCTTGGCACCAAAAAGTCTAGATCCAGCAAATGGAAGATCCATTAGAGAGGACTGTACATCAGAGGAAAACCCCGATCCTCTGAGCTATGCATGCCTTCTGGTCGCAATCGAAGTCCCCATGGCTCTAGCAACAGAGGCCACCGTGTCCAGCCCTGATGGTATCACCTCTTTCGCTGCCACCTGACTATCTTGCCAAAGTGCTGTAGAATGGCCCTGTACATCCTGTGGCAATTTAGAGATGACCTATTTTGCTGAATTCATCAACGCATGAATGTACCCACCAAGCACACAAGTTGCATTGACTGACTTTCGTGCCAGCCTCCTGAAGAAAAGGTATTTTTCCCTGATTGCTCCAAACGCTTAGATTCTCTGTCAGCAGGAGTTGTGGGAAATGATCCAGGGGCTGATTTAGATGAACAAGAAGCTTGCACTACCAAGCTTTCAGGAGTTGGATGCTGACTCAAGAACTGCCGGTCACCTGGTGCAACTCTGTACCTCCTGGCTATGGATTTAGAAACTGCAGGTGTAGTAACAGGCTTCTTCCATATATCTAATACTAGCTCCGACAATGCGTCATTAAATGGAATAAGGGGTTCTGATGACGAGGTAGAAGAATGGAGAACCTCAGTCGAAATGTTAGATTTTAACTCTGTAGCAGGCAGAGACAAGTCTAAAAGTTCTGCTGCCTTTCTAATTACTCCATGGTATAAGTTAACCTCTGGAGGAAGCATACCCTCAGGGGATAAGAATTCCCCCTCAGGGGATGTAGCAAACCCACTTGCTGTCTCAAGTCGTCTTTGAAAGTCATGGGGAGGCAGTGGTATCTCTCCTTCCTCCAGCTCCTGCTGTTCCTCCAAATACTGCTGTTCCTCTAACTGCCTCAAAGCTTCTCTCCTTGATCTCAGCCTGGATTACAGGTGCAGCGTCGATAGAGAATTTACCTACGTCGATTAAGCCTGCTCTGGCAACGGCAAAGCTGGAGGCGGCAGCGGATCCTTACTCCACGCTGGAGTAGACTGAGTCAACGCAGGTTGAGGTCTATCCAATGTCAGTAAAGGCACAGCAGTACGGTCATCTCCAATGGAGGTGGTGTCTTCTTCGGCGCCGATCCACTCCACTCATATAGAGTCGAAGGCAGAAAAGGCATGAATGGAACCTTCCTATACGGCACCAGTATTCCAAGATTAAATGCCAAAGGACCCATGGGGCTAGCAGGCGCACCAGAGGGGACCACTGCTCAATTGAAAATGCTAAACATAGCATTTAGGAAATCAGACGGATCCGTTCCCAAACCCAGAACGGTGGGATACTCTTGTTCCTTCTGTGAAGGTTGAAATTGACCTGTCACCAGATCTTCCAACTCCGGACCTTGTGTGTATGCAGGAGAAAATTGAACCACAGGACTCAAAGGCGACGCCAATATCTCAAACAAAGACGGTGCCAGTGACGCCTCAGGTGACATCTGTTGAGGAGGGAGACTGGGACTCACTTCCCAAGCCATGCGTCACCAAGATCTCAAAGTCGGAGATCCCGATAGAGGGCTGTCATCTCAAGACGAGTGACGCCTTGAACAATTACGATGTTGTTTCTTGTGCAATCTTGAAGATCTATGCGACGAAGACTCCACCCGAGGGCTGGATCTTCGTCGGCGTCTCTTCTCCTTCTTTGACAGAAAGAGCTTTGGCTCTCTTTCTTTAAGAGCCTTTGGATTCATGCTCTGAAAAGACGAGCATCCTCCATCATGGTCCAAACTCAAACACCAAAGAAACTTTTCATGTGGGTTAGTCACTGACATATGACCCCCTACACTCCCTTCAAGGCTTAAAGCCAGATTTCCTAGGCCGAGACATTGTAGCAATAAAAATATCTCCCTGGAAACAGTTGTAACAAAACCGAGAGGTAGAAAAAAAAACATTAGCGTTGAAGGCACAGAAAAAAAGGGAGCTGACATCAGCACACCGGCGAGGACTTCTTATGGCCCGATGATATCAGACGGAGTCACGTGGAGTGCTGTTATTGTGACGTCCTAGTCGATGTGTAGAGCTATAAAGAAAAGATTTTTGTTGAATGCTGGTGGGAGTATTCAAAGGGAGAGGAATCCACAGGTAGGTGTATCTATCAGAAATGACACTACTTCACGAAGCTTGGACTGTTGGAGTACTATAGCACTTACACAGCACTGCAGCAGAAAGTCTAAGCTGTGGCGCTCTGTAGCTCTAGGAGGGCACTGCTGGAGGAAGCTCACACTGCTGGAGTTCTATAGTACTGATATGGCACTGCTGGAGTAGGCTCGCACTATCGGAGTACTATAGCACTGACAATGCATTGATGGAATATATAAAACAATAATGGGTGACCCTGTAACTCAAGGACCAGGGTAAATGGATACAAAAACAAACACAACAAAAAGTCACTGCAGGGGAAGTGTCAGCCTTGACTTCCATGGCAAAACTCCACCTACCTAAAGGGTAAAGTACATCCAAATTAATTGTGTAAGAGAATTTGTTTCTTTTTTCAATTTATTTGTTAGTTTACTCTGATCATTTATTAATATTTTTATGCCTGTATAAATCATTTCATATTAGCAAAGGTACACATAAAAAACCCAATTACAATGGTACTGTCAAAGGTAAAAATAAATGTAACAATCTAAAATGAGGTGCTCTTATTCGGTTCCGGTGCAGTGCAAAAGTGAATAGGTGAAAAGGTGCATCCGTGAATATTTACAAATATATACACATAAAAACTGTGGCTGATAATTCATTCAATGTTCAGACTCATGCAGCATCCATTGTTTGCATGTTTTAAATTAACTGCTTTTTTCAAGCTAGAGTCCACAGTAAATGTACTGTTGACGTTTCACCCCTGAGGGTAAATCAGTTGCCAGCGGGTCATCATCAGGACTAAGGTAATACAAAAGAAAAGCACCCACAACATATTGAGTGAATAAATCTCCTCCAAAAACTGCTGTATACAACCAACAACCTGTAGCATACCACCATGGTGGGCTAAAACTCAATCGGATACCATGCAGCAACTACTTCAGCAGACCACATAGACAGGCCGGAATGACTCTTAACCGGACTGGGAGAGAACCGATCTCACAAGCTACTACTGCAGTTCTATAGCGCTGACACAACACTAAAGGAGGAAGTTTGGACTACTACAGTTCTATAGCACTGACACAGCACTGCAGGAGGAAGCTTGGACTACTACAGTTCTATAGCACTGACACAGCACTGCTGGAAGAAGTTTGGACTACTACAGTTCTATAGCACTGACGTGGCACTGCAGGAGAGAGCTTGGACTACTACAGTTCTATAGCACTGACACAGCACTGCAGGAGGAAGCTTGGACTACTGCAGTTCTAAAGCACTGACACAGCACTGCAGGAGGAAGCTTGTACTAGTACAGTTCTATAGCACTGCCATGGCACTGCAGGAGAGAGCTTGGATTACTACAGTTCTATAGCACTGACACAGCACTGCTGGAGGAAGTTTGTACTAATACAGGTTCATAGCACTGACACAGCACTCAGGAGAGAGCTTGGACTACTATGGTTCTATAGCACTGACACATCACTGCTGGAGGAAGCTTGGACTAGTACAGTTCTATATGACTGGCATTGCACTACTGTGGGAAGCTTGTTCTACTACAGCTCTATAGCACTGACACAGCACTGCTGGAGGAAGCTTGTAGTACTACAGTTCTATAGCACTGACAGCACTGCAGGAGGAAGTTTGTACTACTACAGTTCTATAGCACTGACAGCACTGCAGGAGGAAATCTGTACTACTACAGTTCTATAGCACTGACAGCACTGCTGGAGTAAGCTTGTCCTACTACAGTTCTATAGCACTGACAGCACTGTAGGAGAAAGCTTACACTGTAGCAGTTCTAAAACACTGACACAGCACTGCTGGGGGAAGTTTGCACTACTACAGTTCTATAACACTGACATGGCACTGCTATGGGAAGCTTGTACTACTACAGTCCTATAACACTGACATGACACTGCTTGAGGAACCTTAAACTGTAGCAGTTCTGTAGCACTGACACAGCACTGGTGGAGGAAGCTTGTACTACTACAGTTCTGTAACAATGACATGGCACTGCTGTGGGAAGCTTGTACTACTAGAGTTCTATAGCACAGACATGGCACTGCTGTGGGAAGCTTGTACTACTACAGTTCTATAACACCGACACGGCACTGCTGTTAGAAGATTGTACTACTACAGTTCTATAGCAGTGGCATGGCACTGCAGCAGGAGGTTTGTACTGCCACAGTTCTATAGTACTGACACAGCAATGCAAGAGGAAGATTGTATTACTACAGTTCTATAGCACTGACAGCACTGCAGGAGGACATTTGTACTACTACAGCTCTATAGCACTGAGACAGCACTGCTGGAGGAAGCTTACACTGGAGCAGTTCTATAGCACTGACATTGCACTGCTGGAGGAAGCTTGTACTACTACAGTTCTATAGCACTGACACTGCACGGGGAAGCTTGTACTACTACAGTTCTATAGCACTCACAAAGAACTGCTGGAGGAGGTCTGCACTACTACAGTTCTATAACACTGACATGGCACTTCAGGAGGAAGCTTTCACTGAAGCAGTTCTATAGCCTGATATTGCACTGCTGGAGGAAGCTTGTACTACTACAGTTCTATAGTACTGACACAGCACTGCGGGAGGAAGATTGTAATACTACAGTTCTATAGTACCAACACAGCACTGCAGGAGCTGGGTGCTGTCTGTGTTTGAGGCCCCTGGGTGTTGAATTGCTATGTGCTGTGTGCAGTGCTCCCTTGGGCCCTGTGTCCCTGGATGCTGGTGTGTTTGCAGCCCCTGGATGTTAGATTACTGGATGTTATTTTCTGTGCTCTCTTGGGTGCTGTCTCTGTTTGAGCCCCCTGTTTGTTGAGTTGCTGTGTGCTGTGCTCCCTTATTTGTTGTGTCCCTCAATGCTGGTGTGTTTGCGGCCCCTGTATATTGAATTGCTGGATGCTGTATTCTATGCTCTCTTGGGCTCTGTGTTCCTGGATGCTAATGGGTTTACGGCCCCTGGGTGTTGAGATGCTGGATGCTGTGTGTGGTGCTCTGTTGGGCGCTGTGTACCTGATTGCTGTCTGTGTTTGAGCCCCCTGGGTGTTGAGATGTTGTGTGCTGGGCGTGGTGCTCCCTTAGGTGCTGTGTCCTTGGGTGCTGTTGTTTGCGGCCCCTGGGTGTTGGGATGCTGGATGTGTGTTCTGTGCCCTCTTGGTTGCTCTGCCCCTGGGTGCTGTCCGTGTTTGAGCCCCCTGTGTGTTGAGGTGCTGTATACTGTGCTCCCTTATTTGTTGTGTCCCTCGATGCTGATGTGATTGCAGCCCCTGTGTATTGAGTTGCTGGATGCTGTTTTCTGTGCTCTCTTGGGCTCTGTGTTCCTGGATGCTAGTGGGTTTATGGCCCCTGGGTGTTGAGATGCTGGATGCTGTGTGTGGTGCTCCATTGGACGCTGTGTCCCTGGGTGCTGTCTGTGTTTGCGGCCCCTGGGTGTTGAGTTGCTGTGTGCTGGGTGTGGTGCTCCCTTAATTGATGTGTCCCTGGATGCTGGTGTGTTTGTGGCCTCTGGGTGTTGAGTTGCTGGATGTTGTTTTCTGTGCTCTCTTAGGCGCTGTGTCCCTGAATGCTGATGTGTTTGCGGTCCCTGGGTGTTGAGTTGCTGTGTGCTGTGTGTGGTGCTCCTTTAATTGATGTGTCCCTGGATACTGGTGTGTTTGCAGCCCCTGGATGTTGAGTTGCTGGATGTTGTTTTCTGTGCTCTCTTGGACCATGCCTGTGTTTGAGGCCCCTGGGTGATAAGATGCTGGGTGTTAGGTCCCTGGATGTTGTTTTCTGTGCTCTCTTCGGTGCTGTCTGTGGTTGGGCCCCTGGTGTTAGGTTAGTGGACAGTGTGTACAGTGCTCCCTTGGGTGCTGTGTCTCTGGGTGCTGTCTATGTTCGGGGCCCCAGGGTGTTAAGTTGCTGGATGCTGTGTGTGGTGCTCTCTTGGGTGCTGTGTCCCTGGGTGCTGTCTGTGTTTGAGGCCCTGGATGTTGGGTTGCTAGATGTTGTTTTCTATGCTCCCTTGGGTGCTGTGTCCCTGGGTGCTGTCTATTTTTGAGGTCCCTGGGTGTTGGGTTGCTGGATATTGTTTTCTGTGCTGTCTTGGGTGCTGTGTACCTGGGTGCTGTCTGTGTTTGAGGCCCCTGGTTGTTGGGTTGATGGATGTTGTGTGTGGTGCTAACTTGAGTGCTTTGTCCCTGGATGCTGGTGTGTTTGCGGTCCGTGGGTGCTGGGTTGCTGGGTGTTGTTTTCTGTGCTCTTTTGGGTGCTGTGTCCTTGGGTGCTGTCTGTGCTTGAGGCCTGTGGGTGTTGAGTTGCTGTGTGTGGTGCTCCCTTAATAGTTGAGTCTGTTGATGCTGGTGTGTTTGCCGACCCAAGGTGTTGAGTTGCTGGATGTTGTTTTCTGTGCTCTCGAGTGCTGTGTTCCTGGGTGCTGTCTGTGTTTGAGGTCCTGGTTGTTGGGTTGCTGGATGTTGCTTTCTGTGCTCTTTTGGGTGCTGTGTCCCTGGGTGCTGTCTGTGTTTGCGGTCCCTGGGTGTTGAGTTGCTGTGTGCTGTGTGTGGTGCTCCCTTAATTTCTGTGTTCATGGATGCTGGTGTGTTTGCGGCCCCTGTGTGTTGAGTTGCTGGGTGTTGTTTTCTGCGCTCTCTTGGGCGCTGTGTCCCTAAATGTTGGTGTGTCTACGGCCCCTGGGTGCTGGGTTGCTGGATGTTGTTTTCTGTGCTCTCTTGAGTGTTTGCTGCCTGTGTTTGAGGCCCCGGGTGTTGAGTTGCTGGATGTTGTTTTCTGTGCCCTCTTGGGTGCAGTGTCCCTGGGTGCGGTCTGTGTTTGAGGCCCCTGGGTGTTGAATTTCTGTGTGCTGTGTGCAGTGCTCCCTTGGGCCCTGTGTCCCTGGATGCTGGTGTGTTTGCAGCCTCTGGGTGTTGAATTACTGGATGTTATTTTCTGTGCTCTCTTGGTTGCTCTGCCCCTGGGTGCTGTCTGTGTTTGAGCCCCCTGAGGTGCTGTGTGCTGTGCTCTCTTATTTTCTGGGTCCCTCGATGCTGGTGTGTTTGCAGCCCCTGTGTATTGAGTTGCTGGATGCTGTTTTCTGTGCTCTCTTGGGCTCTGTGTTCCTGGATGCTAGTGGGTTTATGGTCCATGGGTGTTGAGATGCTGGATGCTGTGTGTGGTGCTCCGTTGGGCGCTGTGTCCCTGGGTGCTGTCTGTGTTTGAGTCCCCGGGGTGTTGAGTTGCTGTGTGCTGGGTGGGGTCCTACCTTAGGTGCTGTGTCCCTGGGTGCTGTTGTTTGCGGCCCCTGGGTGTTGGGTTACTGCATGTTGTTTTCTGTGCTCTCTTGGGTGCTGTGTCCCTGGGTGCTGTCTGTGTTTGAGGCCCTGGATGTTGGGTTGCTGGCTGTTGTTTCCTGTGCTCTCGTGGGTGCTGTGTCCCTGGGTGCTGTCTGTGTTTGAGGACCCTGGGTGTTGAGTTGCTGTGTGCTGTGTGTGGTGCTCCCTTAATTGATGTGTCCCTGGATGCTGGTGTGTTTGTGGCCCCTGGATGTTGGGTTGCTGGCTGTTGTTTTCTGTGCTCTCGTGGGTGCTGTGTCCCTGGGTGCTGTCTGTATTTGAGGACCCTGGGTGTTGAGTTGCTGTGTGCTGTGTGTGGTGCTCCCTTAATTGATGTGTCCCTGGATGCTGGTGTGTTTGTGGCCCCTGGGTGTTGAGTTGCTGGATGTTGTTTTCTGTGCTCTCTTGGGCGCTGTGTCCCTGAATGCTGATGTGTTTGCGGTCCTTGGGTGTTGAGTTGCTGTGTGCTGTGTGTGGTGCTCCCTCAATTGATGTGTCCCTGGATGCTGGTGTGTTTGTGGCCCCTGGGTGTTGAGTTGCTGGATGTTGTTTTCTGTGCTCTCTTGGGGCTGTGTCCCTGGATGCTGGTGTGTTTGCGGCCCCTGGGTGTTAAGTTGCTAGATATTCTTTTCTGTGCTTTCTTGAGTCTGTGTCTCTGAATGCTGGTGTGTTTGCCGACCCAAGGTGTTGAGTTGCTGGATGTTGTTTTCTGTGCTCTCGAGTGCTGTGTTCCTGGGTGCTGTCTGTGTTTGAGGTCCTGGTTGTTGGGTTGCTGGATGTTGCTTTCTGTGCTCTTTTGGGTGCTGTGTCCCTGGGTGCTGTCTGTGTTTGCGGTCCCTGGGTGTTGAGTTGCTGTGTGCTGTGTGTGGTGCTCCCTTAATTGCTGTGTTCATGGATGCTGGTGTGTTTGCAGCCCCTGTGTGTTGAGTTGCTGGGTGTTGTTTTCTGCGCTCTCTTGGGCGCTGTGTCCCTGGATGCTGATGTGTCTACGGCCCCTGGGTGCTGGGTTGCTGGATGATGTGCTCTCTTGAGTGTTTGCTGCCTGTGTTTGAGGCCCCGGGTGTTGAGTTGCTGGATGTTGTTTTCTGTGCCCTCTTGGGTGCAGTGTCCCTGGGTGCGGTCTGTGTTTGAGGCCCCTGGGTGTTGAATTTCTGTGTGCTGTGTGCAGTGCTCCCTTGGGCCCTGTGTCCCTGGATGCTGGTGTGTTTGCAGCCTCTGGGAGTTGAATTACTGGATGTTATTTTCTGTGCTCTCTTGGTTGCTCTGCCCCTGGATGCTGTCTGTGTTTGAGCCCCCTGAGGTGCTGTGTGCTGTGCTCTCTTATTTTCTGTGTCCCTCGATGCTGGTGTGTTTGCAGCCCCTGTGTATTGAGTTGCTGGATGCTGTTTTCTGTGCTCTCTTGGGCTCTGTGTTCCTGGATGCTAGTGGGTTTATGGTCCATGGGTGTTGAGATGCTGGATGCTGTGTGTGGTGCTCCGTTGGGCGCTGTGTCCCTGGGTGCTGTCTGTGTTTGAGTCCCCGGGGTGTTGAGTTGCTGTGTGCTGGGTGTGGCCCTACCTTAGGTGCTGTGTCCCTGGGTGCTGTTGTTTGCGGACCCTGGGTGTTGGGTTACTGGATGTTGTTTTCTGTGCTCTCTTGGGTGCTGTGTCCCTGGGTGCTGTTTGTGTTTGAGGCCCTGGATGTTGGGTTGCTGGCTGTTGTTTTCTGTGCTCTCGTGGGTGCTGTGTCCCTGGGTGCTGTCTGTGTTTGAGGACCCTGGGTGTTGAGTTGCTGTGTGCTGTGTGTGGTGCTCCCTTAATTGATGTGTCCCTGGATGCTGGTGTGTTTGTGGCCCCTGGGTGTTGGGTTACTGGATGTTGTTTTCTGTGCTCTCTTGGGTGCTGTGTCCCTGGGTGCTGTTTGTGTTTGAGGCCCTGGATGTTGGGTTGCTGGCTGTTGTTTTCTGTGCTCTCGTGGGTGCTGTGTCCCTGGGTGCTGTCTGTTTTTGAGGACCCTGGGTGTTGAGTTGCTGTGTGCTGTGCTCCCTTAATTGATGCGTCCCTGGATGCTGGTGTGTTTGTGGCCCCTGGGTGTTGAGTTGCTGGATGTTGTTTTCTGTGCTCTCTTGGGGCTGTGTCCCTGGATGCTGGTGTGTTTGCGGCCCCTGGGTGTTAAATTGCTAGATATTCTTTTCTGTGCTTTCTTGAGTCTGTGTCTCTGAATGCTGGTGTGTTTGCCGACCCAAGGTGTTGAGTTGCTGGATGTTGTGTTCTGTGCTCTCTTGGGTGCTGCCTGTGTTTGCGGCCCCTGGGTGTTGGGATGCTGGTTTCTGTGTGCGGTGCTCTCTTGGAAGCTGTGTCCCTGGATGCTGTTGAGTTTGGAGCCCCTGTTGTTGAATTTCTGGGTGGTGTGTTCTGTGTTCCCTTGGGCGCTGCGGTTCTTGTCTGCCTGTAGGTCTTGGTGGTTGCTCGGTGCTGCTTGTGTGTGTTGTTTCCCTTTGCTCTGTCTCCCTGGGTGTCCTGTGTTTGTTGCTCCCATGGGTGCTGTTTCTCTGAGTGCTGTACAGCACACGTGCCCCTAATCTTTCCACCAGCTGGAGCCTGGGATTAGCCGAACTATGCTGGGAATCCTCCTTCTACCGCTGTCATGAGATCCAGGGGGTCAGCGCGCTATTTGTGTCCCATCCTGAAAGCAGCTTACTGGCTGACCTCCACCCTGTTACAGGGGACGCCCGGCTCTCAGGCAGTAAGGATAGCGCCCAAACTACAGCAGCAAGAACTTGATTTTATGTAGCGCCGCTGTAGAGTTTCTAAGAACTGTAAACAAAAGCCGCTACTATGCCCTCAATTTACCTCATTAAAGACAACAATAGGGAGAGTTTAACTCTGAGCCATCGTGCCGTCGAGATGTAATATATGTTACCACTACATAATAATAAAACGGTAAGAATACAATAATGCAGGGACATCAGTAATTATTACGATAAACGTGCGTTCATTTTCTTGCTGCCGTCTAGTCACATATAATAAGAAAATGGTGCGGCTGCTGTGTGTGCCAAGCTATTCCAGATAGTCCACCAGAGTCAGAGCCAGCAGACAGGGTGAAAGGCAGGGCCAGGGAGGAAATAAAACTGCTGTCCAACAGCCAAGGGGACAACTAGTTTCAGCTCTTTCTTCTGAGACATTTTCACTGAGGAGGTTCAGTCTGTAGGTGATAAAGTGGGATTTATGACAGTAAATGTATTTTAAAGTTAGGAGTTCATTAAAAAACAGGTAAATGGATGCCAACAAACGCTGTGGGAATAACTGCTTTTAACATTGACTTGCACTCGACTTGCTTAAAATATAATTTTCTATCAGTTCATTATCACAGTACACGTTTCTGATTAGCTCCGTATCTGAAATCGTAGTATCTGTTTCCTAAATTATAAAAAGATGTTAAGATTCAAGGCGCTCCCTCCCTTGGTCCAAACACGGATTTTAAAGCAGGTTGGAAAGGGGAATGTAAGGCCATACTTTATATCACGTCACCTTGGAGGTTCTTCTGCCTCGTGACTTGACATGCACAGTAGGAGGCCCTGTGGTCCACACACAGTCTTACTAATGATAAACACGCGATTATACTGAAAGAATACGAACGCATCTATTACCAGAAGTCCATTTCCCAGTGAAGCCAATTTAGCCATCCATCCGTAGGCAGCTAGTAAACCGAGCACAATTAAAACAGGTAATAGTAGTACCTGGTGCGTACAGCGCTTAGAGAAGTCTATATAGCGCTCTATAAATGCACGCCACAAAGATTTGAAGGCTGTTACAGCTGTGTCTCTCTTGCATCCACAGATCTCTCTGGCGCAGATGTCCCTCGAGGCCCCTGTCATCTCCAAGGAGCTGGAGGTGTGTGACATCGGGGGGCTCAGCCTGGCCTCCTTCAGCTCCCCGGAGCCCCCATGGGAGAGAGACGCCTCCCCCGACGGCACGGAGAGGCAGGAGGATGCCAGCTGCTCAGCGTGGGCCGATCAGTGCTACAAGCGCCTACAATCCAGTCTGAGGCAAGCCGGACTCCCCCTGACCCTAGACAGGACGAGGGATCCAAGAACAGGTAACCTCGAACTCAGTGATGCCCGGCCCAGGCCTGGCCCTCAGAACCAGCCGGTGCCCTCCGGCTAGCACTTCAACCCGTAGTATACCAAGGGGGAATACCAATATGCTTCCCGCACAGCACGCTCACCAGTCAATCACAGGCAATGAGTGAATGAATACATCTACATACAGCCAACCGTCCCATCCCTCCCCACACCACTCCACTGTCGGGGACGACACAAACACGCCTCCCGCAACGGCCGCACGCAGTTTAACACTTACAACCAAGCAATCACTGCAGAGTAGCAAGCAGGTTGTCCCTCGGCTAATGCGCTTCGACGCCTCGTCAGGGGCATTAAGCGCTATAGAAAAATACTCGTCTTGTCTCGTCTCGTCTTGTCCTCGGAGACACCTCTCTACTGTGGATCCCAACGATAACATGGATCATGTCCAAGAGTCCCACCAACAGCACAGAACACTAACACCACAGCCAGCATTGCACTCATAGCAGCGCTGCACCATATAGCCACTACGGGAGCATCTTTACTAGCACAGCACGCCTAGGACAAGGGCCAGCTGCTAAATCATCCATTCGCCCCTAACACCAGAGCCTGCACTGCACTCATAGCAGAGCTGCACCATCTACACTACAGGGAGCACCTTCAGCAGCAGAGCACGCCCAACACCAGGGCCAGCAGATAAATCATCCCCTCACCCCAATACCAGGCAGTCCTGCACTCATAGCAGCGCTGCACCATCCAGCCACTTCAGGAAGCACCTTCAGTTGCACAGCACACCCAACACTAGGGTCAGCGCTAAATCATCCCATTATCCTTAACACCAGAGCCAGCACTGCACTCACAGCAGTACTACACCATCTGCACTACAGGAAGCACCTTCAGCAGCAGAGCACGCCCAACACCAGGGCCAGCAGACAAATCATCCCCTCACCCCAACACCAGAGCCTTTCCTGCACTCATAGCAGCGCTGCACCATTTAGTCACTTCAGGGAGCACCTTCAGCAGCACAGCACACCCAACACTAGGGCCAGCGCTAAATCATCCCATTATTCCTAACACTATAGCCAGCACTGCACTCAAAGGAGCACTGCACCATCTAGCAACTACAAGGAGCACCTTCAGCAGCACAGCATGCCCAACCATGGTCAGCCGCTAAATCATACCTTCACCCTTAACACCAGAGCCAGCACTGCACTCATAGCAGAGCTGCACCATCTAGCCACTATATCAAGCACCTTCAGCAGCACAGCACGCCCACACCAGGGCCAGCAGATAAATCATTGCCTCAACCAAACACCAGAGCCAGTCCTGCACTCATAGCAGTGCTGCACTGTTAGAAATGGGGTCTTTGGTTGGCAGTCAGGTTACCCCCTGCCCAAGCAAGGACCCTCACTCTAGTCAGGGTAAGTCACACATAATCCAAATTATCCTGTGCCCACTCTCTGGTAGCTTGGCACTGAGCAGTCAGGCTTAACTTAGAAGGCAATGTGTACAGTATTTGTGAAATAAAGCATGCAATACCACGGTATAAACACCACAAAAAAACACCACATAGGTTTAGAATAATATAGAATATTTATCTGGATAAAATAAGGTCTAAATTATCAAGATTTGATAAGTATACGTTGAAATATCACTATAGAGAATGATAAAAAGTCTTAAGTTCTTAAAAGCAATGTGTCTCTTGCAAGCACAAGCTTCTAAATTATGCGCAAGGGATGACAGAGGAGGAGATGCGTGGAAAACGGGGAGGTGTGCGTCGGTTCCTCCGGGTGCACACAGACAATGCGTTGATATTTTTCACGCAGCCAGGGACTTGCGTCGATTTTTGGCGCGCAGACTTGGATCCTCTTTGGGTTGCGGGGTTCTTGGACGTCCCGGGGCGATGTGAGAAATCCTAGGCATGCAGGTCAGAGTCACAGGAGCTGCGTCAATCTGGTGGGCGATGAGGGGACATTTTTGTCACACTGCAGGCACTGTGTTGACTCTTCTCACAGGAAGTCGGGCTGTGTCGTTTCGGATCAGCTATGTGTCAATCCAATGGGCCATGCGTCGGAGTTCCGGTCGCAATGCTGGCGCTGCGTTGATCTCCACTCGGGGAGCCGGGCTGCGTCGTTCTGGTTCGGCGTGTGGTGATTTTCTCACCGCGATGCAGGCTGTGCGTCGTTTCTGGCAGGCTGTGCATTGAAATTTCACAGCACAAGGAGTTCTTTGCAGAGATGAAGTCTTTTTGGCCCTAAGACTTCAGAAAACAGGACGCAAGCCCTTGGAGAGCACTTCTCAGCAGAGCCAGAGGGCAGCAAGGCAGCAGGGCAACAGCAAGGCAGCAGTCTTTCTCATCAAAGCAGTCAGGTGAGTCCTTTGGGCAGCCAGGCAGTTTCTCTTGGCAGATTGCAGGTTCTGGCTCAGAGTCTCTTCACCAGTGGTATCTTGCCCAGAAGTGTCTGAGTTGGTAGGGTCAGAGGCCGTGTTTAAATACCCAAATGTGCCTTTGAAGTGGAGGAGACTTTAAAGAGTGGCTTAGACGTGCACAAGGCCCCCTTTCAGTTCCAACATGTCTGCCAGGGTCCCAGTAGGGGGTTTCTAAAAGTGGCATTTCTAAAATAGTAATATTAAATCTAACTTCACCAGTCAGCTGGATTTTGTATTACCATCCTGGCCATACTAAATATGACCTTGTTACTCCTTTCAGACCAGAATCTACCACTCAAAGAGTATATGAGGGTAGCCCTAATGTTAGCCTATGAAAGGAGCAGGCCTCACAGCAGTGTAAAACGAATTTAGGAGTTTTACACTACCAGGACATATAAACTACACAGGTACATGTCCTGCCTTCTCCCTACATAGCACCTTTGTCCTATGGGTTACCTAGGGCCTAACGTAGGGGTGACTTATATGTAGAAAAAGGGGAGTTTGAGGCTTGGCAAGTACCTTTAAATGCCAAGTCGAATTGGCAGTGAAACTGCACACACAGGCCTTGCAATGGCAAGCCTGAGACATGGTTAAGGGGATACTTATGTGGGTGGCACAATCAGTGCAGCAGGCCCACTAGTGATATTTAATCTACAGGCCCTGGGCACCTGTAGTGCTCTTTTACTAAGGACTTATAAGCAAATTAAATAAGTCAATTGAGTATGAGCCAATGACACCATGTTTTAAGGGAGACAGCATATGCACTGTAGCACTGGTTAGTAGTGGTAAAGAGCGCAGAGTCCTTAAAACAAGCAAAAACAGTGTCCAAAAAGTGGAGGGAGGCAGGCAAAAAGTTAGGGGTGACCACCCTAAGGCTGTCAGGGCTAACATGCACCATCTAGTCACTTCAGGGAGCACCTCAGCAGCACAGCACACCTAACACTAGGTCCAGCGCTAAATCATCCCATTATCCCTAACACCAGAGCCAGCACTGCACACACTGCAGCGCTGCACCATCTAGCCACTACAAGGTGCACCTTTAGCAGTATAGCACGCCCAACACCACAGTCAGCTGCTAAGTCATCCCTTCACCCCTAACACCAGGATAAGCACTGCACTCACAGCAGCGCTGCACCATCAACACTACATGGACCCACCTTGAGCAGCACATCACACACAACACCGGGGTCGGCAGCAAAATCATCCCTTTGCCCCTAACATCAGAGCCAGCACTCCACTCATAGCAGTGCTGCACCATTTAGCCCTACAGGGAGAACCTTCAGCAGCACACCACACCCAACACCAGGGACAGCACTAGATCATTTCTTCAACCCTAACACCAGAGCCACAACTGCACTCACAGCAGCACTGCACCGTCTACATTATAGGGAGCACCTTCAGCAGTGCAGTATGTCAACACCAGGGCTACCAGCTAAACCATCCCTTCACCCCTAACACCAGGACCAGCACTGCACTCATATGAGTGCTGTAACATCTAGTCACTACAGGGAGTACCTTCAGCAGCATAGCACGCCCAACACTAGGGCCAGCCCTAAATCATTCCTTCACCCCTAACAACAGAGCCAGACTGCGCTTATAGCAGCACTGCACCATTTGGCCATCACAGGGAGTACCTTCAGCAGCATAGCACGCCCAACACCAGAGCTAGTGCTAAATCATTCCTTTACCCCTAACATCAGGACCGGCACTGCACTCACAGCCGTGCTGCACCGTCAACACTATAGGGGAGCACCTTCCACAGCACAGCACGCCCAACACAAAAGCCAGCAGCTAAATCATCCCTCTGCCACTAACATCAAACCCAGCACTCCACTCACAGCAGTGCTGCACCACCTAGCCACTACAGACAGTACCTTCAGCAGCACAGTAAGCCCATCACCAGGCCCAGCAGCTAAATCATCCCTTCAACCCTAACACCAGAGCCAGCACTGAACTCATAGCAGTGCTGTACATCTAGCCATTACACAGAGCACTTTTAGCAGCATAGAAGGCCCAAAACCAGGACCAGCTCTAAAACACCCCTTCACCCCTAACAACAGAGTCATTACTGCACTCATAGCAACGCTGCACGATTTAGCCACTACAAGGAGCACCATCAGCAGCACAGCACACCCAAAACCAGGGCCAGCAGCTAAATCAGCCCTTCACTCCTAACACAAGAGCCAGCACTGCACTCACAGCAGCACTGCACCATCTCCACTAAAAAGAGCACAGCACGCCCAACACAAGGCCCAGCAGCTAAACTTAACACCAATACGAGCACTGCACTCATAGCAGCCCACACCATCTACACTACACGGAGCACCTTCAGCAGCGCATCATGCCGAAACCAGGGCCAGCAGCTAAATCACCCTTCACCCCCAACACCAGGGCCAGCACTGCTCTCGTGGCCGCACTGCACCATCTAGCCATTATACAGAGCAACTTCAACAGCACAGCATGCTCAACACCAGAGCCAGCAGCTAAATTCTCCCTTCATCCCTAACACTAGAGCCAGCACTACACTCACAGCAGTGCTGCACCATCTAGCCACTACAGGGAGGACCTTCAGCAGCATAGCACACCCAACAACAGGGCCAGCAGCTAAATCAGCCCTTCACCCCTAACACCAGAATCAGCACTGCACTCAAAGGAGCACTGCACCATCTAGCCACTACAGGGAGCACCTTCAGCAGCACAGCACGCCCAAATCTAGGGCCAGCAGCAACATCATCCATTCAACCCTAACACCAGAGCCAGCACTGCACTCACAGCAGCACTGCACCCTCTACACTACAGGGAGCACCTTCAGCAGCACAGCACACCCACCAGGGCCAGCAGCTAAATCATGCCTTCACCCCTAACGTCAGAACCAGCACTGCACTCATAGCAGCGCACACCATCTACACCGCAGGGAGCACCTTCAGCAGCGCAGCCAGGGCCAGCAGCTAAATTGCCCTTCACCCCTAACACCAAGACCAGCACTGCACTTATAGGAGCACTGCACCATCTAGCCAGTACAGAGAGCACTTTCGACAGCACAGAAAGCCCAACACCAGGGCCAGCAGCGAAATCATCCCTTCACCCTTAACACCAGGATCAGCACTGCAATCACAGCAGCACTGCACCATCCACACTACAGGGAGCATCTTCAGCAGCAAAGCACACCCAACACCGGGCCCAGCAGCTAAATCAGCCCTCTACCCCTAACACCAGGACCAGCCATGATCTCGTAATAGCGCTGCACCATCTAGCCACTACAGGGAGCACCTTCAGCAGCACAGCACTAAATCATCCCTTCACCCTTAACACCAGAGTCAGAACTGCACTCATAGCAGCTCTGAACCATTTAGCCAATACAGGGAGCACATTCAGCAGCACAACAGGCCCAACACCATGGCAAGCAATTAAATCAGGCCTTCACCTCTAGAAACATAGCCAGAACTGCACTCACAGCAGCACTGCACCATCTACACTACAGGGAGCACAGCACGCCCAACACAAGGCCCAGCATCTAAATCATCCCTTCACCCTTAACACAAATACCAGCACTGCACTCATAGCAGCGTGCACCATCTATACTACAGCGAGCACCTTGAGCAGCGCAGCATGCCGACACCAGGGAGGAGCACAGCACACCCAACACCAGGCCCAGCAGCTAAATCATCTCTTCACCCCTAACACCAGGACCAGCACTCACTAGCAGTGCTGCACCATTGAGCCATTATAGAGAGCACCGTCAACAGCACAGCACACCCAACACCAGAGCCAGCAGCTAAATCCCTCCTTCACCCCAGCACCAGAGCCAGCACTGCACTCATGGCAGCGCTGCACCATCCAGCCACTACAGGGACCACCTTCAGTAGCACAGCATGCCCAACACCAGAGTCAGCAGCTAAATCATCCCTTCACCCCTAACATCAGATCCAGAACTGCACTCACAGCAGCACTGAACCATCTACACTACAGGGAGCACCTTCAACAGCACAATCAACACCAAGGTCAGCAGCTAAATTACCCTTCACCTCTAACACCAGTACCAGCACTATACTCACAGCAGCGCTGCGCCATCTAGACACTACAGGGAGCAGTTTCAGCAGCACAGAACGCCCAACATCAGGGCCAGCAGCTAAATCATTCCTTCACCCCTAACACCAGAGCCAGCTTTGCTCTCACAGCAGAACACCACCATCTACATTACAGGGAGCATTTTCAGCAGCATAGCACACCCAACACCAGGGCTAGCAGCAAAATCATCCCTTCACCCATAACGTCAGGACCAACACTGCACTCATAGCATCGCAGAACCAGCTACATTACAGGGAGCATCTTCAGCAGCATGCCAAACACCATCCCCAGCAGCTAAATCATCCCTTCACCTCTAAAACCAGGACCAGCACAGCACTCATAGCCACGCTGCACCATCTAGCCACTATAGGGAGCACCTTCAGCAGCACAGCACGCCCAACACCAGGGCCAGCAGCTAAATCATCCCTTCACCCCTAAGACCAGAGCCAGCACTGTACTCATAGCGCTGCACCATTTAGCCACTACAGGCTGCACCTTCAGCAGCACAGGACGCCCAACACCATGGCCAGCATGTAAATCAGCCTTTCAGCCTTAATACCAGGACGATCACTGCACCATCTAGCCACTACAGGGACCACCTTCAGCAGCACAGGACGCCCAACATTAGGGCCAGCAGCTACATCATCCCTTCACCTCTAACTTCAGGACAAGCACTGCACTCACAGCAGCACACTCCATCTACACCAGAGATAGCACCTTCAGCAGTGCAGCACGCTAACACCAGGGCCAGCAGCTTAATCACCCTTCAGCTCTAACACCAGGAGCAGCACTGCACTCATAGCAGCACCGCACCATCTAGCCACTACAGGGACAACTCCAGCAGCACAACACACCTAACACCAAGGGCAGAAGCTGAATCATCCTTTCACCCCTTTCACCAGAAAAAGCACTGCACTCACAGCAGCAATGCACCATCTACACTACAGGGAGCACCTTCGGCACAACAGCACGCCCACCAACACCAGGCACAACAGCTAAATCATTCCTTCACAACTAACACCAGAGCCAACAGTGCACTCATAGCAGTGCTGTACCAACAATCCACTACAGGGAGTACCTTCAGCAGGACAGCATGCCCAACACCAGGGCTAGCAGCTAAATCACTCCTTCACCCCTAACACCAGAACCAGCACTGCACTCATAGGAGCGCTGCACCATCTAGCTACTACAGGGAGCACCTTCAGCTGCACAGCAAACTCAACACCGGGGCCAGTATCTAAATCATCCTTTCACCCCTAACAACGGAGTCAGCACTACACTCACAGCATCACTGCACCATATACACTACAGGGAGCACCTTCAGCAGCACAGCACGCCCAACACCAGGCCCAGCAGCTAAATCATCCCTTCACCCTTAACTCCAGCACTGCACTCAGCAGAGCTGCACCATCTAGCCACTACAGGTAGCACCTTCAGCAGCGCAGGACGCCCAACACCAGGGATAGCAGCTAAATCATCCCTTCACCACTAACACCACAGCCAGCACTGCATCCACCGCAGCACTGCACCATCTACATTACAGAGAGCACTTTCAGCAGCACAGCATGCCCAACACCAGGGTCAGCTGCTACATCATCCCTTCACCCCTAACGTCAGGACCAGCGCTGCACTCATAGCAGAGCTGCACCATCCAGCCACTACAGGGACACCTTCAGCAGCACAGCACGCCCAACACCAAGGGCAGCAGCTAAATCATCCTTTAACCCCTTACACCAGAGCCTGCACTGTACTCAGAGCAGCGCTGCACCATCTACACTACAGAGAGCACCTTCGGCACAACAGCATGCCCAACACCAGGCCCAGCAGCTAAATCTCCCCTAACACCAGAGCCTGCACTGTACTCAGAGCAGCGCTGCACCATCAAGCCACTACAGTGACACCTTCAGCAGCACAGCACGCCCAACACCAAGGGCAGCAGCTAAATCATCCTTTAGCCCCTTACGCCTGAGCCAGCACTACATTCACAGCAGCACTGCACCACCCACACTACAGGGAGCACCTTCGGCACAACAGCACGCCCAACACCAGGACCAGCAGCTAAATCATCCCTTCACCCCAAAACCAGAGCCAGCACTGCACTCACAGCAGCACTGCACCATCTACACTACAGGGAGCACCTTTGGCAGCACAGCATGCCCAACCCAGCAGGGCTAGCAGACAAATCATCCCTTCACCCATAACGTCAGGACCAGCACTGCACTCACAGCAGCGCTGGACCAGCTACATTAAAGGGAGCACCTTCAGCAGCGCAGTATATCAACACCAGGCCTAGCAGCTTTATCAGCACTTCATCCGTCATGCCGGGTCCAGCACTACACTCATAGCAGCACTGCACCATCTAATACTAAAGGGAGCACCGCCAGCAATAATTACTTGCTACCTTCATAGTCAGTGTTCCTGAGCACCAGAATATAAGTGCCAGCACAGGACTCCCAGAAGCACAGCACCACCTAACACTATAGGGAGCAGCTTCTGCATTACAGCACTCTTAGCACCAGGACAAGGAACTAGACCAGCACAGAATCCCAAAACCACAGCACCACCTATCACCATGGAGCGCAATGCCAGTAGCACAGTTTTTGTTTATACAATGCAAGCATCCCCTGCAGAACAGCACTGTGCTCCAGTAAGCCGCTTAGGGCTAGCAACACAGCACTCCAATCCATTCACTACATCTAGAGTAGCACAGCATCGCCAGAATTATAGACAGGGAGGGCCCACATCACTAAACCACTTCTTACTCCAAGGATAGCACTTCATTTAGTACAGCACTACAGCTCTCCTGGCAAGCACGTCCGACATCACAACACTTAATAGCACCACAGGCAGCACCTCGAGCAGCACCTCTCCCCAACGTCATGGAAAGTACTGCTAGTAGCACAACACTTGCTAACGCCAAGGGCCCACATCCATTGGTAACACCTTATAACGCTAGGGGAGCTCCTGCAGAAGCACAACCAACAGCACTGTTCAGAGGGATGAAGGGGTCTGCGCACAGATCAGGCCTGAAAGTCAATAAGGAGAAGTCGTTACTCTTCATCTTAGGCTCACTACAGGGAGTCATGCGGGAACACTGACCATAACTGGGACTTAGGTGGGAGACTGATCGGTTTAGATATCTGGGAATGCAAATTATGTACACAGAGGATAAACAATATGATTAGAATATAGAAAGTGCCTCGAAGCCCTCCCCCTCGTGACAATGGGGAGCCTCACTGATTGTCTCGGACCTGGGCCCCTCTGCTCCTTAAAAGAGAATCAGGACGCTTCTGGAACTGCTGCCTCTATCTATGGGCAGAATAGCCCTGGCTAAGATGGTAATGATTCCCAGATGCCTATATACCTGTGTCTCCTGCCGCGATCCACATTTAATCAGCTGGGCAGCCTCCACAATCCATTATTGTGGGTTGGTAAAGGAAGCAGAGTAAAAGTGGAGATACTGAGGAAGTCAAGCAGGAGCAATGGTTAAAATTACCTGGGTTTGAATTATATTATAGCTACAGCACACCATCAAGTGGTGTGGAGAGGTAGATAATTGAGAAAATACTGAAACAAGGCGCACTTGTGGGTGAGGAGGGCACCTGCTGACCCTGCTCAAGAGGGGCTGGCAGGCAGTAGGATAAGTGCCACACCTGGTGGGCATACAGGTGCTAGATATGGTAAGAAGAGTTCGAGTCACCCTCCCTCTGCTAGAAACTTATTTTTGTTACATATGTATGTGAAGCCTGTTATGGTATTATTTGTGCAAAATCAGAGAATCAGCGTACAGTGTTGCTGAGGAAAAATGTTATGAAAATAAAAAATAGATCAATTAATGAGAAAAGAGCATCTCCAGCAGCACAGCCCCCTAATAACACCATGATTAGTACCTTCCAACATGGTCAATAGCACCTTCAGTGAACAGCATCTCTTAACACCACAATTAGTACTTTCAGCAGCACAACACTACCTAATGCCAAAGCACTCCTAAGAACATCTCCAGCAGCATAGCCCCTTCTAAAATGGTGAATAACTCCTTTCGTAGCACAGCACCCTTGAACACCGTTATCAGCACAGCACCTTCCAACACAGCCCTCCACAGATAGCACCTCTTAACAATATGGTCAGCACCCCTGTTATACGGTTCCACAAAATTGCAGGACAGCGTATTTGGGATGACAGAAATTCAGGACAGAGTCTGCCTACACCATCAGGATATGTCCCCCCACTTCCATAGCTAGCTCACAGTGCCTCACCTGAACCCCTAACCCCCCCCCCCCCCCCGGGATAACAGATGATTTTGGCAACCTCGAAAATGACCCCTTTTGTTGTTTACTCATGCAGGGTGAACAGAAGAAAGATACTAATAAATGTTTTCAAATATTTAATGAAATAATCACATTCTTGCATAGAGAGAAGGTGCTGCACTTATTAGCCAGATGAAACAAAGCATTGTAACCAGAATTACTAACATGGTGAGCAAAATAAACAATCCAACCATAACAATCTGATTTCTATAGATTCCTACCAATCACTACCTACACTCTGAGGTCACAGCGGGTGTACCCTCTGCCAGACCGCGGAGGATAGCCTGACCCCGAAACCATACCTAGGCCAGGTAGCCGGTCTGAAATAGAATTGGCTATCCTTCTCTGCAAGATGAAAGGTCAGCATCTGCAGAGCTGCATAGCGAATACATGGTGTTTGTTCCAGGACAATCACGGCTGGAGTGCTCCTCTGACCCTTGTAGGGCAGCACATCGTTTATATAATAAAATCACACTGTGTTAAAAATGCAGCTCTGATTACATGATATGTCTCCATTTCTGGAGTTGTCTCCAAGCAGGCAATGCAAGCACTAGGATATATTTTACTATGTTCCCAGCCCTGAACAGAGTGTACAGATTACATGGCGAGAAAGGCTTACAGGAAAGAAACAGCATGTACAGCTTATTCTTTATACAGTATCGTGCTAGCATAAAAACATGTAAAAACATCAATGTTGAAAAACAATGTCAACCTAAAATGTGCAGCTAAAATGGAGAACCAAATAGGGCCACAGAAGGCCTCCCAACATCTCTAGAAGCAGAGCACCACTAACATCACCCTCAGCACTGGCAGCAGAGCACGAATAACACCTCATCATCATGACATATCATCATAACATTATTACCACCTCCAGTGGCAAGCACCAATAAGGTACCATGAGCAGCACCTCAAGCGGCACAGCACCACTAAGGTACCATGATAAGTACCTCCAGTAGCACAGCATCACTCAGGCACCATGGTCAGCACCTCCAGTGGCACAGCACTACTAAGGCACAGTGAACAGCAACTTCAGCGGCACAGCACCACTAAGGCATCATGATCAGTTCCTCCAGCGGCACAGCGCCACTGAAGCACCATGACCAGCAAATGCAGCTTAACTAAAAGAGGACTGTAGCATTTTCAGTAGCTCCCTTAACATGGGCTGTAGCCTTAACAGACCTGCACTTTAAAGACCATGGAGATCACCGTATGCTGGCAGAAGCCATGGCTCTAGAACAGCAGGTTTATAGGGGAAGCATTCCAGACATAAGAAAATTCATGCTTACAGACCAACTCTTTCAGTTGTGGTGCTTTTGCTGGTTGCTCGGGAATTATCCAGTGTGCCTATATTCCGTTTTAGAGATGGAACCTTCTGCCACACAGGTTTCGCAGGTTCCCATGGCATCCACACCTATTATTGTCCTGCTTTCTACAGAAAGGGTCTATAAGCATGAATGTGATGTGTGCGCATTAAATGTGGATTGCACAAACATGCTTCAATGGAATAAATTGGGGAATCCACTTGGGCCTGAAGCAAGCCTGGTGACTGAAGGGGCAGTTAGGAGAGCTGGCTGAAGCATGTGGACTCTGAAAGATGTGCAGGAAGTAATTATCTCTAAACGCATCATCTACTGTTTTTAATTTAGTCCTGAGTCCCTTAGGAATAAAGGAGTATAAGGAGTGTTAGATGCTATTTTAAAATTACAATATAGGATCCTGAAATAAAAAATAGTAAGAGCTCCCCTCCCTAATAGCTTAAGAGTTGGGTTGAGCCCATCTGGGAGCATCTAGGCATACCGGATGTGGACCCAATGATGAAGCATGTCATATAACATTTGCATAGGTGAGGGTCCTTTTTTAAACATCAAGAAATTGCCTGATGAGCAGATCCGTGCAAGTAGGGAACAGATTAGGCAGAACAACTTGCAACCTATTGTTGTTTTCCATTGCTTCTATCAGTAAGTTGTTCAGGAAAAGGACAATGTTACTTACCCAGTCAGCATCTGTTTGTATCATGTAGTGCTGTAGATTTACCTCCTGTGCATACTTCTGCCATATAGTGTTGGGTCCGGATGTGTGCAAGTTGTTTTTCTTCAAAGAAGACTTTTAAATCACAAGGCACTGTGACTCCTCCTCTTGCTAGTAATGCGCATTGTCATCGACTCCATTGTTAGTGTTTTCCCGCACAGTGGGTGAGGATGGAAAGTGAAGCGAAGCAACGTATAAAGAGATGTCCATACAAAGAAAAATTAAAAAGTGAGATAGAAAAATTACTCCAATGGCCACAGGAGTCCGCGGAAGAGGGTGGGTGCATGTGAATCTACAACACTAAGGGCCATATGTACGAACGCATTTTCCCGTAGACACCAAATGGATAAAACCCCTTGCTACATCTGGCCCTAAATGCCATGAACAGATGCTTAATTGGCAAGTAACATTTTGCATTCAAGCATGTGTGGCAGTAGATGCACATGCTGTACAAAGGCCGTAAAGCAGTCCTCCCAGAAAGCGGTGGCTAGCCTGGGGAAGTAGCAATAGATTGAAAAAGTGTACGGAGTACTGTCTGGCCTTTGACACGGTCTCGCATTACACCCTCTGCTCCAGACTCCATGCAGCTGGCATCCGCGGAAAGGTCCTACAATGACTGGCAGAACACAGAGAGTCAGACTCCCGTCTTATCTGTCAGAACCTCCGGAGATCAGCTGCGGAGTTCCACAGGGCTCCTCCCTGAGCCCCACAATCTTCAAAATTCACATGGCCCCGCTCTCATCCATCGTCAGGAACCATGGACTGAGCATCATCTCCTATGCCGACAACACCCAGTTGATCATCTCACTGAGCAAAAAACCTACAACTGCCAAGAAGAATTTCCACAACAGCATGGTAGCCATCACCACCTGGATGAAGGACAGTTGCCCCAAGCTCAACTCTGACAAAGCCGAGATCCTCATCCTGGGACCCTCCACATCAGCTTGGGATGACACCTGGTGGCCTGCTTCCCTCTGCACCCCGCCACCCCACCAAACGAAGCACGCAACCTCAGCTTCATCCTGGATTCATCGCTCACCATGACCCGCCAAGTCAACTCGGTTGCATCCTCCTGTTTTCACACACTCTGACTTCTCAGGAAGATCTTCAAATGGATCCCAAACGACTGCCTCAAAAACACAACCCATACCTTGGTCACCAGCAGACTTCACTATGGCAACGCCCTCTAAGCTGGCACCACACAGAAGAACCTGAAGAAACTACAGCACATCCAAAACGCCTCCGCCAGACTCATCCTGGACATCCCCTGCCGCAAACATGTCACCAGGCACTGAAGGGACCTTCACTGGCTCCCCGCAGAGAAAAGGATCAACTTTAAAGTCCTCATCCATGCATACAGGGAGCTCCACGACCTAGGACCCACCTACCTCAACCATGCATCACCTTCTACTCTCCCGCCAAACCTCTCCGTTACACTCAGCACTAGCCACTGTACTCCGCATACAGAAGACCTCAGCCAGAGGAAGAGCCTTCATCTACCTCGCAGCTAGGAGCTGGAACAGCTTGCTTCTTCACCTCAGAGAGTCACCGTCGTTGCCTCAATTCAGGAATGACCTTAAGAGCCAGTTCTTCGACTGAATCACAGAGGACCGCCCCCCTTAGCGAATTGAGACCCTTACGGGTGAGTAGTTTCACTCTATAAATATAATTGATTGATTGATTGAACATTGGCTTGATGGAGGGCCATCATATCCATACAATAATGTTTTGTAAAAGTATGTTGTGTGGACCAGGTAGGTGCTTTACAAATGTCAGATATAGGAATGTTTCCCAGGAAGGCTATAGAGTCTCCTTTTTCTGATTGGAGAGGGCTGTAAGAGGAATAGTCAAGGTCCATTTAGCTTTAGAACAGCATGTCTGGATGCACCTTCATCGTGCACTGCTTGATTTGAATAGGGCCTTCCCTTTGTGGGGTTTTGGGAAAGCAACCAAAAGATGTTGTGTCTTTCTAAACGGTTTAGTATTGTCAATATAGTGCATGAGGGCTTGTTTAACATCCAAAGTATGGAAAGCCCGTTCCCCAACTTAGGCAGGTTGAGGGAAAAAGACAGGGAGTTCAATGGATTGATTAAGGTGGAACTGTGAGACCACCTTAGGGAGGAATCTAGGGTTGGTGCAGAGAACAACCCTATCCTCATATATCTGAAAAAAAGGTCCTTCTAAGGTTAGAGCCTGAATCTCACTGACTTGCCTGAGTAAAGTGATGGCAACCAAAAGTGCCACTTTCCTGGAGAAAAAGTGAAGGGGGCCGGAGTGAAGGGGTTTGAACGGAGGCCAATGAGTCTTGACAGAACAATGTTGAGGTTCCATGTCAGGGCTGGTGGGACCAAAGGAGGAATGACTCTTTTGAGACCCTCAACAAAGGTTTTAATAACTGGAATTCTGAAGAGGGAGGTGTGTTGCCTGCTCTGAACATAAATGGCTACAGCAACTAGGTGTAGTTTATGGAAGTGAAAGAGGAGGAAAAGCGTAGACAAACATCCCTGACCAACTCATCCATAGTACACTGCCCTGGACTGTGGGAACGTGGAGACAACGTTTGGACATTTGAAGTTTTCTTCCACAGTGAAGATGTTTATCTCTGAGAGTTCTCAGCTGTGGAAGTAGGACTTGCGGGTGGAATTCCCACTCAGACTTGTTGCCACATCCTACTGAGAAGGACCGCAAAGTCCACTTCCCGAAGGTATGCCACTAGCAGGTGGGTGTTGTGTCATAGAACCCACCGCCAAATGCTCTGGACTAGGTGAGAGAGCTGGGGAGATCAAGTGCTGCCTTGCTTCTGATGATAATACATGACTGTCATGTTGGCCATCTTGTTGAGGGCTACCTTGCCAATCAAGTGGGGAAGGAAAGCTTTCAATGCAAAGTGAAAAAGCGAATAATTCCAGGTAGTTGACATAGAGACCCTGGTGAAATGGTTCCCACTGGCCTTGGACAGTCAGGTTAAAAAAATGTGCACCTCATCCTATATGAGAGGTGTCTGTTGTAATGGTTCTCTGCAGATCTGTTTTGAGGAAAGGCTGCTCCTGAAACAGGTTCTTGGTATTCCACCACTGCAGAGAGCGCAAAGTGCAGCAACTGATCAACACAAAATCATCCCAATGACCCTTCGCTTGGAACCACTGGTGCACCAAGCACTCCTGCACACATGAATAGTATTGGATGCCCCTGAAACTGAGATCTGCGGGACTACTGCCTCATGCAAACTGTTGGCATTGTCCTCATTCCCACTGCGACCACTTATGGGTCCCTGACCATATATGGTAGCCCAACCAGGGACAAAGTCAGTATTTCTACATCAATGGACCACCCTGAAAACATAAAGCAAACCTTAAAATGATAGCATCTTATATTATATACCTCTCAAGCCCGTATGTAATTTCAATTATTTTTTATTTATTTAAACCAAAAACATGATTTGCTCCATATAGTTTCAACATATAAGGTATAATAATATATTGATAAAGAATAAACAAAAAAGTCACATAACCACCCCAAACCAAAAACCTCATATAGACCACTTCATAAAAACTCACATCCCTTCCAGACTCAACTTCCACATATACTCAACATCAATCCATTTACCCGTGATACCCCTACTCCTTACTAAAAGTCCAATATATATACAATATAACAACAACCATAAAAAAATTAAAGTCATTTATAGTCCTTTAGGTCCATTAGGTCCTAAATATGCTAACAGATCACCCTATAAACATAATTCTTGTGATATTTAGAAAAACTGAAGTGCCATAGCTTTATAGTCCATTTTATCCTGTGTATGGTTTGCAGGCATGAGACTACAAATCACCCAATAAAGCCTGGCTCTTCTATTCAAAAAGATTGAAGTGCTGAGCTACGTTTCGGTGTCACTACTCTCAGGGAACCACCTTCATCAGGGCACATCCATATCCCCAAACCTCGGGGGAGCAAAGTTGTTTATGTAACTTCTATATACTATGCTCTTCAGAATCTGTTATGTAGGGTTATGATATCTTTCTCTGCAGTCTGAAACAGAAACAAATGGGCTCATGATGGCCAACTATGAATATTTACTTTCTTAAAGATTAGTCACAGGTCCTTGGTTCCAGCAATTCCCAATACCATGTGATATACATGCACTACTACGTGTATGTGCCAATGATGTACCTACAGGTAAGTGAATGAGAGAATACCCACCACCACTAGTTATTAAGTGGTGAATTACAGGCCCTTCATAAGTCCCATTCGTCTAACAGCATGTTAGCTGGTTCTTAATTTATAAATCACTCACTGACCTCCAGGGGCTCGCATTTCTCCAAACGAGATTTAGATGATAAGAAGTTGTGGAGGTAAGTAAGACTCAATAGACAAATTCTAGAAGAGACAGATATGGGGCGGAGTAAAACTGAGGTTACATCTAATAAGATAGTTCTAGTTCCCACCAAGGTGCCTCTTATCGACCGCGTGGTATAGATACCTCTAGATGACTTTAACTGTTCTTTTCCATCCCCAATATATGTTCCATATCACTGTGTGACACAAGTGAAGCTTGGTATCTGTAGGTCTACTAATAGTGACAAGGTCAGGTCAAACTTCAAAAGCTGTATGTTCATGTTTAAAATATTCAACATATGTTTACTATATGATGTCAAAAACAGTCAAGGCAACATCCTCCAATATACTACCCATACTCTCAAATAGAAGTGACATAGGTGGTCATTATGACCCTGGCGGTCTTTTGATCACCAGGGCAATAGTGGCGGTTTCACCTCTGCCAATCTGCCACATCTCCACTCATACCACCATGGCGGTCAGACCCGCTGGGCCGGAGATGAGCATCTCCGACCCAGCGGTCCACAACAGACCAAAGGCGGTATTAGGAGCCTCCTTTCTACCTGGGTTTCCGCAGCAGTAGCACCGCCACGAAAACCCTAGCAGAAAGGCATCCGGTGACGGAATTTCTTCCCTGTCACTGGTAGACGACTCCCCCACACCTCCAGCAAGCACTAAACCTCCCCTCCAGGCACAGCGCCTCCCACCCCCCAGTTACAGCGCCCCCTCCCCACATACATGCACATGCACAAACACCCACACGCACCACACATACCTTTATTCACCTACACGTACATACACGCATGCACCTCAGCACTCATACACGCATTCAAGCATGCATGCACACACCCATCTAAACATGCATACACACACCCATCCAAACACGCATTCACAACACTCATACTCTCATACACGCATGCATACATGCATACACTACATTCAGACACACATACAACCACACATACACACATTCATGCACACACGCTTACAACACACACTCAAACACGCACACACAACACCACACACCCTCCCATCCCCCTCCCCTGTCGGACGATCAATTTACCTGGTCCGGGGAAGAGGTCGTCCGGCAGGGAATGGGCGCTTCCACCTTCGGCAGTGCTACGCCATCAGGATACCGCCCGCCGTATTATTGCACATAATACTGCAGGCAGAGTACTCCTGGTGGGGCGGGGCCGGTTGTAGAACCACCCCAGCACCTCCGCCCACTAGCACAACTACTCCTGGATTTCCACCAAAAATGTGGCAGAAATCCAGCGGTACCTATAATATGGTGGGTGGAAGACCGCCAACATCGGCTATCTTCTGGCGTCCGTAGCTTTGGCGGTCTTCAAAGAAGGCCAAAGTCATAATGAGGGCCATAGTCTCTATCAGGGTTGGAATATCCATGAGAACACTTAAAACCCACCATAGTAATCGCATGAGGGAAAAAGAAATACACATTCAATGCCAGTATTATATTTATAAAAATGAAAGTCTAAGGCCGATACTACTTGATGTAACGTATCCAAACCTCATATCTTAAATAAAAGTAGGTACGCTCAAAATAGAGGTCTACTTAGGAAGAAGCTATCACAAACGAGTCAACTCATGCTTTAAGAGCTTGTAAATACAGCGGCATCTAATACACTAATCAAAACCCAGAGCCTGAAAATTCCGGGACGTGTCCAAATCGAAAAATGTGCGAACTCTGAAAGGGGTCTTAACTGGCAGCGGAAATGATAGATGCAATGCCATTAGGATATGAAGCATGCAACGTTCCCCATTCGCGTGTGTATTTAAATACTCTGATGGGAAAACTACCACGCTAGAAGGATATCCACCTCACTCAAACGGAAATGACGCAACGGGTCTTCTATAACAAGAACCCGTTTCACAGTTGGAGCAATCACTCCACCATCTTGGAATGGATACATGGTCCCACTGCATTGACCTAGTTATTACGATGCTCGAGAGTAAATTGCACGATAGTTGGACACATGAACATACGGGAAAGGGGGAGGGGAGAGGGAGAAACGGGAAAAAAGGGGAAGGGTGAAAAAAGAAGGGGGAAAGGAGAGGAATTTTGGGGGGGAGGTAAAGAAAAAGGAAAGGGAAAAACTACCCAAGATGAAGGGAGAGAACTTCATACTTTCAAGACTTATGTGTCAGGGCAAAAAGTGAGACATATCAGCTATCTTCATGGATATACTTTAAAGAGGACAAAGGACTGTAATAGCATATTTTACTTATATCTATATCACCAATTGACTACCAGGCACCATCCTAGCATCTTTGAGAATACCTAAAGACCTCTTATTGACTCAATGGGGTCCCCATCTCCAAAAGAGCCTATTGTAAGATGAGGGCATATAAGGAAGACAAGAAATGAAAAATTAAGAAAATGTTCAAAGGTCCTCAAAATAGGCATTCACCATCTAGCACTAGATCAAAGATCCATACTGCCCTATATAATAGCATTCTCCTATGGGGTATTTTCATTTAATCCGTGTCTCCGCGTGTCTAAGGTGTAGATCCAGAATACTTATCTATTCTTTCTAGTCTTGTTGCTATCTTGTCCTTGCACTACTTTGACCCTTTCCAGAATGGTCCCGGTCAGGTCCTGCTCTGTATGTTTAATCAGTTCTCAGTGTTGTACCAATGGTGCTCCTTCTCTCTTATTGCGAATAGCTGACTTATGTTAGGTCAATCGAACTCTCAGTTCCCGGCCTGTCTCTCCAACATACCCCACCCACATGGGCAGCAGATGAGATACACTATATTGGTAGTTCTACAGTTGGTTATGTCCCTCAGTTCAAATTTTCTGTTGCCCCATAGCAACATATCGGAGACAACAGCCCCGGCACATACCTGGCATGTAATACATTTATGATTGCCCCTAATAGGGTGTTGTCCACTTACTGATTTTTTACAATAGTCTTGATTAGTTGTTATTGCTACCTTAATTAACCCGTTACGTATATTCTGATTTGGCCTGAAGGCAAATAAAGGTTTCTGTAGCTGGGGCAGCTCATTGTTCACATTAAGAATGTGCCAATGTGCTAAAATTGTCTTCATGATTTTATCATTTAAGTTGGAATGTTGAACTACACAGACCAATAGTTCTTCCTTTTGCTTGTTTTTGTTTTCAAACATACTATCTCTATTGTAGTATTTCGCTCTTTTATAGGAGTCCCGTATGAGACGTCTGGGGTAGCCTTGCTTCAGTAGCGTCTGTTGCAAGGCTTCCGCGTGCGTATTGAAATCTTCTAAATTAGTACAATTTCTGCAGATACACAGGAATTGACTAAACGGTATACCTTATTTCTGACATCTCGGATGGAAACTGTATAAATGAAGGATAGTGTTTCTAGCTGTTGGTTTAACATATAGAGATACTTCAATCTTCTGATTATGATGCGGTATCCACATATCTAGGAACTCGACCCTTACTCTACTCTTGTTAGCTGTAAACCTTAGGTTGGAATCACATGCATTTATCCAAGCACATAATTCATCCAGCTGTCCCCCTTGTCATGACCAGATAAAAAAGATATCATAAATGAATCTGGACCATTGTTGGATATTTTCATAAAAGGGGGCCATTTCATTATAAATATGTTTCTTCTCAAAAGAGCCCATGTAGAGATTCACCACACGGTGCACAGGCGGCACCCATACTTACTCCTTTCTTTTGCTGATAAATTACGCCATCAAACTTAAAGAAATTCTCCTCCAGGATAATCTCTAGGCACTGTAGCACAAATGTATGGTGATCTGTCAATCCTGTAGAGTCAAAACATTCTAATACTGCCTCTAAAGCTTGTCTCTGAGGAATGTTTGAATACAGCGCTTCTATGTCCATCGCTACTAAAATCTGTGTAAGGTTTGCTTTATGTATTCAGGATGGCCCATTGATGTAGAAATACTGACTTATCCCCACTGCAAACTGCTCCACATCCTATGCAATTGCCCATCCATCCAACCTTATTGGGACACAGTGGGGATCACAATACGGGAAACCATTCCAATGCCATCCCCTCTCCCGGCCTCTGATCATCCTACATGACAAAAGGGGGGGGGTCCAAAACCTCTCTGCAAGTTCGTCTATTTGACACAGCGCTAGCCACAGTCAAGATGTGCGTCCTCCGACACTGGCGCTCACGCACACCTCCCTCCCACGATGGATGGCATACAGCAATGTATCAAACAGCTTTCCATGAACGAATCGTATATAACCTACAAGATAGAACAGATGTTTTTCTTCAAACCTGGACCCCTTACCTTCATGGCAATGTGTGTTAACCGCAATCAACCCTTCCCCCATGTGCCCTCTTATCCACTTGTATATCCCCCCTCTGCACCTTTACCCCCTCCCCTAAGGGATATATATATATATATATATATATATATATATATATATATATATATATATATATACGCAAAGCTGCACTCGCGTATCTCTCCTACCCCCTCCCCTTTCCCCCACCACCTACCCCACATCTACCCCACCCCGTGTTTCCTGCACCTATTCCTTCCTTCACCAACTCCTCCTCCCCCGGTCGCCCTTCGCCCTTCTTCTTCTTCGCCCTCTTCACACTCCCCCACCTCATGATACTGGACGCAAGCACCTTGACATTGATCATGCCCTATCCCTCCCTTCAGCTTCACTACTGCCCCACCTCTATTTCTCCCCATTCGTCCCAAGACAACCATCTACCATCTACTCAACTAGAGCCCTTCCCAAAAGATGCGTCCTTAAAATCCGTTCTTTAGCCTTAACCCTCCCTCATGTATGGACGTCAGTGTTACAATGGCGCATGAAAATCTATGACTTGCATCCATCTATAATTCTGGTCTCTGATGCTGTATCAAATTGCTCTATAATTGTCCTTTGACGTTTTCTTCATGGAGGTTTTTTCCCTTCTTCTGTATTGCGAGGCATTAGTTAACCAATGAAGAATTGCAAAACATAAAAAAAGAAAATGAGGGCTCAGTGCCTGGAAGGAATGTATCCTGGCAGCATTTGGATTCGCTATGCCAACTTCTGAGCTGAGGATTGTCCCAGGTAGGGATGTATCTGGAAGGGCTGGAGGTGTGATTTCGTAGTGCTAATGATAAACACTAACCGGTGAAAGAGGTTTATCATGACCTGAGTGTGTTTGCTGCAATTTTGACAGGTGGCACTCTTGATGAGCCAGTCATCCAGATAGGGAAAGGAATGGGCGCTCTGTCTGCGCAAACAAGCACCCACCACCACAAGGCACTTATGAACACCCTGGGCACAGTGGTAACCCTGAAGGGGGAGCACCTTGATGTTGTAATGCTTCCAGCTGACTACAAATCTGAGATACCAGCGATGTGCCAGGTGGGTTAGTATGTGGCAATAAGTCTCCTTCAAGTCGAGAGCAGCCAAAAAGCTGTCTTGTTGTAGTAGTAAAATACATCCAGAAGAGTAACCATATGAGAGTGCTCTGAAAGAAAGTATTCGTTTAAGGGCCGGAGGTCCAGAATGGGTCAAAGCAACCCATCTTTTTCTGGGGATCGTGAAGTATAGACAGTATACTCCCATGCCCTGTTGAGAATGGGGGACAGGTTCTACAGCCCCTTTGAGAAAGAGCGCTTGGGCCTCTTCTTTGAGTAGCCTTTGGTGGATGGGGAGAGTTTGTCTTCGACGTGGACCGGTTGGAGGATCGGCGGTCATCTCCAGACAATGACATGTTGGATAATATCCAACAGCCACTGGTCAGATGTGATGTCCAGCCAAGTGAGAAAGAGCCTTTGGAGGTGGCCCCTGACAGGTGTGATGTGATCGAGGGAAGGAGAGGCAAGTCTGGGCTTAATGGAGGTGTTAACTCCTTTGGGGGAGACACCTTTACCTCTGCCTTTTGAGTTCTTGCCTCTGTAGGACCAACTAATGTAGCCTATTGGAGAGGACTGCTGGGCCTGTGGATGCTGGTAAAATGTGAAGGCCTCGGGCAAGGTGGTCTTTGAGCCTCCACAATAGGGTGTATGGTGAAAAGAGCTGCAGGGAGGGTGTGTCTGCGGACGCCCATTGCTTCTGCCATCTCCGTATCTTTCTTTATTTTTTCTAACGTCTGGTCAACCCATGGCCTGAACAGATGTTGGGAATCAAACAGCAGGTTTAGCAGGTTTTGATAGACTTCTAGCTTGAAGCCAGAGTTACGGAGCCAGGTATACCAGCAGAAAACGACACTGGAGTTGACCCCTCTAGCAGCAGTGTCTGCAACATCTAATACACAGCAGATGGTGATGTTAGAGATCAGCTTTCCCTCAGAGATGATCTCATAGCACCTTTTCCTGTGCTCCTCTGGGAGATGTTGGAAGAGCTCTTCCATCTCATCCCAATGAGCATGGTTGCATATGGATAGCAGCCCAATGGAATTGGCAATCTGCCAATGGATGGCCGATTTCGCAGCTACCCTCTTGCCTGAAGCATCTATCCATTTGACGGGCGTAACAGTGAGTGGAGGTCAGAGTTTCAAAAAGGAAGTCCTTCTCCAAAGGCTCAGTGTGTAAATCTACCTTGTGGAAGGAGGTAGTCCCTACTTATCAGTTCATGGTGGGACGTACAGTCATCAGGAGGGGAGGGAATGGCAGGGTACAGGTTGTGATTTGTGTCTCATGGTGGATTAGCATCATAGGTGTCCCAAGTATCACCCTGCAGAGGAGTGCCAAAGGTATCCCCTCATCATGGCCCCCAGGCCTGAATGAGGTGACCTCTGAGGTGTACAAGAAAAAGGCATCTGGATATCTGCCTGAGTGAGGTGACCTCTGAGGTGTATAAGGAAGGGGTCATCTGGAGAAGTGGGTGGGGAAGGTGAATGGTGTGGAGCAGGGTGAGGTGGTGGTGGAGGAGTGACAGGCAAAGGGCTAGTAGCCTTGTCCACTTTCTTGAGATTCTTGGGTGGGACGGAGGTGATACGTCCAAGTCTTCCTCAAAGGGCAGCTGCCATTTGGATGGCTGAGCAGCAGATCCCAGAGGGCAAGAGAGAATCCAGCATGTGACGGGATGTATCATCAAGTACTTCTGCTAGGCATCAATCTCTTCTTGGAGTTTATGGAGGATCGGATCAACGGTACCCAGGTCGTGGCTGGTCTTAGTGACTGGCACAGAGGGTCTAAGCTCCAAAGCCACATCGAAGGTAATGACTCCAATAGTCATGTCAACTCCGAGGCAGGAGAGGGCAATGCCGAAGCAGTCGGCCTTTATGTTTTTTTCAGCACTGAGCCTAAGCTAGACACTGGGTCTGAAGGTGGTGGTAGGTGCCAACCATGGCCCGAAGGCAGTAACAGTCTGGTGGCCTGTCACTGGTGCTCCAGAGTGGCTGCACAACTCTTGGAAAGGGGCTGCTTAGTTTGTGAGTCATGTCGAGGGGGAGGGACTGCCGTACTAATGGCTGGCTGCACAGATAGAATACCCTTGATTTCCAGATCAAAGCTGTGGTCGCGAGAGAAACCTTCCTCATCTGAAGCCAACAGTTGTGGGTGGTGCTCCCCTTCTATGTCCAAAAGGTCCGGGGTGTCATCTTCACTCTTATGTGACATCTCCAGACATTGAGTCCGAAGGTCGCAGAGGGTTTTCTTAGAGCGGAAGGAGCAGCAAGCATTGCTGGCAACCTTGTGGTGCCCAGGAGACAGACACAAATTACAGACTTGAAGTCGGTCTGAGAGTATTTTGCGTGGCAGCGAGGAAAGGAGCAGAATGGCATCCATTCCATCACTGTGAAAGCATGGTGTGGGGGATTCTGTTGAGAGGCACACAGAGGTACCAAAGGATGAAGGCCCCTGTGGGGCCGAGATTGACCAAGGATCACTCGGTAGAAGCTGGAACCATTGACCTGAGATGAAGAGAATAGAGGAAGGCAATCAAAAACAATACAGATGGAGGGAAGGAACTCATGAAGATCAAAAAGAGCACCACAACAGTATCAAACCAGAGCACACTTCCGAACCCAACGGCAGAAAGAAAACATCTACAATGGAGTTGAAGAACATGCGCATTACCAGCAAGAGGAGGAGTCACATTACCTTGTGACCGAAAAGATTTCTTTGAAGAAAAACATCTTGCACACATCCGGACCCAAAACTAGATGGCAGGAGTCTGCACAGCATATGTATCTTAAGCCACATATGCCTCAAACATAATATACCTTGTGTACTACCAAACAGATTCTGTTTAGCCTTCTGAAAAGTCACAGATGGAATTTCAACACTATGGCTCTCATTATGACTTTGGCGGTCTTTTAGCAAGACCGCCAAAGCCACGGGCGCCAGAAGATCGTCCACCATATTACGAGTAATGCTGGATTTCCGCCACATTTTGGGGACCGATCCAGCAGTAGTCGTGCTGGGGGGGTGGGCGCTGTACCTGGGGGGTGGGAGGGGTGGGCAGTACCTGGAGGGAGTGGGGGGCGCTGTATCTGGGGGGGGTGTAGGGTGGAACGTGATTGGAGGGGGAGTCGTCTGCCAGTGGGGATGTGGCAGGTTGGCAGAGTAATGTGGCGGTCTTCACCACCAGCCTGTTGGCGTCGAAACCGCCTAATAAGGGCCTATATGCACGCACCAAAATCAAAATGTCCCAATTCCTGACAAAGAACATGGCGTGGTGTAATACAAAATGCAGATCTATTGGGTGGTGCAAGTGAATTGCTACAAGCCATGCCACCCACCCCAGGGTTGATATAATCTCATTTATGTTAGGCAGCCCATGCATTTCAAGTTAAAAACATCTGTTCAAATTGAAGAAGTCAACAAACTTCCCACATCTGCCCTCTAAAGTATGACTTCAGCGGCCACCCATTCAGGTGCTTGAGTGGGCCCTCAACATATAGGCCCTCATTACGACCCTGGTGGATGGCGGTAATTTGGGGAAAGGTACTGCCAACAGGCTGTCGGTACCTTTTCCCAAATTATGACATTGGCGGTCTGGCTCAAGCCAAACCGCAATATACCACTCCGTCCGCCAGGGTGGTAACAGCTGCCGGGCTGGAGACTTCGGTCTCCAGCCAGGAGGTCGTCACAATCCCACCCTTGGGATTATGACCCTGCCTACCGCCATGGTTTTTGTGGCATGCAAATTCCTTCCCTTGCACTGATGGGGGTCTCCCCCACACCCTTCCCCAGTGTCCTTCCCCACACATTTACACACCCACACACGCACACCCACACACACATTCACCCATACATACCCACACCCTGCAACACTCACTGGCATAAATTATCGCACACATGCATTCACATCACACAACATACATGTACACTCACCGTCATTAACGCACGCATTCCACGTGACTCACACCAGCATGCATGCATACAATAACAGACACACACCCCCCACACAACACCCCCACACACACACAACAACCCCCCACACACACACACCACCCCACACCCCCTCTCCTGTCAGAGAACCCGACTTACCTGCTTGCAGGGGGTCCTCTGACAGGAGACGGGACACAGCGCTGCTGCCAGCAGCAGCGTCTGCCAGCAGAACACCGCCAGGCCGTATCATGGGTTATGATATGGTAGACGGTGCTTTGCTGGCGTGGCGCTGTGGCTGGCAGCAGCGCCACCTTATCGCCGTCCACTGCAATGACCATCAACAGAAATCCACCAGCATTATGGCGGAATTCCGTTGATGGTCATAATGCGGGTGATCGTCTGGTAGCCACGGCGACAGTATGTTGGCGGCCGCCGCCGTGGTGGTAGGCGGTCAATACCGCCAATGTTGTAATGAGGGCCATAGTCTCAGTGGAGACAGTGACATCCTTTAAAATGAGTGTATGAGGGCGCAGCTGAGTTTTTACTTGAACGTGAAACTGGTGAGGTTCCAGAAGCACATTGATGGCAACAGATGTATATTTGTTTCTACTTTACAATTGGGGGTTGTTTGGAGGGGCTGTGGCACTCCCAGTGCTTGATGGGGAGATTGAGTCTCTTCCGACACCAGCATGATGGACGGGCTCCCTTTTGTTGAGAGAGTCATCTGTGGATTTTGTGGTTTGATGAGCCTTTGGCCTTGCCTCCTTTCTATTTTCAGGTCCACATGAACCACTGTGATTTATGATAATTTAGCAACAGAATTCTAGGTGCTTAAACATTTAAAGATTACCAAGCCTTCCATGGGGTACCTTTTTTAGCATATGTGGTTGGAGTTATAACCCCTTGTTGGTTCACTGTTTAAATTGTATATGTTGATCTTGACTGTTCCAATAAAAAAGACCTAACCTAAAATAAGCGTATGCCAAAAACCCTTGAGCTTGACAAGTCTAGTAGTGAACACTTACAAGTACAACTTTCCACACTACCACATGCAGTGTTCTCTAGACTCGTAGCCTGTTGTTTTTGACTTGGAAACAAAATCATTCAGTTGCACCATGGTATTCTTAACCAACAGCTCTTACACCTGTGCCTGCTGGATGTGTGAAATAGAGGCCTACAGGGCAGTATGTATAACCTAGTTATGTGACCTAGGTTTAGATCACTGAGTTAAAGGCAACCCAGCAGATCCCAAGGAGGAGTGTGACCACAAGGTCTTTATACACCACATTTTAGAAAATCCACAAAGTTGTGATATTTCATCAACAATTTGTTGATTTTTTCTTCATTGAAAACATCTGATTTTGTGAAATATCCTTTTCTCTTTCAATACAATACAAACTCGGGCCCTCCTGGTGTAACTATAGAGGTGCAGATAAGAGTGGGACCAATAGTGTATCATACTGTATCTGATAAAACTAAAGAATCACATCTAATTCTGAATGAATGTGCTTACATGTAACTGTGGCGTTTTACAATTCTAATCCCCCTAAATCTACCAATATTTTAAATTTATATTCACTTATACCTCACATCAGAAACTCGGGTGCTTCCATAATTTGCAAGACCGAGTGACTCTCACTTCCAGTCATGCTCACATTCTTCTTGTTTTATCTTTGCATGCACACTAAAAAATTATCTTTGGTCTGCATCCCGTGCACACACTTTTTGCAGCTAGACAGTCTTGGCATTGATAGCAAAAATTTGCACTACGGTGACTCAGTCAACATACCCAATCCACTCTTTACACTCACTATTGGCTGACAATCTATCTGGCAACTGCCTTTTCCACGACCAGTTGTAGATTAACGCTGCACAGTGCAACTTGCAGCTGTCCTTGTGTCTTGGTGCTTAGGATCCTGAACTTTGCGTCTCACAAACCCTTCAACTATTATCAATTTGCATGAAAAAAAAAAAAACTACAAAACTGCTAGATGACCGTTGAGACTCAGGCACATGTGCAGCACTAAAAAATGCATCTCAGTGCTATAAATTGGCAGGCACTGTCAGGGAATGATTATCTGCACTCCTTTGATTTGAAGAGGAGTACACGACATTCTTTTTAATGGGAGTGAGTATTTGCAGTTTTATAGTTCCATTTGAAAATATTAACCACTAACCACTTCCACTAATTTTCTTTCCCAAATTTTGGTCATACATACCCTTTGATCCTCAATCCATGTTACAAAAAGATAGGGCTCCGAAGTCCTTCACAAACTTGTCATCCAGTTGAGTTTCTATAAATAGCAAGAGGTGGCCTCAAAGACCTGTCTTTGTATTACAAACTATGTACTAATACGATGGATCACAAAATCTACAGTCGCATATTAACCTGTCAAATTAAAATTAATTAGGCTAGACGATATTTGCAACAAATGAGCATGGAGGAAGCATGTAGTTTTCCAATGGACCTCAGCCTTCTCTCCACAGGGCCATCCAACGATATAGACAAATGGAATGTTATCTAAAGGAACACTTCTCTGTCTGCAAGTCTGTTATCACTCCAATTCGGGGAATGGTAACTGAATAATGGTTTGTGACTGCAACTGTGTCTGCAACCCTTAATATATGCCATACTGAATGGCAATTCACACCTCTTGTTAGCTGGAATTTGATGTTGGTAGTACATACCAAAAAGTGTTTTTGTGGTTGCATACCCAGTTATTTTATGAATCATAGAAATACGGATATATATTAAAGAATATGGTATTAAGCATTAAAAAAAGTTATTAAGACTGGGTAACGAAGGTTTGCTCAGAGGTGGGCCCCTAAGGAAGAGTCCAGAAGGCATTTTGCGCCTTAGGAAGTGGACTTCATGCTGAAGGGAGGGTGAGCAGACGTGACTGCCCAGTAAAGTTACTATCTAAGGCCCAAACTATGACAGCCAACTCAGTAGGAAGTATAGCGTGTCATTAATACCTACTGCCACAGGTTTGTAACTTCTGGGGCGCGTTACCTCGATTCTCCAGGACCCAGGGTAGACATATGCCCCTCCGAGTGTCCGTTGGTCGAGGGCTCGCGACGCAGAACTTCCCGTCGCGCTGCCTTGTAACGCCTGCACGTGCCCTCGCTCACGCGCCACCTCTCGCGCGCCTGACCTCACCGCACAGGCGCCGCTTCAACGGCGTGGGGTGAAACCGTTACCTGGGTTCGGCGCGCAGTGGCGGCGCGTGCATTTGGATGTCGTACCCAGTGGTTCGAGGAAAGAAGTTCGACCGTTGCGCGCGCACCTGGATATCGAACCCGACAGTTCGGGGGAAGTTCGAACGTGACTCGCGCGCACCTGGATATCGACCCCTCCCCCTACAGTTAGCGGAATGGAGTTCGCGCGCAGGCCTCGGCCTCCGGGGGAGCGGGATCCGCGGTACTGGCGACGAGGAGACGCGGCGGTCGCTCAGAGATGCCTCCTCTCAAGCTGCAGGCAGTACGATTACTTACATGCCGACATTTAAGAAAAGGAAAGCGGGAGATTTAAAAAAGATAATCTCGAGAATGTATCTGTCTCACAGATCCATTGTGCCTTCCTTAAAAAGAGGGGTCGCGCTTCACAACAAACTTGAGAAGGTTTTGGACTTCTTTCTCTGAAAGGCGCACTTCCTGCTGGAGGCTGTGGGCGAATTAATGGACCAGGATTTCAGCATATCTGAATTAGTTAACCCACTTGACTTTATTATAAGATAGTTTGACCCCTTCGGCGCCAACGATGTAACGGTTATGTCCGGTGGTGCAGCGCAGAAGCGCCACGGATGTAACCATTGTGCCCTGGTACCGGCCCCCTCCCCTGGGCAGGGATGGAAGGGGAATCGCTTCCCCTTCCACCCTGACCCCTCCCAACCCCCTCATCAGAGGTCGCTCCCATTGCGCTGGAAGATCGGTACTTCCAATTAGGGGTGGGGTAGGTCAGAGAGACATGAAAGGAAAGGCCTTTCCTTTCATGTCTTTCTGAGCATTCCTGCAGCCCCACCACATTGTCATGAGGGGAATGGCCCCTTGAGCAAGGGTCGCTCCCCAAGGGGGGGGCATTTTTTTATAAGGCCATTTCTGCCCCCATTGGCCTATATTATTATGGCCTATCTGACCCCAAGGGCGGCAGAAACCTCTGGGCAAAAACCTTTAGATGCAGGGATTGTTTACTTTTTTACTTTTTACAGGGGGGACCGATCCCTTAGCCAAGGCTCGCTCCCCTGGGGGACAAATTTACTTTAGGCCATATGGGGGGCAGAAACCTTTGGATACCAGGGATTTTTTTTTTTTTTTTACAGATGGGGAGCGACCGCTTAGGCAAGGGTCGCTCCCCTGGGGGTCAAATTTATTTTAGGCTATTTCTGCCAACCTTGGGGGCAGATCGGCCTATTTTTCTTAGGTGAAACCACTAGACACCAGGGATTTCTTTTTGTGCCAATTTCACGCAAGGGTCACTCCCCTGGGGGGCAATCTTATTTTAGGCCATTTCTGCCCCCCTGTAGACAGATTGGCCTACTTTTATTAGGCCAATCTGCCCCAAGGGGGTCAGAAACCACTAGACACCAGGGATTTTTATTTATTTATTTTTTTACAGATCGAGAGCGACCTCTTAGGCAAGGGTCGCTCCCCTGGTGGGGGAATTTATTTTAGGCCATTTCTGCCCCCCTTGGGGGTAGATCAGCCTAATTCTATTAGGCGCATCTGCCTCTAAGTGGAGCAGAAACCACTTAGGCACCAGAGATTGGTGCGTGTGTGTTTTGTTTGGGGGGGGGGCAGCCCCTTGGGCAAGGGTCGCTCCCCATGGGGGCACATTACTGTTGGCCATTTCTGCTGCACCTTGGGGGCAGATCGGTCTATTTTGTAAGGCCCATCTGCCCCAAAGCAGAAAGCCTACTAGACACCAGGGAAAAAAAGAGGGTGGGGGTATGGCCCAAATAAGCGGGGACACTGGTGGGCACATGGGGCAATTACCCCCGATCCACTCCCCGGGGGTGGGCAGAAAGCCTACTAGATGCCAGGGAATTAAAAAAAAAAATAGTGGGGTGGTGGCTACCAACCAGTACGGGCATGGTTATGCCCCCACCCCAACTGAAGGGGGTAAAAGTCTTTCAGCTCTCCCCTTCCCGCACACTAAAAGATCTCATCCCAATCGCAAGCAAGAGGACATTTGATTATTTTGGGTTTTGGTTTTACATTTGGGGCATGAGAGATTGGCTATCTCTCAAAATCGTCCCACTTGGAATGGTTAGAGCTACACTTTTTGAAGTTTGGGGCGCTGCATTGTAGAAAAATCTAAAAGGCCTAGACACATCTGAAAACTAAACATCTGGGTGAGTCCAGAGTGGTGTGCTTTGCTTGCACCTGCACCATTTTTATACCCACAATGCCCTTCAAACCTCTAACTTTGCTTGAAATCACACATTTTCCCCACATTTTTGAGATGTAACCTTCCGGAATCTGCAGGAATCCACAAAATTCCTACCATCCAGCATTGTCACATCTATACCGAGACCAAAATCCGCAGCAAGGCACTTTCCAAAAATCACGTCAGTTTTCAAAGTAAAATTTTGATGTGTCCATGTTGCGTTTTGGGCATTGCCTGTTGCAGGCACTAGGCCTTCCAACACAAGTGAGGTACCATTTTTATTAGGAGACTTTGGGGGAATACTGGATGGAAGGAAATGTGGGGCTTCTCTCAGATTCCAGAACTTTCTATCACCAAAATGTGAGGAAAAGGTGTTTCTTTTGAAAAAGTTTGAGGTTTGCAAAGGATTCTGGGTAACAGTACCTGGTGAGAGCCCTGCAAGTCACCCCATTCTGAATTCCCTTAGGTGTCTAGTTTTAAAAAATGTATAGGTTTGCTAGGTTTCCCTAGGTGCCAGCTGATCTAGAGGCCAAAATCCACAGCTAGGCACTTTGCAAAAAACAGGTCAGTTCGCTTTGGGAAAATGGGATGTGTCCATGCTGTGTTTTGGGGCATTTTCTGTTGCGGGCACTAGGTCTACCCACACAAGTGAGGTACCATTTTTATCGGGAGACTTGGGGGAATGCTGGGTGGAAAGAAGTTTATGACTCTTCTCAGATTCCAGAACTTTGCAGCACCGAAATGTGAGCGAAAAGTATTATTTTGCCAAATTGTGAGGTTTGAAAAGGATTCTGGGTAACAGAACCTGCTGACATTTTTTAGTTTTAAAAAATGCACAGGTTTGTTAGTTTTCCCTAGGTGCTGGCTGAGCTATAGGCCAAAATCCACAGCTAGGCACTTTCCAAAAAACACGTCAGATTTCAATGTAAAAATGTGATGTGTCCATGTTGCGTTTCCTGTTGCGGGCACTAGGCCTACCCACACAAGTGAGGTATCATTTTTATTGGGAGACTTGGGGGAACACAGAATAGAAGAACAGGTGTTATTGCCCCTTGCCTTTCTCTACATTTTGTCCTTCCAAATGTAAGACAGTGTGTAAAAAAGACGTCTATTTGAGAAATGCCCTGTAATTCACATGCTAGTATGGGTACCCCGGAATTCAGAGATATGCCAATATCCACTGCGTTTTAACACCCTATCTTGTGCCCAATTTGGAGATACAAAGGTTTCGTTGATACCTATTTTTCACTCTTTATCCTTCACCAAATACATTTCTGTAAACCCGGTATACAATGAAAACCCTTTGCAAGGTGCAGTTTGTTTATTGGCTCTGGATACCTAGGGATCTTGATAAACCTACAAGCCCTATATAACCCCGCAACTAGAAGAGTCAAGCAGACGTAATGGTATATTGCTTTCAAAAATCTGCCATAGCTGGAAAAAGTTATAGAAGAAAATGTCAACAGAAATTGATCTTTTTTTCACCTCAATTTCAATATTTTTTTATTTTAGCTGTTTCTTTCTGTAGGAATGTCCCAGTAAAATTCCAACATTGTGTTGAAATATATGGTTTTCTGATTCAAGTCTGACTGCTCCTGAAAGCTGGGAAGATGGTGATTTTAGCACAACAAACCTTTTGATGATGCCATTTTCAGGGGGAAAATCCCATGCTTTCTTCTGCAGCACTTTTACCCATTTTCTTTTGAAAAAAAACGAAATCGTAGCTGTATCTTGACCAATTTCATGGTCTCCTCCAGAGAAATCCACAAATTCTGGGTACCTCTAGAATCCCTAGGATGTTGGGGGGAAAAGGACGCAAATTTGGCGTGGGAAGCTTACGTGGAGAAAAGGTTGTGAGGGCCTAAGCGCAAACTACCCCAAATAGCCAAAAAAAGGCTTGGCACAGGAAGGGGAAAAGACCTGGGTGCAAAGGGGTTAAATAAAATAGTTTTGCTGCATAAACAGAACAAGTCATAGCTTTTCAACATTTTGTTGTTGTTGAGGAAAATGTACAAAATATTTCAGGATCTGGTGCAAAAATAAGAATTACTTTCTGTAGCAAGCAAATCATATATGACCCTGAAACAATGTTCTTTTTTCTCAATTGTTTTTGTTCTAATCCACTGAGAACCACTTAGTCCATCTATTTCTGAAAGTAGCCTGCTGTCGTTCATGTTTTTTACGTGTTGTGCATTGTCAGTTCAGCCCCGTGGATTACAGACTACAAATGCTTTCTGAGGCCTTCTGTCTGAAGGTTTTTTTTGCCAATAAAGTTTTGCAAAGTTCACAATTTTATCCCTTAAAGAAGGTTGAGAAATTTCCCAAATAATCTAGCGAGCAACTTTTTTTCTGCACTGCAATATTATTTTAACTGCATAGAGAAATAATTTTCACACAGAAGCAGCAAAGCAAAAAACTTATAAACCTTTTGTGGATGCAACATTTTCCATATAGAGGTTGCAAAAACAAATTGCACACCAGTAATCCTGGGCAGCCAGTGACTACTATGCAGCATCCATGTTGTAATTTACCACAGATGTGGCATGGCCTCACATACTAATAAGGCATTGCGTTTATTAACCTAAGAATTGTATTTGTAGAGTGCACAATCATGCCCAAGGTGGTCTGCTAGTATTATTGGCAGAGAACATGAACAACCACTGTTTCACCTGTTGGCTCTTGTGGTGTGTAGCTTATGCTTAGGTTTCAAAAGCAAATTCAGATCACATCGCCAGCACTGGAGGAGCCAAAAGAATAATTAAAAAAATGTGTGAATCAGGGTGCCCAACCACAGTGAACTGATAAATACCCCAATGCCAAGTGTGAAGATAGTAATCTGTGTCTTTTTTGACCGGAAAGAGGTGGGCATGCCCTCCCACAAAGTCAAAAAGTGTGCCTGGTGGTAATGCTGACTTCCCACCCTTGCTGTCCTGTAAAGATCTTTGCAGGTCCTGTCCGACTGGATGATGTCAAGGTTTTTGGGTTAATTCTGGCCTGATGTACTGAAAAGTTCTCTTGGCTCTATTGTGGCTCACTTCCTCAAGATGACCTCCAGACATAATTCAACCCATAGGTCCTTCTGTGCCCTGGGGCTTCCTTTTCACTGGCCTGCAACTCTCCAATGGATGGTAGCATGTGAAAAGATTGCAGGGATATTATCTTCAGTTAATACGACCTTGAAAAAAGACTGAACTGAGAAAAGACTTCTTAGACATGGCAGAAAGGAGAAAACACGGTTCATAGTACATTTATTTTTAAATATAAAGGGACAAGATGGCTGGGCATGAGCAACAATTTGTAGGAATCATCTGTAAATCACTGTAGTAAGTGGGGGCGGGTCAGGGGTTTTCAACCCTTTGGATAATTTGTCCAACATAATCTTGATGCACCTTGTGAGTATGATAGATTCTCCACATTTGACACATTTTTATGTTATGTTTTCTTCGTAACTTTTTTCTATAAAGGTGGCCATTTTGAGTGTGTGTACAATATTACCCATTGGCGGTCACCACTGGGTGTTGTAGTTAGTATGGCATTTCCATAGGAAATGTTTTTTTGGTTTGCTAAAAAATTTGGCACAGTTTAACAAATCTTCACAAAACTTTCTTTAAAAAGTGTTTTTTTTTTGGTTAGCTCCTTCATGGAAAGTTTAGGGGTTATCCGTCAATTGGAGGCTGAGAAAAAGTTAGGGGGTCCCAATATGCAAAATTTTCATGCAATTTTCAGCCAAACTACTGAACGGAATTACTCCAAATTTGTAAAGAAGCTAAATCTTGGTTCAGACTCTTGCAAGAGTCCCACAAGCACAACTTTAAAAAATATGCCTTTCTAATTGGCTGAGGAGGCTCTTTTACCCATGGACCACCTCGCTCCCACAGGAGCGAGCATTGACTGACTAGCTGCAACATGAACAAAAATGTTGCGGCCACTAAAGTATTCGAGAAAGTAGTCCTCTGTCCAAAAAATGTTTTTTTTAAAAACAGTATGGTTAGTACATTTGCAGGTAAGTATCGAACATATGTATGTATCAATAGCACTTTGTTTGAATTTGGCAAAGAAAACGGTTTACAGGCAAGTGACACTTTTCCCTTTTAAACGTGGACAGTGCAATTTTCCGAACAGTCCTAGGAGGAGGGGGGAGTGTTAGTGCAGTTTCTAGGTAAGTACTCGACTTACAGTTCCAGTCTCTGGGGGTTGGGATGTCCAATGTTCGGGGTTCAGGATGACCCCAAATTTACACCACCAATAATACAGGGCCGGCTGAGTGCAGAGGTCAAAGTTGAAGTTAGAGTTAAAATGGGATCCTATGGATACTGGGGGCACTCAGAAACAGATCTGCTGGCAGGTAAGTACCCATGACGTCGGAGGGCAGACCTGGTGGGGTTTAGGTGAGCACTGGGGGGAACCACAGGTCATCACCAAACACACACCCTAAGCGGCACAGGGGCGGCTGGGTGCAGGGTGCCTACACAGTGTCGGGTTCCCAAAGCTTTTCAATAGAGGGACCCTGGGGGTCACAGAGATGCTGCAGGCTGGATCCAGGGGGTCGGTTCAGGGAACCACAGGCTAGACAAGGAGGAGATTCCCCAAGGCCAGGGGGCTGCGGTGCAGGGGTACCTTTAGGCATCGGGAATCTTCGTCCGGTTCTCTCGCGGTTAGGGAGTCCTCCGAATTTAACCTACAGGTGTTGTTGTGTTGGTCAGGAGGGGTCAACCCATGGTGGACACAAGGGTGGAATCGCTTGGGGACCTGCTCTGGACCGGTGGGCCACCTGAACAGATTATGTGGGTATAGGTTGCAGAGTGGGCAGGACTCACGGATTCAGGGCAGTTCTGGAGTTCATTTGGAGGGTTTCTTCTGTACAGGACCGCTGTCTTTGGGAGTTATTGGTCCTCTGGTGGGCAGGTAGTCCTCTGGGGGTTTGGAGAGGTTGCTGGTCCTGCAGGACGTGTCGCCTTTTGGTAGCAGAGTCCTTGAAGCTGCAGACAGGCCAGTAGTGCAGTCGGTTGTCTGGAGTCTTCACTGCTGGGGGTTTGGCTTAGCAGTCCTTCTTCTTTCTTTTTTCTTCTTCTTCTTCTTCTTTGTTACTGGCTCCAGAGGGCACAAACGCCTTCACCTTATAGGGTCAGAAACTCGTCTTTTAGTGGCAGACTTACGCTAAAGGGTTGGTTATAATACAGGGGGCATCTCTAAGATGCTCTCTGGGTACATTGTTCAATAACTTCAACACTGGCACTGGTGTGGGTTTATTGTGCTGAAATGTTTGATACCAAACATCCCAGTCTTCAGTGAAGCCATCATGGAGTTGAGGTGTTCGTAATGACAAACTCCAAGCACTTACAATATCTGGACTTAGGCACTGTAGGGGCATATTGCGCATGCAGCTATGCCCTCACCTCTGGGAGAGTGCACCCTGCCTTAAGGCTGTAAGGCCTGCTAGAGGGGTGACTTATCTATGACACAGGCAGTGGTTGGTGGGCATAGCACCCTGAGAGGGATGCCATGTCGACTTTACCTTTTTCTCCTCACCAGTACCCACAAGCTGCAATGGCAGTGTGCGTGGTGCGGGGTCCCTTAGGGTAGCACAGTATATGCTGCAGCCCTTGGGGACCCTTCATGGTCACAGAGCCATTAGTACCTTTGGTACCCTTTACATGGACTTAGCTGTGTGCCAGGGGTGTGCCAGTTGTGGGAACAATGATACAGTTTTAGAGAAAGAACACTGGTGCTGGGGCCTGGTTAGCAGGATCCCAACACACTCCCAGTCAACTCAGCATCAATATCAGGCAAAAGTTCATGGGGTAACCATGCCAAAAGGGGCACTTTCTTACAGGAAGGTGTTGATGGATGTAGGAAGCCCTTGGCTCGGCGGGGCATGAGGCTACCCCTTCCTGATTATGTGAAACATTGCTAGACCCAGTACCATTCTCTCAGTTTGAGTGCCAATGAATTTCACTATTGCAAATGTGAAGCAAAATGGGGTTGAGTTGAATGAGTTGAATCTTTGTAAACAACTTCTCCTTTCTCTTCGAACCATTGTTCGCCTGCACGTTTCCAGTGCAGCTCCCCTCTGACCCACCTTCACAGCAGCCATTTCTCTGATCAATATTTTATCTTCACTTTTTTAATTTCAACAGATAGGCACAGGTGCACTCTGCAAAAGTAAGCAGTTCAGTTGATCTTTAAAATATGTTAATCCCCCCCAGCCACCACAAGTCTAATTATGTCTGCTTATTTGCTTACCTACTTACTGCCCGTTGTGCCAGCAGACATGTATGGCAGCAACGAGGGCCCTCCACTGCGGTCTGTCTTGGGCATGTTTCTGTGCCATGCCCCAGTCGTGGTTCAGTCTTCATTGGGGTTTTCACAGCTTGCCTTCAGGTGTTCTTTGGCCTGCCTCCCTTTCATTTGCCTTCTGGGATCCAATGGAGCTCCTGCCAATTGAATAAAATCCAGCGTAGGATGCCCAATGCCATTATTTCTGAAATCTATAGTCATTGCTTGTTGGCTAAAAACATTTCTGGGCTGTAAACAACTAGTCCTCGAGTGAAGAGGACATAACCAATTGCTGAGTGAAAGGAAAAAATAATTCTGTCTCTCTTTAGCCAAGGCAACAATAATATGGGCTCCTACAAAGTCAGGTGGGTCAATGGGCATCAGATGACTACCAACAGATACAGACCAACGGTGGTCAAAACATGTCTTCGACCTTCAAGTGATGCAGATGCCAGTTTTGGCACAGCTCCCTGCAGGCTCACTTCCTCAAGCTGTCTTCCAAGCCCTGGGGCAGGTGGGTCTTGTGCTATTTGTCCAGGTCAGGGCAGCTCATCTCCTAGGCATTCAACAACATGGCTTCTGGGTGGATCACAGCAGCAAGGTTTTTAAGTATCAGAAGTTATGCCAAACCTCAACTGAAACATAACTTCCAGCTTTGTTGTTCTGGTGAAATGCTGTTTCCAACTCGTGATGAAGGGCTTCTTCTGAAGTCGACATGAATACACAAGGTAGATGAGTTGGTGAGACAGTGCAGACTTTCTAAACGTTCTACTTTCTGTTTCCAGACAACTCTGCGAGCAGCAGAATTGGCCATTTAATGCTGTTTATGACCTCAAGCGTGTGATTTCTAGAAAGCACAAATCAGAAACTGTACCCGAGGGACCTGCCCAAGTAGTCAAATTGATTTTTAGTCAGTCCTTTGTTCTAAAACAAGCAAGACAACAAACATGCAAAATGTCACAAAGCCTTGATAAAATATTTCCAGCAGAAACTTTTTTTGTTCTGGAAATCTGCCTTTATTGTAGTACAAATAGCACTTTGCACTACATTGTATCAGAGGGACGTTCCGTGGCTGGTGGACATTCCACTGCTACTAATCGTTGTTTTTGACGCAAAGCCATATCTACAAAAGATTGTCAGGCCTACCTTTGTGTCAATAGTAACTCCTCCTTCAGGCAAGCGCAAAGTCAGGGAAATGTTTTACTTTCTCCTAACATTTCAAACATTGTTGTATGTGTGCCGCACCACACAGCACACATCCAGTGTGGAAAATGTTTAACACATTGTTTAAGCATAGGATTTTGTACTGGAAGGGTGACCTAATACAAAACGTATCCTGGACATCACACACATTTGCACTACGGTAAAAAGGTGTATGAGCTTTGTAGCCCCTACATTCCCTCTTGGATGGGGAAGGGCACACTGCCCACTCCACCCAGTGGTGTGATTTCTACCAAATCCGTCTCTGGATGGCAGGCACCATTGGCTGCTAAAACGGAGTGATAACATTGTTTTCACGGCTGGCACTGAGGCTGGTTGAGCATTCTCTGCGAGCCTTCTTGGCTCCGCACTGGTGATGGCAGCGGGCTAATGTATGTTCCAAGGTGTGTTTCTAGAGCAATGTAACAGGTCACTAAAGAGCCTTCTTCTGGACTCGAATGGAGTAATCTGTTATAAAACAAATGCAAGTAAATTAGCTAGTAAGCTTCACGATGCAGCAGCAACTAAGAACATGGGCAGCCCCCAGGGAGCAGAGTGCCTGTAAATGACCTTCATCAGTGCAGCACCATTAACACTACAGACAGCACGTGCATCAGCACAGCACTCGTAGCACTATCAAGAGCACCTACACAACACCCTCATTACCATACACAGCATGGGCAGCAGTGCAGCATTCTAAAACACAAAGCGAAGCTCCTGCAGCAGCTCGACGCCCTTCATCAGCAGCACAGCACCCTTTAATACCATAAGCAGCACTTAATGCAGCATAGCACTGTTCATCCCGTGGCTAGCACCTCCGGCAGCACAGCACCCTTTAACACCATAAGCAGCACTTCTAGCGGCACAGCACTGTTCATCCCGTGGCTAGCACCTCCGGCAGCACAGCACCTCTTAACACCATAAGCAGCACTTCTAGCAGCACAGCACACAGCACTATTCATCCCGTGGCCAGCACCTCCAGAAGCACAGCACCTCTTAATACCATACGCAGCACTTCTAGCAGCACAACACTGTTCATCCCCTGGCCAGCACCTCCGGCAACACAGCACCCTTTAACACCATAAGCAGCACTACTAGCAGCACAGCACTGTTCATCCCGTGGGCAGCACCTCCGGCAGCACAGCACCTCTTAACACCATAAGCAGCACTCCCAGCAGCACAGCACTGTTCATCCCGTGGGCAGCACCTCCGGCAGCACAGCACCTCTTAACACCATAAGCAGCACTCCCAGCAGCACAGCACTGTTCATCCCGTGGCCAGCACCTCCGGCAGCACAGCACCTCTTAACACCATAAGCAGCACTCCCAGCAGCACATCACTTTTCATCCCGTGGCCAGCACCTCCAGCAGCACAGCACCCTTTAACACCATAAGCAGCACTTCTAGCAGCACAGCACTGTTCATCCCGTGGCTAGCACCTCCGGCAGCTCTGCACCGCTTAACACCATAAGCAGCACTTCCAGCAGCACAGCACTGTTCATCCCCTGGCCAGCACCTCCGGCAGCACAGCATCTCTTAACACCATAAGCAGCACTCCCAGCAGCACAGCACTGTTCATCCTGTGGCTAGCACCTCCGGCAACACAGCACCTCTTAATACCATACACAGCACTTCTAGCAGCACAGCACTGTTCATCCCGTGGCTAGCACCTCCGACAGCACAGCACCTCTTAATACCATACACAGCACTTCTAGCAGCACAGCACTGTTCATCCCGTGGCCAGCACCTCCGGCAGCACAGCACCCTTTAACACCATAAGCAGCACTTCCAGCAGCACAGCAGTGTTCATCCCGTGGCCTGCACCTCCGGCAGCACAGCATCTCTTAACACCATAAGCAGCACTTCCAGTGGCACAGCACTGTTCATCCCGTGGCCAGCACCTCCGGCAGCACAGCACCTCTTAACACCATAAGCAGCACTCCCAGCAGCACAGCACTGTTCATCCCGTGGCCAGCACCTCCGGCAGCACAGCACCTCTTAATACCCATAAGCAGCACTTCTAGCAGCACAGCACTGTTCATTCCGTGGCCAGCACCTCCGGCAGCACAGCAACGCTTAACACCATAAGCAGCACTCCCAGCAGCACAGCACTGTTCATCCCGTGGCTAGCACCTCCGGCAGCACAGCACCTCTTAATACCATACACAGCACTTCTAGCAGCACAGCACTGTTCATCCCGTGGCTAGCACCTCCGGCAGCACAGCACCTCTTAATACCATACACAGCACTTCTAGCAGCACAGCACTGTTCATCCCGTGGCCAGCACCTCCGGCAGCACAGCACCCTTTAACACCACAAGCAGCACTTCCAGCAGCACAGCAGTGTTCATCCCGTGGCCAGCACCTCCGGCAGCACAGCACCTCTTAACACCATAAGCAGCACTTCCAGCGGCACAGCACTGTTCATCCCGTGGCCAGCACCTCCGGCAGCACAGCACCTCTTAACACCATAAGCAGCACTCCCAGCAGCACAGCACTGTTCATCCCGTGGCCAGCAGCACAGCACTGTTCATCCCGTGGCCAGCACCTCCGGGAGCACAGCACCTCTTAATACCCATAAGCAGCACTTCTAGCAGCACAGCACTGTCCATCCCGTGGCCAGCACCTCCGGCAGCACAGCACCGCTTAACACCATAAGCAGCACTTCCAGCAGCACAGCACTGTTCACCCCGTGGCTAGCACCTCCGGCAGCACAGCACCTCCTAACACCATAAGCAGCACTCCCAGCAGCACAGCACTGTTCATCCCGTGGCCAGCACCTCTTAACACCATAAGCAGCACTCCCAGCAGCACATCACTTTTCATCCCGTGGCCAGCACCTCCAGCAGCAGAGCACCCTTTAACACCATAAGCAGCACTTCTAGCAGCACAGCACTGTTCATCCCGTGGCCAGCACCTCCGGCAGCACAGCACCGCTTAACACCATAAGCAGCACTTCCAGCAGCACAGCACTGTTCACCCCGTGGCTAGCACCTCCGGCAGCACAGCACCTCCTAACACCATAAGCAGCACTTCTAGCAGCACAGCACTATTGATCCCGTGGCCAGCACCTCCGGCAGCTCTGCACCGCTTAACACCATAAGCAGCACTTCCAGCAGCACAGCACTGTTCACCCCGTGGCTAGCACCTCCGGCAGCACAGCACCTCCTAACACCATAAGCAGCACTTCTAGCAGCACAGCACTATTGATCCCGTGGCCAGCACCTCCGGCAGCACAGCACCTCTTAACACCATAAGCAGAACTCCCAGCAGCACAGCACCTCTTAACACCATAAGCAGCACTCCCAGCAGCACAGCATTTCTTCATGCACAGCATATCCGCACCATAGTGCCCTCTAACATATCAGACAGCGTTGCAAGTAGCACAATGCCATTCATACCATGAGTAGATCATCCAGCCATTCATACCATGAGTAGCACAGCACACATCCAACGTGGAAAATGTTTAACACATTGTCTAAGCATAGGATTTTGTACTGGAAGGGTGACCTAATACAACACGTATCCTAGACATCTCACACATTTGCACTACGGTGAAAAGGTGTATGAGCTTTGTAGCCCCTACATCTCTCAGGAAACATCAGCAGAGATTATATCGAGAATAGCACCGCTCCACTCCTAACACCATGGACAGAACCTCCAGCAGGACAGTAGTGCTCATACCATGAACATCATCTCCAGTCCCATAGCATATCTCAAGCCCATAGACAGTACCTTCAGCCGTACTACGGAAACATCTACTATCTGGGGCTGATACGGTCTCCTTTAGACTTCTACAAGTAGTCCAGAACTCGGCCGCCAGGCTCCTGTCCCATCGCTCAAAACGCACCTCGGTGTTGGCCTTCCCCGCGAGCTTCACTGGCGCTCAGTAGGAGAACGGATACAGTTTAGAGCATTATGCTGCATCAACAAGGCTAGGCCAGGTGCCGATCCGCAGTATCTTCTAAAGCTGGTAGTACCTACGCGCAATCGGTCCTCAGCACAGTCCCTAAAGTACAACGGGCACCTGAGGGAGGCTGATCCTGCTCATACTTGGCCCCAGGTTGTGGAACGCCTTACCCGAGGCCCTGAGAAGCTGCACCTCCCTGACCTTCATTGGTAAAGCTCTGAAGACCTGGATGTCCTGATTCTGCTGCGCTTTGTCAGGACCGACCTTCTGCCAAAGCAGCGGGCCACCCTGTGCGGGTAGCTGAGCGCTATACAATACTCTAATATTAATAATAATAATAATAATAGACAGCACCTCCCTAGGCACGGCGTGGTTCATACTCTGGACAGCATCTCTAGTAGCACAGCATCTCCTACCTCGATCGACAGCGCCTGCAACAGCACAGCACCTCCTATAAAACCCTGTACAGCGCTGTTGTGAACTCCACCCCCCCCCAAATGTGGGGTACACTCAAACAGATTTCTTTAGCCCCATGAGGAAGTCGCTTAGCATCCCTCCTTCTTCTCTATAATGTCTAGATTTAGACCCAGGCAGATATACTCTTATTTGTTGGGGTGATGTGTAGTTGCGCTGGCTGTTACCCCGATCTCTGAAAGTAGTACATACCTGAAACAAGTGGTGTTTATAATGATTAGTTATTTATTATATGCAATCAGCATACACACCTTGTGTATAATAATGATAAGAACTATTAATAGTATTTTAGCAGCCATCTTATAAAAGAAAACGAACATTAGAAAACCCCAAAGCATTTATTGCAAACATTCCTACTTTGTAATTAGTCTAAACACTGCCTATCTTTATACCTACATTATTGTCAGCCTCCCAGTTATGGGTTTGGCAGAGTTGTCACATCATCTGTTTCTACACTATGCCAAGCCAGGTATCAAACCTGCATACCTCCGACAAGCTTGGTGGGTGAATATCAGCCCTCTGCCATTCTTCCCAAGCAAGTGTTCATGTCCCCCTCTCATTCCTTGGCCTCTTTAGATCATCTTCCTCAATTATTTGCTAGGAAGGGAGGAGGGGGAAATTGTATATGCATCTGTACTCCTGCGTGAACACTGGTGAACACTGCCTCAGTTAAAGACATGTCCGAAAGGCAGCCAGGATGGAAGATTTTCTCTTTCCTGTATTCTTGTTGTTTTTGTTAGCAGGATTAATGTCTGCATGTTCATGAAATAATATGTCAATCTCACACAGTCTGTTAGCTATTATCACATTTCCAAATATTAGTTCCCTTGGACCTACAACTTCCACGCGCACAATCTAAACGATTAGTGCGGTCATGGTTAACATGCAAGGAGCCCTGATTTGTATATATCATGCACAGGAATTGTCAGGAACAATCCTGCCAAGTCATCATCATCAAAACTGTTTATTTCAGGTACTGACCCATAAAATAAGACAAACAATTTTATCAAGCATCACATAGATTAATAGATGTCTATGATATAAACATTTCACATAAAAACAATTGAAGTTAAAACCATTCTCATTAAAACGAGCAAAGTAATAGGAATACTAAACAACAGTGAGACAAAAATAAATAACTGCATAAAATAGGCCGATGGAAAGAAATAAGTGCAAGTTGGAAAATACAGTACACGATGCGCCCACGAAATTAACCAATCAAAAGCAGTGTGTAAAAGGAGGGAAAAAAGAGCATTTATGTTAAAAATTAGATATTTTTTTCCAGAACAATACTCCCACCCTCTTCCTGAGTAGCCACACCACATATAAGTATCAGCTATTGCCGAATATCAACAAATGGCTAGTGTCAGACCGTAAAATAGGATAGGCCTCCTTGTATCGTCTGACACCCATGGAACCACAGAGTGGTTTAAGCCAGATCCGCCTCAGCCTATCATGTGCAGGACAAAAATATAGGACATGTTCAACACCCTCAATCCTATAATTACAAAATACACACACTGGTGACCCAATACAATGGGCTTTCCATCTATTTATACCTGTGTGTACTAATAGTGACCCCAACCTGAATGTAATAAACAATGTGTGAGTCAGGGAGGTTGGACCATGTCCATGCACAGTTCCTTGGTGGGTGTAGGCTTGAAGGATAAGAAATCAGCCACCTTACCCCCAGATTTGGCCTTATCATGTGGACCAATGATAATACTATTGCAATAGGCATCTTTTATAACAGCCTTGGGACTGGGAGTAATTAGCAAGGTATTATTCCAATACACTCTCAAGCCTAAGTCATGAAGGTAGAGTTTAACATGTAGGAACCAAGGTGGGAGGCTGGACTTACACAAACTCAACACTTTCTCTGCTACTACCCTATAATGGGAAAGTTCTGGGGTAGACCACAGTCTAGCCCAGTATAAAAGGGGGTTTAACGCAGCCAGGTCACTGACCCTCTTTAGGACGGTGTCAAAAAATAAAGGAATAATTGATGTACACTGAGGAAGGCTGAAAAAAAGATCTCAAGAAACTATTCTCCTTTGATGATATCCCTTGAGAATTTGCAGCCCCCCGATTTCTGCTCTGTACAGTGCAGCAGCCTGGGCTTTAGCCCTGTAAACTTTAATGGCTGGAGAGGCAGATTTGGGGTGGTCACCTTTAACCTCCAAACAATTGCAGACGCAGTGTGTATCAGTATTAGTTCACTTTTTTGCAACTGGGAATTCCATCTCTTGTATTTACCATGCACAGGGATTGTCAGGAAAACCCTGCCAAGTCCATCACCACCTTCAGCAGCACTACACTGTCCACACAATGGACAGCAAATCTAGCAGCAGAACACCTCTTAGTATCATGGACAGCACCTCCAGCAGCACAGCATCATCTAACACTGCGGACACCACCTCCACCAGTATACCAGTTCTTAACTCAATGGACAGCACCGCAACAGCACAGCCCATCATAGCACCGTAGACAGCCCCAGCAGTGCACTGTTCATACATTCTCTGGGCAGTAGCCCAACATTTATAGTACAGACACACTGACCAGGTCAAGGCAGGTAAAGGGCCTAATATGTTCATTCTCTGTTTCAGGATTCACCTTGTCTGACATTACAATCTGCATCCTGGGAGCCCCATCCACCTTCCTGTCCCTCCTGCTGGAAGGAGGAAACCTGTGTCCAGGTGAGGAGAGCTGATGTACAGGCTCAGAGTTTGCTGTCTGTGGACATAGCTTGTCAGATAATGTATACTGTAGGTGTAGTCAAGTAATTATATCAAATCATTCAAAACAAATGTCATATCTGGTGTGCAGTACAAACAGTAATAAAACACAGGTCACTTCATAGGATGCAATGGGAATGAAAGCTTTCTTCATATTCACTGAAGGGAGGCTCCAAGGGGAACAATCCCTCCAGAAAGAAAACCGCAATGGGACTCCCGGGTCCTGTGGTCTGCCTCATAGTCAAAAACTCCCCATGATCAATCTACCTCCTGCTTCCTGTCCTTATGTGGCAATTCTGGATGAAGTTCCACATTTGCGTGAGGGTCAGAGAGAATCACATGAGGAGCTTGTTCATTAATCACTAAACTGGCTAGTCCGAAACAAGAACTCCCCACCCCCCACTCTATGGCAAACAAGCTATTTCTTACTATAGGATGGAGTGGCTTGGGGCGGGACTGGTGGATCTACCAGGGGACTGTGTAATTATCAGTTCTAAAGACATGCATTTTGTATGGAAGTTGCTGTTTGACCATGCCAGGAAAGGGGATTGAAAATTGTGGTCTGACCTCTAGGCTACTTCTACAAACATAGTTCTTATGTTAGGCTGATGTTCTAACCCCTTCACCCCACTGACATTGATTTAACTCCTACTGGTCCACAATACCACAAGGTGGTATATAGTTTTCCCACCTCCAACCGATTTATTGTGCTTGAAGGAGTTGATTGACTCAATAGTGCTAGTGGTCTGGGATGCAATCCTTACCCGGTGGCAAAAAGTGAAGGGTGCTGTAAGGCCAGGCAAGGTCAAGAGGGAAGAAGGAGAGAGATACACTTACCCCATCAGGTCATCATAGAAGTGATCCAAGTCGACCAACATCTCAAGCCCCAGGTCGACTATGAGAACGGTGTTAGGATAGAATCAGAGACAGACCTCCAAACTTACCTCCCTACTGGAGTGATTCCAGTGGAGAAAGGGAGCTACAGGCCTGTGCCCACATCCTAGATCCAAAACTCATTGACTGATAAAAAAGGCGACCACCAGGGAAAGGATCTTTGAAGTGTTAGGTGAAACTCAGTCCCAACCCCGATTAGGATACTTTTGTGGAATGTTGCTGGATTGGGCTCCAAAGTTGATTACTCGGACTGGGTCCACTTCATAGACCCGTTTGATCTCTGCCTCTTCCAAGAGACCTGGCTAACCATGCAACCTATAGTGAAGAAGCAGTAGCAAGGAGCAGGGGTAGACCCTCAGGGGGTCTGGCAGTTTGGGCCAGTTCCGCTCTTGGGTGTGTGGCAGCGGAGACTGCGATAGCATCAGGTGATATTTTAATGGGTAATTCTCACATTTCCATCTAATTTAGTCCTCTATGTATATAATGTCCATTTGAGACCTGTGGAATTAGACAGGAATTACCTACTGTTGAACTACTCTCTGCTCACTTGACTAGCTTGCCAGAGGGAGCTTGTAAAATAGTGGGTGGGAATTTTACTTGTCAATTTGAGACCCTGGTTGTCAGCATCAATGATCTTACGCAGGAGGAAGACAGGGTCTGGTCTGTCTGGGATTTGGCAATCCCACCCATTAAAAGATGGTCCCCGCTAGCTCTACAAGTAAATGCTCTGGCCCTAAATCAGTGTTTGTGCATGCAATGGGAGAAGGAAACATACCTTTAATCGTGTCCAGAGCACTAGTCTAATAGGCTAGATACTGGTAGATGTTAGAGTATGGCCCCACCTTACTGATATAATATTAACACCCAGACATGACAGCAACCACAATTCTTTAGTTCTTGATATGGATTCCCCAATCTGTAAAGGCTCAGTTAGTCGCTTTGAACCCTGTAAGAACAGACACCAATAAACAACAAATCAGTGCAGAATTAAATGGACCACAATGGTACACTCCTTGGAGCGAGTCGAGTCAATATATAAACTGGTAGAGGGCAGCCTGGGAGATCTGCTTAATCTGGACTTGGCTCTGGACCAGTAGACATGCCTAGTAAGGATTGGGGAAATTAATAAACAATTGTTTGAGGGCCTCAAACTATTTCTTTGTGGAATCTAAATTTTTGTGAGTTAAGAAAGGTCACTCTTCTTGGATCAATCGATCCTGTAAAGCTGCCAAGCTTGCTCTAATAGCCTCAGTTAAATCACAGGATAGAAGTGTGATACAAGTTAGGAGGGCGGCATACAAAAAGGCTGTCAGTAAAGGATAGAAGGACTAGGACCAAGAAAATGGGAGGGTTTATTGGCCGCCACAATAGAGGGTGACCATCACATTTTTTGGAACCTAGTGGCCACTGGGAGTATGAAGTGAAGCGCCCTCATTGAAAGTAAAGTTGCGACTGATGTTTGGATTACACATTTCTCCGGCCTGTACTCCCTGATAGTAAGAGCCAGTGCTCTATCTATCAACAGATGCAATGGGCACCCTCATGGATGCCCTATGGGAAGCTACTGGCTTTGAGGGCTGCCCCTCCATATCGAGCCAGGAAGTGATCATGGCCATTAACAAGACTGTCCCCAACTAAGCACCAGGGATCAGCAAGATCCCTGGAGACTTGTTTCTGGCAGTCTTATGCCTGGGGTCCGTAGTCTGCTCTACTATTCAACGCTATCATAAAAGGGATGTCCATTTCCCATCCTGGGCAAGGGCCAAAATCATACCAATTTATAAGAAGATTTCCCTTTTTTGCCAGCCAATTATAGACCTATTCGTCTTATTGATACCACACAAAAACTGATCAGTAGAACTATTTTAGAAAGGCTACAGGAATGGAATGGTGGCCAATGATATTTAAACTTCCTTGCAAGCAGGCTTTTGTGGATGCACATCTACCATTGACCAAGTATTTAGGCTCCAGTGATTATTCTGGAAAAATGTTGTCCTTGAGGATGGAAGATTGTATGTGGCGTTTGTAGACCTGCGATCGGCCTGCGACTTGGTTCCTAGACACATACACTGTAGAAAGTGCTAGTTCGTATGGGAGTTCCAGTGTGCCTCCTTGCGATCATTGTGAGGCTCCACGAGCAGAATTTTCCCAGGTCCGATGTGGCCGGTTGGGAGAAGTGACTGAGCCATTTTCAGTCAATCATGGTGTTAGGCAGGGCTGTGTTCTTGCCCCAACTCCTTTTACGGTGTATGTTAATGAGTTAGCAGCCCGCTTGAACATGTGTGAACATACTGAGATTAGCCAGCATGAAGGTGCCGGCCCTAATGCTTCAGGATGACACACTTCTCTTGTCTAAGTCACCTATGGGGATCCAGAAAATCTTAGATGAATTTAGTAGCTTTTGCAGTCAGAATGGGTTGGAAATCAATTTGGTAAAAACAAAATATATGGTGTTTAATCCTTTCTTGAAAGAGATCCATTTGGAACGGGTCCAAACATTTGATTATTTTGGGATCACCCTTAATGAGCAAACGTATTGGGCAGTACACATCTCTAAGCGCAGACTCAAATTGGAGCGCACTGTTGGGGGGTGACGAAAGCTCACCGAGGCTCTTTCTTTAAACCAGGTTCCCCAGTGATTCAAATATATTCTCACCAAGCACTAGGCAGTGCACTGTATGGTTCAGAGCTGTGGGGGCACACCAATATCAATGTTCTGGAGATCTCAGAGAATCGATTTTTGAGGCAGCTGCTGAGACTCCAGGTCAGTACTCCATTGTTTCCTCTAAAGCTGGATGTGGGGCTCAGTCCAGTCTCTGAGGGGATCGCTGTTAGACCAATCTTGTATTGGAGAATGGTCTTGGTAACCTCTGAGCTGTATTCCTATCCACAAGGCCTGGAAGAGATTCTCAGTCTCCCGCGATCAGGTGACCTTCCCTGAATAAAATATGTTAGAGAGACCATGGGGAGGATGGGGAACAATAGGCTGTGGTATGACCCTGTGAGGGGGTTCTCCTCTGATCTCTAAAGCGGCTCTTAAGAGGAGATTCAAACAGCTTAAATTGAGTAATCAGTGATAAGGGCAGCCCTGGGATTTTTAACAGATGTTTTCTTGCAGTTCAAGGATAACTATAAAGCAAAGCAGTTATTAGATGAAATAGAACCTGCCCAGGCCCAGAAGCTCTATATGCAGTTTATATAAAGTGAAATTTTATTGTAACTGGTAAATCTTAACTGTAATTGCAAATTGTTATTTTCACTGTTACTGCCCCCCATATTGTACTATCCTACGTCTTAGTGATTCTACATTGGTGGGTTCAGTCCTGCAGCACCCCTCCGTGAGATTTTGTTGTTTTGTTCTGTATTGCTTTTAGTTTTGTGAGTTATTGTTTTGGCATTCCAGTACCCGTCTTTTCCCTGGTTGCGCTCACCCTGCCCTTCCGCTGTTTTTTGCGTCTGCCGTTTCCAGCCTCCCCGGCTGACCTGCCCCCTTCCAGGACTACTCACGCAGGCCGATTTGCAGCCGTGCACAGCAGGCTCGCTGCTGGCGCGCTAAAGGTGTACAAAAGGAAAGCCCATCTGTGCCTGGACCACGCCCAGCACAGGAACTCTGGCTCCAAAGCCATCAGTTGCCCCACCACTGCCAACCGCTTCACCCTGACCCCCATTGGCCACGACAACAACTACTGCACTTCCTCGCCTAGACACACAGATGAACGCTTCACCTGTCTTCACTGCTGATTCTCCTGCAGCAACATCCACACAGCCAACCTCCAATCCTATGGAACTGCTCCAGTGCGTTCTGTTCAACGGCAGATCCCTCTGCAAGTACGCCACTGAAATATGGGACACCATCACCTCCTCCACACCCGACTTGCTGTTCATCACCGAGACCTGGCTCACACCATCCTCAGCCCCCAATGTCGTGACCTCAATGCCCCACGGCTACAATATGCCACACAAGGACTGCACCAACAAACATGGAGGAGGCATCGCCATTATCCACAAGGAGACCCTCCACTGCACCACCACAGAAAATGACATCTCATCTGTCATTTAACACCTCAACTTAGAGATCAGAATTGACGCAAACACAACTGCCTGAGGAACCGTCTCATACAGACCTCCAGGCCCCCACACCAGCTTCTGCAACCCCATCGCCAAACTCATCACCCCCCTAGCAATTAACTCCAGGAGCTACATACTCCTCGGCGACCTGAACTTCCACCTAGACGATCCCAATGACCCCAGGTCCGCCACCCTCTTATGCAACTAGTCACCAGCCCAGCACACTGCGGAGGACACATACTGGATCCCATTTTCACAGCCAGCGACAGAATTAAATTCAGCCACACCACTGAACTCACATGGTTGGACCACAGCATCGTCCACATCACCATCGCAGGCCCACCACGGCACAGCGCCACAGCCCCCACCCCTGCACGCCGCAGCTAGAACAAAATCACTGAACCCAACTGGAGGGCCCGCCATCTCCACCAACAGAGCCCACACTTCCAACAACCTCCAGACAGATGTCCAAAACTTCTCTAACTAGATCTCAAAATGCACCGACACTATCGCCCCCAGAAAAAAGACCAGCACCAGAAGACCTACCAGACACGCCAGCTGGTTCACCCCTGAACTCCAGGTTCTCAAACACAAACGATTAGAGAGACAATGACCCCCTCATACCACACCACCTTCAAAGTGGTGCTCAACAAGTACCACCACCATCTCAAGGAAGCCAAAAAGGGCACCTTAACCATCCTTTTAGACGCAAGTTCCAACCATACGAAAGAACCCTTCAGCATCATGAAAGAATTCTCCCACCCTTCTGCCACCAAGACCACGATCTGCCCCACCCAAGCCCTCTGCGACTCCCTGTAAGACCACTTCCACAACAAGATAGCAGACATCTACTGTAACTTCAACCAGCAGCCCTCTGACCTCAATCATTTCTTCACTTTCACCGACAACTCCACAGCCACCTCATCAACTGGACCCCTCTCACCACATCCATCACCAGAACAATCATGACCTCCACTTACTCTGGAGCTCTGACTGGCCCCCTTGCCCCACCACGTCTTCAAACTACGACAGAAGTAAATCGGCAATTCACTCACCATCATCCTCAACTCCTCCATCACCACTGCCACGTTCTCCAATGCCTGGAAACACACGAGGTTGAACCCCTCATAAAGAAGCCCTCCGCCAACCCCAGTAAGCTCAAGTACAACCGGCCTATTATACTGCTCCCTTTCCCATTCATGGTCCTGGAGAAAGCCATTAACCACCAACTGACCAACTACCTCGAAGGAAACACCCTACTCGACCCCACCCAGTCGGGTTTCCGCTCTAGCCACAGCACTGAGACCTCCTTAATAGCCGTAACCGACAACATCAGAGCCATCCTCGACTGCAGCGAGTCAGCTGCCCTGATCCTCCTCGACCTGTCAGCGGCCTTCAACACCATATCCTACCATACCCTTATTGCCAGACTCCACCACATTGGCATCAGAAGAAACAACCACAAGTGGATCTCCTCCTTCCTCTCAGTATGCTCACAAAGAATCCACCTTCCTCCTTTTACCTCTTTACAGCATCTGCAGAGTTCCCCAGGGATTGTCTCTCAGCTCCATCCTCTTCAACGCCTACAAGACCCCTTTGGCCAACATCGTCCGCACCCACAGAATCAACATCATCTGCAGACGACACCTAACTCATCCTCTCCCTCACGGAAGACACCGCCACCACCTGATGCAACTTACAGAACACCATGACCAATGTCGCTGACTGGATGAGACCCAACTGCCTGAAACTCAACACAGACAAGACTGAGGTTCTCATCTTTGGAAACAACACCTGCCCCTAGAGACGACACCTGGTGGCCCCTGGCACTCAGTCCTTCCCCTACACCCCACCAACTGAGCCCGCAACCTCGGCATCATCCTGGACAACCAACTCTGACCTTCCACCAGTCTACTAAACACCTCCAATCTTCATGCCTAGACATCCCCCACATCCGACAGAAACGCAGTAGAAGTCGTTCTTTCTCCTACCTCGCCGTCAAGTCCTGGAACGACCTCCCCCTCCATCTCCGAACCTCCCCCCTCTCTTACCAACTTGGAAAGGGAACTAAAAACCTGGCTCTTAGACTAAGGCTTACTACACCCCAGGGCCTCAATGCTCCTCGGGATGATAATCTGCTCTCAACACAATACTGATTGATTGAAATAGCCTGCATGGCTGTCTTTCTTTCTGCAAGAGTAGAAGAGACGATATCACTGGTTTGTGTAGTAAACTTGCGTAAAACCTATCTCTCCTGTCGGTCAGGTGCAGTCACAGACTACGTGGTGGTAGCAAGTGGCACCCCTAGAGAGCCAGGCAATCGACACTGTGGACATTTTTTAAATTTTGTTTTTTTGGACTTTTTTTGGTTTGTTTTATTCTCTAATTTATCAACCCAGTTAACTTGGCACCTGGGGCGACCTCCTGGTACAATACGGTTGCCCACCGCTGATTTGTGCTGTTCTACAATGGCATTTATTGAAAATAAATCTGGCTACCGAAGGGCACCAATCGGAGGAACTGCGAATGAAGCATGCGCGCCTCAGATACCCCGTTGTTTGGGGGGTTACACCCCCTAATAAATGTACTTTCTGGTAAATAGTAGGTTCAGCTGCTTTCAGACACGTATGTTGAAGTGTCTATCGGAATTTACCAGGATTTTTTAAATAAACACTGACAGAAGCGCGCGCACATTCTCTCCCTCTCTCTGTTTCGAAAGTCTTCAAAGATGTTGGTTATTTTACAAAATACTGTTTTTTTCTCACTTGGTACCCCTACCAGTCAGTGTTCCTCTCCCTTTTCACTGCCCCTAAGCCCCACTCACGTGCCTTGCTTATCGTGTAATGTATTTAAACGTGATATGCCAAGGTGATTGTTGTAAAATCTGCCACTCACCCCCCCTAATCTTATGACCAAGCTTCGCCCCTGCCTGACGCATAAATGTACGGTGTCACCCCTGCCCAAGGTGGATGGAAATCCACTCCGGATTAACTTGTTGAAAAAGAGAAATAAACACCATTAATTTATTGGCCCGCCTGTGTAATTCCACTGGCGGAGAAGGCCACCCACATCCACTTAAGCGCAAGACAATTTATAAGGCCCGGAGTCAGTGCCTAGCCTCATTTTTGCGAGGTTTCACAATCTGAGCTATGCGGGTGCGAGGGATGTAGTTTAACTTTCACTGCCTAGATCTAGTAAGTGTTTCAAAGGGCAGGCATGAAAATATGTGTTGATTTCTCGTGATGAATGGTTTAACTTGTAATGCGAATAGTGTGTGGGCAAGCACCCTCCTCAAACTGGGGCATCGAGTGTGCCACTCAGAGAGGTCTTAAGACATGAACAAAGTGGGCTCTGTTCTCCACACAGTCCGGCCCTGTTGACCTTGAATGATTCATAAACGTAGGTTTTTTTCAACAACATTTGCCTTTGATTTATTTCTGATTTATGTTTGGGAGTATGTTACAGAAATGTTGCAGAGAAATGTTTAATGCAACATCCATTAAAAAATCCTCTTAAGTCAAAGCAGGACCTCCCATATGAGAAATGACAGCTGATCACAGAGATTATTTGCAGTAATATGAGTGAGCTGCTGCTGTGTTACAATATTGAAAACACACATCACTATCCCTGAATATTAGATGTCAAATCATTTAAAGTTTCCACAAGTGTGCATGTGCACTGTCAGTGACCTGGCCAAAGGGGACATGAAAAAGCCAAATTGGATCATAAATTCAAGGCAGTTCTGAGCAAAGGCCCTTAAAATAGGTTGGACTCAAGGCCCCCAAATCCTTAAGTTGTCCCTGGTGCCACTGTTCTCCATTTCATGCCATCTACAGTGCGGGATGATCAAACAGTGGCGGTTTACGGATATGCTGCATCAACCTGGGCAGGTGCAACTGATATCACTAAAATAACCTGCACAGCCACGGTGGCCAACATCATTGCATTATCCTCGAGGTGTCATTTAAAGCATGCTCTCTCTCTCCAAGGGGTCTAGCTTTGATATTTTCTTGAAAATAGATGGGTACTGGAGCTTTCAGTCGGGCATGCTGAGGTGTCTGTCGGATTTCACAAATAATTTTTACATGAACACTGAGAAAAAATGCACACACACTCTCCTCTCTGCTTTGGAAGTCTTCAAAAATGTTGGTTACTTCACAAAATATTGTGTTTTCTCTCCAATCTCGAAAATGCAGCATGGCTGCACGAAGAGACAGTGGAAATAATGTTTAAAAAGTTTCTCACTCCTTCACTCCTGCATCTTTCTCACATTAACACAAAACGTACATTTCCATAACGTCTCTGGCACTTACTGATGTAACTTCACAGGGCATGCCTTGATAGATGTTCACAAGATTCATCTTCGTGATACCTGACCCCTTACACTATGTATGATGGGGAGCGACAGCTCCTATGTAGTTATGGGGTGCATCACATTCGCACTGAATATGCCCTTTTTTGCTTTGCTAATTTATATTGCACTATTTAAAGAATCTGCACAAAATATCCTCTAAATAACATGTTTGCTGTTTGTTCCTCTGCTTCAAATTTCTCACAGCGTGACCAAGAAAGTCTAAACTTATACCAGGGCCCAACTCCTTAAACAGAATCTGCCTCTTAAACATTAGGCAAAGGCCATAATTAACGCTACTAAATGCTAGGAGAGGGCAGAAATTCATGGAATCTCACAGAGTTTTTATGTAACTCTGCTGAATTCCGCAGAGTAAAACTCCACAAGTTCCACCCACCCCTATTGGGAACCCCCCTTTTCTCAGCCTCCAGTTCAGGGAGAACCCCAAAACATACCAGAAAGATGAAGCTTTTTTTCAAGTTTTGGCAAGATTCGTCAAACTGCGCCAAAGTTATTAGCAAACAAAAAAATCTATTTCCTACAGAAACCCAGTCCTAACTGTAATTACACAATGTGTAATACATGAGTGTGTGAATGTGCGTGTTTGTTTTTCCTAATCCAAGTCAATGTAGGTACATTATGTGACAGAAACTCTCAGCAAAACATATCCAATTAGCAGGTGGCAGGATCTTCTCCCCAAGAAAGTGCTGAATGGCCTTAAGGATAATATATAATTGATGTACACAATACATTAATTATTCCCCTGGAATTCTGCTTCCACTTGTCAACTTCCAGAGTGAGTCAGCGCTGCTAGAAAATCTGCAAAGTTACAACCCTAGGCCATATGGTTTCCTGGGGAAACATCCTGAACAACAGGTCTAAACCACTACTTGCCTGAACCACTACTGCTAAACAACTAAAAAAGTCTCTACAACTAAGCACTGAACAACTACTGTCTAAACAACAATTGTGCCTGAGTAACAATTAATTTTTAAGGTAAGGTTTTCTTTTTGGTTTTTATGGTTTATTAGTTGTTTAGAATATATATATATATATTAGTTGTTCAGACAATTGTTATTCAGGCACAATTGTTGTTTAGACAGTAGTTGTTCAGTACTTAGTTGTAGAGACTTTTTAGTTGTTGAGCAGTGGTGGTTTAGGCTATAGTTGTTTAGGACCTAGTTGTTCTGTCACATATTCCAATATTCTATTTTATTACAGTTGCTGATACATTCTGGATTATGAATGTGATCACTAACATTGTACTGCATAGGAATATGTGAACCTGACACAGTAATATATACGCTTTCATACATATAATATCAATAGCATTTTAACTTTTTATGTAAGTCAATTGGAAAAGGCAAACAAAAAAGGAGAACAGGGAAAATAATAACTGTCAATAAAAAAATATAAAATATGTAACTAATACACTACATGAATTGAAAAACACATCATGCCAATAAAATAACGCTACCAATTCTATACGGCAAGTCAAATAAATACGTGAAAAAAACAAAGAAGTACCTAACAAATTACATATTTCAAGTAGATTTTGGAACCTTTTCATTAGCAATTGCAATCCAAAAACGGTTCCAATCTGCATCAGAAGTATAGTGTTCCCATATTAAGCCTAACCTAATATACAAATCTGGAGGATTAAAAGTGGCCACAGCAAGTCTATGGTTATTGCGCATTCTATTTCATCATGCTTTTTCAGATTTCCCTTCATTTCCCTTTCAATTGAGTGTGATGTTTTGTAAGGCACTCACTATGAGTAAATCAGCTATTTTACACTTAATTGGAAGTATCTTCCCCTCTGAGATCAAGATACCTAAAAACATTTGGGAACAAAAGGTGAACACTAGTTTCCCTAACATCATTACATAAGTTCACAACTTGCACCCAAACTAATATACTAACATGCAGTTATAATTCATGTGTAGCAGATCTCCTCTCAGAACACAATAACCTTACAATCCATCTCCATTCGGGAGTGATGTGTACTTACACACTTTACTGAACCTATTGACAGCCATATACTGACAACGTTTTCCTTATATTTGATAGAGACAACTAGCCACAGATTCCTTATCTTAGAATTCTCCCCAGGTGTCAGACTGGATCCGAAAACTTTTCTTCAGCAGTACCTCTGCACATCGGTAAAGGGTTTTGAGCGATTCCGTAGCGACGCGGTCCCCGTACGTGACTTCAGCGGAGTCCATATATTCCTTCCTCTGAAGCGCTGACGTAAGTTTCTTCTTTTCCGTGCAGCAATGCGGATCCGGTGTCTTGTGGTACCTTGGCCCCCTTTGGCCTTCTCTACCCGACGTTGGGTCTTTTGTTTCACATTTGTATTTTTCACTGCATCGTGTATATGCCTTCCGTGTTTAAACCCCGGTGCTGGGGCGACTATGGACCAAATGAGGCGTTATTATATGTCTCTTCATTTTATTTTTGGTCCTTCCCCCTACCTTGGGCCCTATGGAGGTGGTGAGTGTTTTGGCAGGGTCCTCGCTGGTGGTTCCCACCTCGGCGCCTGCTCACGCTCTTAAATCCAACTACGGAGTCGGGTCAGCACACGGCTTCGTTTGACCATCATCGCCTTTGCCTAATCCTCTTGTTCTGACGCCCAACACGGTGCCGTTGGAACCATCGACTTTTCTCAACGCGCCTATATTGATTTCTCCGGAGTTGGACGATGCCGCTTTCGAGGAAGCTTCCCCCTCTCGACGTCAGTCGACGTCGACACCGACGCCAGGTGCGGTGCTGGATGCGTTGCATGGGGATTCTGTGCTGGGCCCACTTTCTGACCCTCTGGCACTTTCTCAAGCTCCCATTCTGGGGCCCATTCCTGGTTCTGCCTCAGACTGGCTGCTTGATTTGGGACAGGCTAGTGATCTGGATTCTTCCTCGGCATCTAGACTACTCTCGTCCCCTGGCTTGGCAACGGAAGCCAGCACTGCATTCGCTGATGTTTTGAGGCAGGTGTCTGCTGTTTTCGACTTGCATCTTCCTACAGTGCAATTGTCTATTGATCCTATGTTGTCTTTTACCCAGGATCAATCTGGCTCTGAACCGATTGTGCCTTTTTGCAAGGCTCTCTACGACATCCTTCTGGGTGTCTGGACT